>NW_028270147.1:2073873-2389424 GCF_037043375.1 Chiloscyllium plagiosum
CCCCATCACTCACTCACACCCCTCACTCACACTCCCTCCCCATCACTCACTCACACCCCCCTCACTCACTCACACCCCCCTCACTCACACCCCTCCCCCATCACTCACTCACCCCCCCTCACTCACACCCCCTCCCCATCACTCACTCACACCCCCCTCACTCACACCCCCCCTCCCCCATCACTCACTCACACCCCCCATCACTCACTCACACCCCCCCTCACTCACACCACTCCCCATCACTCACTCACACCCCCCTCACTCACACCCCCTCCCCATCACTCACTCACACCCCCCTCACTCACACCCCCTCCCCACCACTCACTCACACCCCCCTCACTCACACCCCCTCCCCACCACTCACTCACATCCCCCCCTCACTCACACCCCCCTCACTCACACCCCCTCACTAACACCCCCTCCCCATCACTCACTCACCCCCCCTCACTCACACTCCTCTCACTCACACCCCCTCCTCATCACTCACTCACACCCCCCTCACTCACACACCCCTCACTCACACCCCCCTCCCCATCACTCACTCACACCCCCCATCACTCACTCACACCCCCCCCTCACTCACACCACTCCCCATCACTCACTCACACCCCCCTCACTCACACCCCTCCCCATCACTCACTCACACCCCCCTCACTCACACCCCCTCCCCACCACTCACTCACACCCCCCTCACTCACACCCCCTCCCCACCACTCACTCACACCCCCCTCACTCACACCCCCCTCACTCACACCCCCCTCACTAACACCCCCTCCCCATCACTCACTCACACCCCCCTCACTCACACTCCTCTCACTCACACCCCCTCCTCATCACTCACTCACACCCCCCCTCACTCACACCCCCCTCACTCACACCCCCTCCCCATCACTCACTCACACCCCCCTCACTCACACCCCCCTCACTCACACCACCCCCTCCCCATCACTCACTCACACCCCTCTCACTCAACCCCCCTCCCCATCACTCACTCACACCCCCCTCACTCACACCCCCCTCACTAACACCCCCTCCCCATCACTCACTCACACCCCCCCTCACCTCACACTCCCCTCACTCACTCACCGCCTCCTCATCACTCACTCACACCCCCCTCACTCACACCCCCCTCACTCACACCCCCCTCCCCATCACTCACTCACACCACCCATCATTCACACCCCCCTCCCTATCACTCACTCACACCCCCCTCTCCATCACTCACTCACACCCCCCTCCCCCATCACTCACTCACACACCCCTCACTCGCACCCCCCTCACTCACATCCCCCTCCCCATCACTCACTCACACCCCCCCCTCACTCACACCCCTCCCCATCACTCATCCACACCCCCTCACACACCCCCACCCCATCACTCACTCACACCCCCCTCACTCACACCCCCTCCCCATCACTCACTCACACCCCCCTCACTCACACCCCCACCCCATCACTCACTCACACCCCCTCACTCACACCCCCTCCCCATCACTCACTCACACCCCCCTCACTCACACCCCCTCCCCATCACTCACTCACACCCCCCCTCACTCACACCCCCTCCCCATCACTCACTCACACCCCCCTCACTCACACCCCCACCCCATCACTCACTCACACCCCCCTCACTCACACTCCCTCCCCATCACTCACTCACACTCCCTCCCCATCACTCACTCACACCCCCTCCCCATCACTCACTCACACCCCCTCACTCACACCCCCCTCACTCACACCCCCCTCACACACCCCCACCCCATCACTCACTCACACTCCCTCACTCACAGCCCCCTCCCCATCACTCACTCACACCCCCTCACTCACACCCCCTCCCATCACTCACTCACAACCCTCCCCATCCCTCACTCACTCCCCTCACTCACACCCCTCCCCATCACTCACTCCCACCCCCCTCACTCACACGCCCTCACTCACACCCCCCTCCCCATCACTCACTCACACCCCCTCCCCATCACTCACTCACACCCCCCCTCACTCACACCCCCCCTCCCCATCACTCACTCACACCCCCCTCACTCACACCCCCCTCACTCACACACCCACCCCATCACTCACTCACACCCCCCTCACTCACACCCCCCTCACTCACACACCCACCCCATCACTCACTCACACCCCCCTCATTCACACCCCCCACCCCATCACTCACTCACACCCCCCTCACTCACACCCCCCTCCCGATCACTCACTCACACCCCCTTCACTCACACCCCCTCCCCATCACTCACTCACACCCCCCCTCACTCACACCCCCTCCCCATCACTCACTCACACCCCCCTCACCTCACACCCCCCCTCCCCATCACTCTCTCACACCCCCCTCCCGATCACTCACTCACACCCCCTTCACTCACACCCCCTCCCCATCACTCACTCACACCCCCCTCACTCACACCCCCTCCCCATCACTCTCTCACACCCCCCCTCCCGATCACTCACTCACACCCCCTTCACTCACACCCCCTCCCAATCACTCACTCACACCCCCCTCACTCACACTCCCTCCCCATCACTCACTCAACCCCCCTCCCCATCACTCACTCACACCCCCTCCCCATCACTCACCCTCACCCCCCTCACTCACAGCCCCCTCCCCATCACTCACTCACACCCCTCCCCATCACTCACTCAACCCCCCCTCACTCACACCCCCTCCCCATCACTCACTCACACTCCCCTCACTCACAGCCCCCTCCCCATCACTCACTCAACCCCCCTCACTCACACCCCCTCCCCATCACTCACTCACACCCCCCTCACTCACATCCCCTCCCCATCACTCACTCAACCCCCCTCACTCACACCCCCTCCCCCATCACTCACTCACACTCCCTCACTCACAGCCCCCTCCCCATCACTCACTCACACCCCCCTCAATCACACCCCCCTCACTCACACCCCCCTCACTCACACCCCCTCCCCATCACTCACTCACACCTCCCTCACTCACACCCCCCCTCACTCACACCCCCTCACTCACACCCCCTCACTCACACCCCCTCCCCATCACTCACTCACACCCCCCTCACTCACATCCCCTCCCCATCACTCACTCACACCCCCCTCACTCACACCCCCTCCCCATCACTCACTCACACCCCCTCACTCACATCCCCTCCCCATCACTCACTCACACCCCCCCTCCCCCATCACTCACTCACACCCCCCCTCACTCTCACCCCCTCCCCATCACTCACTCACACCCCCCTCACTCACACCCCCTCCCCATCACTCACTCACACCCCCCTCACTCACACCCCCCTCCCCATCACTCACTCACACCCCCCTCACTCACACCCCTCCCAATCACTCACTCTCACCCCCCTCACTAACACCCCTCCCCATCACTCACTCACACCCCCCTCACTCACACCCCCTCACTCCACCCCCTCCCCATCACTCACTCACACCCCCTCACTCACACCCCCCTCCCCATCACTCACTCACACCACCCTCACTCACACCCCCCCTCCCCATCACTCACTCACATCCCCTCACTCACACACCCCTCCCCATCACTCACTCACACCCCCCATCACTCACTCACACCCCCTCCCCATCACTCACTCACACCCCCCTCACTCACAACCCCCTCCCCATCACTCACTCACACCCCCTCTCACTCAACCCCTCCCCACCACTCACTCACACCACCCTCACTCACACTCCTCCCCATCACTCACTCACACCCCCCTCACTAAACCCCCTCCCCATCACTCACTCACAACACCCTCACTCACACCCCCTCCCCATCACTCACTCACACCCCCTCACTAAACCCCCCTCCCGATCACTCACTCACAACCCCCTCACTCACACCCCCTCCCCATCACTCACTCACCCCCCCCCTCACTCACACTCCTCCCCATCACTCACTCACACCCCCCTCACTAAACCCCCTCCCCATCACTCACTCGCACCCCCCTCACTCACACCCCTCCCCATCACTCACTCACACCCCCCCTCACTCACACCCCTCCCCATCACTCACTCACACCCCCCTCACTCACACCCCCCTCACTCACACACCCCCCTCACTCACACCCCCCTCACTAACACCCCCTCCCCATCACTCACTCACACCCCCCTCACTCACACCCCCCTCACTCACACTCCCCTCACTCACACCCCCTCCTCATCACTCACCCTCACCCCCCCTCACTCACAGCCCCTCCCCATCACTCACTCACACCCCTCCCCATCACTCACTCAACCCCCCTCACTCACACCCCCTCCCCATCACTCACTCACACTCCCCTCACTCACAGCCCCCTCCCATCACTCACTCAACCCCCCTCACTCACACCCCCTCCCCATCACTCACTCACACCCCCCTCACTCACATCCCTCCCCATCACTCACTCAACCCCCCTCACTCACACCCCCTCCCCATCACTCACTCACACTCCCCTCACTCACAGCCCCCTCCCCATCACTCACTCACACCCCCCTCAATCACACCCCCCTCACTCACACCCCCCTCACTCACCACCCCCTCCCCATCACTCACTCACACCTCCCTCACTCACACCCCCCTCACTCACACCCCCCTCACTCACACCCCCCTCACTCACACCCCCTCCCCATCACTCACTCACACCCCCCTCACTCACATCCCCTCCCCATCACTCACTCACACCCCCCTCACTCACACCCCCTCCCCATCACTCACTCACACCCCCTCACTCACATCCCCTCCCCATCACTCACTCACACCCCCCTCCCCATCACTCACTCACACCCCCCTCACTCTCACCCCCTCCCCATCACTCACTCACACCCCCCTCACTCACACCCCCTCCCCATCACTCACTCACACCCCCCTCACTCACACCCCCCTCCCCCATCACTCACTCACACCCCCCCTCACTCACACCCCTCCCCAATCACTCACTCTCACCCCCCCCTCACTAACACCCCTCCCCATCACTCACTCACACCCCCCTCACTCACACCCCCTCACTCCACCCCCTCCCCATCACTCACTCACACCCCCCTCACTCACACCCCCTCACTCACACCCCCTCCCCATCACTCACTCACACCCCCCCCTCACTCACACCCCCTCCCCATCACTCACTCACACCCCCCTCACTCACACCCCCCCTCCCCATCACTCACTCACACCCCCCTCACTCACACCCCCCTCCCCATCACTCACTCACACCACCCTCACTCACACCCCCCTCCCCATCACTCACTCACATCCCCTCACTCACACACCCCCTCCCCATCACTCACTCACACCCCCCTCACTAACCCCCTCCCCATCACTCACTCACAACACCCTCACTCACACCCCCTCCCCATCACTCACTCACACCCCCTCACTAAACCCCCTCCCGATCACTCACTCACAACCCCCTCACTCACACCCCCTCCCCATCACTCACTCACCCCCCCTCACTCACACCCCCTCCCCATCACTCACTCACACCCCCCTCACTAAACCCCCTCCCCATCACTCACTCGCACCCCCCCTCACTCACACCCCTCCCCATCACTCACTCACACCCCCCTCACTCACACCCCCTCCCCATCACTCACTCACACCCCCCTCACTCACACCCCCCTCACTCACACCCCCCCTCACTCACACCCCCCTCACTAACACCCCCCTCCCCATCACTCACTCACACCCCCCTCACTCACACCCCCCTCACTCACACTCCCCTCACTCACACCCCCTCCTCATCACTCACTCACACCCCCTTCACTCACACCCCCCTCACTCACACCCCCCTCCCCATCACTCACTCACACCCCCTCACTCACACCCCCTCCCCACCACTCACTCACACCACCCTCACTCACACTCCTCCCCATCACTCACTCACACCCCCCCTCACTAAACCCCCTCCCCATCACTCACCCACCCCCCTCACGACACCCCCCCCCACCCCCACCCCCTCACCCCCACCCCCCCACCTCCAGCCCCCCCGCCCCCCCACCCCACCCCCCCCCTCCTCCCCCACCCCAACCCACACCCACCCTCCCCCCCGACCCCCCCACCCACCCCCTTCCTCCTCCCATCACTCACTCACACCCCCCTCACTCACACCCCCCTCACTCACAACCCCCTCCCATCACTCACTCACACCCCACCACTCACACCCCCCCTCACTCACACCCCCCCTCCCCATCACTCACTCACACCCCCCTCACTCACACCCCCCTCACTCACCACCCCCTCCCCCATCACTCACTCACACTCCCCTCACTCACACCCCCCTCCCCATCACTCACTCACACCACCCTCACTCACACCCCCCTCCCCATCACTCACTCACACCCCCTCATTCACAACCCCTCCCCATCACTCACTCACTCCCCCTCACTCACACCCCCTCCCCATGACTCACTCACACGCCCCCTCCCCATCACTCATTCACCCCCCCCTCACTCACACCCCCTCCCCATCACTCACTCACACCCCCCTCACTAAACCCCCTCCCCATCACTCACTCACACCCCCCCATCACTCACTCACACCCCCTCCCCATCACTCACTCACACCCCCTCATTCACAACCCCTCCCCATCACTCACTCACACCCCCCTCACTCACACCCCCTCCCCATCACTCACTCACACCCCCCTCACTCACACCCCCCCTCACTCACACACCCTCCCCATCACTCACTCACACCCCCCTCACTCACACCCCCCTCACTCACACCCCCCTCACTCACACACCCTCCCCATCACTCACTCACACCCCCCTCACTCACACCCCTCCCCATCACTCACTCACACGCCCCTCACTCACACCCCCCTCACTCACACCCCCCTCACTCACACCCCCCTCACTCACAAAGTCCCCTCACTCACACCCCCTCCTCATCACTCACTCACACCCCCCTCACTCACACCCCCTCACTCACACCCCCTCCCCATCACTCAATCACACCCCCCTCACTCACACCCCCTCCTCATCACTCACTCACACCCTCCTCACTCACACCCCACTCACTCAAACCCCCCCTCACTCACACCCCCTCCCCATCACTCACTCACACCCCCCTCACTCACACCCCCCTCCCCATCACTCACTCACACCCCCTCACTCACACTCCCTCCCCATCACTCACTCACACCCCCCATCACTCACTCACACCCCCCTCACTCACACCCCCTCCCCATCACTCACTCACACCCCCCTCACTCACACCCCTCCCCATCACTCACTCACACCCCCCTCACTCACACCCCCCTCCCCCATCACTCACTCACACCCCCCATCACTCACTCACACCCCCCTCACTCACACCACTCCCCATCACTCACTCACACCCCCCTCACTCACATCCCTCCCCATCACTCACTCACACCCCCCTCACTCACACCCCCTCCCCACCACTCACTCACACCCCCCTCACTCACACCCCCTCCCCACCACTCACTCACACCCCCCCTCACTCACACCCCCCTCACTCACACCCCCCTCACTAACACCCCCTCCCCTCACTCACTCACACCCCCCTCACTCACACTCCTCTCACTCACACCCCCTCCTCATCACTCACTCACACCCCCCTCACTCACACCCCCCTCACTCACACCCCCTCCCCATCACTCAATCACACCCCCCTCACTCACACCCCCCTCACTCACACCCCCTCCTCATCACTCACTCACACCCCCTCACTCACACCCCACTGACTCAAACCCCCTCCCCATCACTCACTCACACCCCTCTCACTCAACCCCCTCCCCATCACTCACTCACACCCCCCTCACTCACACCCCCCTCACTAACACCCCCTCCCCATCACTCACTCACACCCCCCTCACTCACACTCCCCTCACTCACACCGCCTCCTCATCACTCACTCACACCCCCCTCACTCACACCCCCCTCACTCACACCCCCCTCCCCATCACTCACTCACACCCCATCATTCACACCCCCCTCCCTATCACTCACCTCACACCCCCCTCTCCATCACTCACTCACACCCCCCTCCCCATCACTCACTCACACACCCTCACTCGCACCCCCCTCACTCACATCCCCCTCCCCATCACTCACTCACACCCCCTCACTCACACCCCTCCCCATCACTCATCCACACCCCCCTCACACACCCCCACCCCCATCACTCACTCACACCCCCCTCACTCACACCCCCTCCCCATCACTCACTCACACCCCCCCTCACTCACACCCCCACCCCATCACTCACTCACACCCCCTCACTCACACCCCCTCCCCATCACTCACTCACACCCCCCTCACTCACACCCCCTCCCCATCACTCACTCACACCCCCCTCACTCACACCCCCTCCCCATCACTCACTCACACCCCCCTCACTCACACTCCCTCCCCATCACTCACTCACACCCCCTCCCCATCACTCACTCACACCCCCCTCCCCAGCACTCACTCACACCCCCTCACTCACACCCCCCTCACTCACACCCCCCTCACACACCCCCACCCCATCACTCACTCACACTCCCTCACTCACAGCCCCTCCCCATCACTCACTCACACCCCCTCACTCACACCCCCTCCCCATCACTCACTCACAACCCTCCCCATCCCTCACTCACACTCCCCTCACTCACACCCCCCTCCCCATCACTCACTCCCACCCCCCTCACTCACACTCCCTCACTCACACCCCCCTCCCCATCACTCACTCACACCCCCTCCCCATCACTCACTCACACCCCCCTCACTCACACCCCTCTCACTCACACACCCACCCCATCACTCACTCACACCCCCCTCACTCACACCCCCCTCACTCACACACCCACCCCATCACTCACTCACACCCCCCCTCATTCACACCCCCCACCCCATCACTCACTCACACCCCCCTCACTCACACCCCCCTCCCGATCACTCACTCACACCCCCTTCACTCACACCCCTCCCCATCACTCACTCACACCCCCCCTCACTCACACCCCCTCCCCATCACTCACTCACACCCCCCTCACTCACACCCCCCTCCCCATCACTCTCTCACACCCCCCCTCCCGATCACTCACTCACACCCCCCTTCACTCACACCCCCTCCCCATCACTCACTCACACCCCCCTCACTCACACCCCCTCCCCATCACTCTCTCACACCCCCCTCCCGATCACTCACTCACACCCCCTTCACTCACACTCCCTCCCCATCACTCACTCAACCCCCTTCCCATCACTCACTCACACCCCCTCCCCATCACTCACCCTCACCCCCCTCACTCACAGCCCCCTCCCCATCACTCACTCACACCCCTCCCCATCACTCACTCAACCCCCCTCACTCACACCCCCTCCCCATCACTCACTCACACTCCCCTCACTCACAGCCCCCTCCCCATCACTCACTCAACCCCCCCTCACTCACACCCCCTCCCCATCACTCACTCACACCCCCCTCACTCACATCCCCTCCCCATCACTCACTCAACCCCCCTCACTCACACCCCCCTCCCCATCACTCACTCACACTCCCCTCACTCACAGCCCCCTCCCCATCACTCACTCACACCCCCCTCAATCACACCCCCCTCACTCACACCCCCCTCACTCACACCCCCTCCCCATCACTCACTCACACCTCCCTCACTACACCCCCCCTCACTCACACCCCCCTCACTCACACCCCCCTCACTCACACCCCCTCCCCATCACTCACTCACACCCCCCTCACTCACATCCCCCTCCCCATCACTCACTCACACCCCCCTCACTCACACCCCCTCCCCATCACTCACTCACACCCCCTCACTCACATCCCCTCCCCATCACTCACTCACACCCCCCTCCCCATCACTCACTCACACCCCCCTCACTCTCACCCCCTCCCCATCACTCACTCACACCCCCCTCACTCACACCCCCCTCCCCATCACTCACTCACACCCCCCTCACTCACACCCCCCTCCCAATCACTCACTCTCACCCCCCTCACTAACACCCCTCCCCCATCACTCACTCACACCCCCCTCACTCACACCCCCTCACTCCCACCCCCCTCCCCATCACTCACTCACACCCCCCTCACTCACACCCCCCTCACTCACACCCCCTCCCCATCACTCACTCACACCCCCCTCACTCACACCCCCTCCCCATCACTCACTCACACCCCCTCACTCACACGCCCCTCACTCACACCCCCCTCACTCACACCCCTCCCAATCACTCACTCACACTCCCCTCCCTCACACCCCGTCCCCATCACTCACTCACACCCCCTTCACTCACACCCCTCTCACTCACGCCCCCCTCCCCATCACTCACTCACACCCCCCTCACTCATGGCCCCCTCCCCCACACACCCCTCCCCATCACTCACTCACACCCCCTTCACTCACACCCCCCCTCCCCCACACCCCCTCCCCATCACTCACTCACACCCCCCTCACTCACACCCACCTCCCTCACATCCCCCGTCCCTCTTCACTCACAAGCTTCTCCATCTCTCTCACCCTCACACTCTCCTGTCTCTCCCTCACTCCCTGTCGCCCCGTTCACTTCCTTCACACCTTCTTTCTCTCCCTCTTTCTCTCTCCTGCTCTAAAGGTCCTCCTCTATCTCTCCCTTATTCCTCTCTCTCCCCTTCCCTCTCTGCCTTCCTCCTTCTCCCCCCTCTCTCCCCACCCTCTCTCTCCCCACCCTCTCCCTTTCTCCCCACCCCCTCTCTCCCCACCCTCTCTCTCCCTCCTCACCCTCTCTCTCCCCACCCTCTCCCTCTCTCCCCCCACCCTCTCCCTCTCTCTTCCCCCCCCCCCCTCCCTGCGGCTACCCTGTCTGTCTTTTCCTTCCAAGCCCCGTGTCAATGTTTCGGACACTCGAAGCGGTGCAGTTACTTGCTGCTGTTCCGTGCTGCTGTCTGTGTGAGCTGTACCCACCGCACCCGGGGGCGACAGTGCCATCAGTGCCGCTCGGGTTACCATCGGAACCCGTCAGCTCAGCTCCACCACCACAACGTCTGCTTAGGTCAGTGCCTGCTCCGGGCTGCACCGGACCGGACCCCCGCCCGGACCACAGCCCGGACCCCCGCCCGGACCCCCCGCCCGGACCCCCCGCCCGGACCCCCGCCCGGACCCCCGCCCGGACCCCCCGCCCGGACCCCCCGCCCGGACCCCCCGCCCAGACCCCCGCCCGGACCCCCCGCCCGGACCCCCGCCCGGACCCCCACCCTCTCCCCCCACCCGGACCCCCGCCCGGACCCCCGCCCAGACCCCCGCCCGGACCCCCACCCACACCCCCACCCTCTCCCCCCGCCCGGACCCTCACCCGGACCCCCGCCCGGACCCCCGCCCTCTCCCCCCACCCGAACCCCCGCCCGGACCCCCGCCCAGACCCCCGCCCGGACCCCCACCCACACCCCCACCCTCTCCCCCCGCCTGGACCCCCGCCCCGGACCCTCGCCCGGACCCCCACCCGGACCCCCGCCCGGACCCCCGCCCGGACTCCCCGCCCGGACCCTCACCCGGACCCCGCCCGGACCCCCGCCCGGACCCCCCGCCCGGACCCCCACCCGGACCCCCCGCCCGGACCCCCACCCGGACCCCCACCCGGACCCCCGCCCGGACCCCCGCCCGGAGCCCCCGCCCGGACCCCCGCCCGGACCCCCACCCGGACCCCCCGCCCGGACCCCCGCCCGGACCCTCACCCGGACCCCCGCCCGGACCCCCGCCCGGACCCCCGCCCGGACCCCCGCCCGGACCCCCCGCCCGGACCCCCCGCCCGGACCCCCACCCGGACCCCCGCCCGGACCCCCGCCCGGACCCCCCGCCCGGACCCCCCGCCCGGACCCCCACCCAGACCCCCGCCCGGACCCCCGCCCGGACCCCCGCCCGGACCCCCGCCCGGACCCCCGCCCGGACTCCCCGCCCGGACCCTCACCCGGACCCCCACCCGGACCCCCACCCGGACCCCCGCCCGGACCCCCGCCCGGACCCCCGCCCGGACCCTCACCGGATCCCCGCCCGGACCCCCCGCCCGGACCCCCGCCCGGACCCCCGCCCGGACCCTCACCGGATCCCCGCCCGGACCCTCACCCGGACCCCCCGCCCAGACCCCCCGCCCAGACCCCCCGCCCGGACCCCCGCCCGGACCCTCACCCACCCCCCACCCGGACCCCCCGCCCGGACCCCCGCCCGGACCCTCACCCGGACCCCCACCCGGACCCCCGCCCGGACCCCCGCCCCGGACCCCCGCCCGGACCCTCACCCGGACCCCCACCCGGACCCTCACCCGGACCCCCGCCCGGACCCCCACCCGGACCCCCGCCCGGACCCCCCGCCCGGACCCCCACCCGGACCCCCACCCTCTCCCCACGCCCGGACTCCCGCCCGGACCCCCACCCTCTCCCCCCGCCCGGACCCCCACCCTCTCCCCCCGCCCAGACCCCCGCCCGGACCCCCACCCGGACCCCCCGCCCGGACCCCCGCCCGGACCCCCCACCCGGACCCCCGCCCGGACCCCCACCGGACCCCCACCCTCTCCCCCCGCCCGGACTCCCGCCCGGACCCCCGCCCGGACCCCCACCCTCTCCCCCCTGCCCGGACCCCCACCCTCTCCCCCCGCCCGGACCCCCGCCCGACCCCCCACCCGGACACCCGCCCGGACCCCCACCCGGACCCCCGCCCGGACACCCCGCCGGACCCCCACCCGGACCCCCGCCCGGACACCCGCCCGGACCCCCACCCGGACCCCCCGCCCGGACACCCGCCCGGACCCCCACCCGGACCCCCCGCCCGGACACCCGCCCGGACCCCCACCCGGACCCCGGCCCGGACCCCCACCCTCTCCCCCCGCCCGGACCCCCCGCCCGGACCCCCGCCCGGACCCCCGCCCGGACCCCCACCCGGACCCCCGCCCGGACACGCGCCCGGACCTCCACCCGGACCCCCCGCCCGGACCCCCGCCCGGACCCCCACCCGGACCCCCGCCCGGACACCCGCCCGGACCCCCACCCGGACCCCCACCCGGACCCCCGCCCGGACCCTCGCCCGGTCCTCCACCCGGACCCCCACCCTCTCCCCTCGCCTGGACCCCCGCCCGGACCCCCGCCCGGACCCTCACCCGGACCCACGCCCGGACCCCCGCCCGGACCCCCGCCCAGACCCTCACCGGACCCCCGCCCGGACCCCCGCCCGGACCCCCGCCCGGACCCCCGCCCGGACCCCCGCCCAGACCCCTCACCCAGACCCCACACCCTCTCCCCCCGCCCGGACCCCCACCCGGACCCCCGCCCGGACCCCCGCCCAGACCCCCACCCGGACCCCCGCCCGGACCCCCGCCCGGACCCCCGCCCAGACCCCCGCCCGGACCCCCGCCCGGACCCCCACTCACACCCCCTCATTCACAACCCCTCCCCATCACTCACTCACTCCCCCTCACTCACACCCCCTCCCCATGACTCACTCACACCCCCTCCCCATCACTCATTCACCCCCCCCTCACTCACACCCCCTCCCCATCACTCACTCACACCCCCCTCACTAAACCCCCCCTCCCCCATCACTCACTCACACACCCCACACCTCACTCACACCCCCTCCCCATCACTCACTCACACCCCCTCATTCACACCCCCTCCCCATCACTCACTCACACCCCCCTCACCACACCCCCTCCCCATCACTCACTCACACCCCCTCACACACACACCCCCCTCACTCACACACCCTCCCCATCACACACTCACACCCCCCTCACTCACACCCCCCTCACCACACCCCCCCTCACTCACACACCCTCCCCATCACTCACTCACACCCCCCTCACTCACACCCCTCCCCACACTCACTCACACGCCCCTCACTCACACCCCCTCACTCACACCCCCCTCACTCACACCCCCCTCACCACAAAGTCCCCACTCACACCCCCTCCTCATCACCACACACACCCCCCTCACTCACACCCCCTCACTCACACCCCCTCCCCCATCACTCAATCACACCCCCCTCACTCACACCCCCTCCTCATCACTCACTCACACCCTCCTCACTCACACCCCACTCACTCAAACCCCCCTCACTCACACCCCCCTCCCCATCACCTCACTCACACCCCCCTCACCCACACCCCCCCTCCCCCATCACTCACTCACACCCCCTCACTCACACTCCCCCCCATCACCACTCACACCCCCCATCACTCACACACACCCCCCTCACTCACACCCCACCCCATCACTCACTCACACCCCCCTCACTCACACCCCTCCCCATCACTCACTCACACCCCCCTCACTCACACCCCCCCTCCCCATCACTCACTCACACCCCCCATCACTCACTCACACCCCCCTCACTCACACCACTCCCATCACTCACTCACACCCCCCTCACTCACATCCCTCCCATCACTCACTCACACCCCCCTCACTCACACCCCCTCCCCACACTCACTCACACCCCCCTCACTCACACCCCCTCCCCACCACTCACTCACACCCCCCTCACTCACACCCCCCTCACTCACACCCCCCTCACTAACACCCCCTCCCCTCACTCACTCACACCCCCCTCACTCACACTCCTCTCACTCACACCCCCTCCTCATCACTCACTCACACCCCCCTCACTCACACCCCCCTCACTCCACACCCCCTCCCCATCACTCAATCACACCCCCCTCACTCACACCCCCCTCACTCACACCCCCTCCTCATCACTCACTCACACCCCCCTCACACTCACACCCCACTGACTCAAACCCCCCTCCCCATCACTCACTCACACCCCTCTCACTCAACCCCCTCCCCATCACTCACTCACACCCCCCTCACTCACACCCCCCTCACTAACACCCCCTCCCCATCACTCACTCACACCCCCCTCACTCACACTCCCCTCACTCACACCGCCTCCTCATCACTCACTCACACCCCCCTCACTCACACCCCCCTCACTCACACCCCCCTCCCCATCACTCACTCACACCCCATCATTCACACCCCCCTCCCTATCACTCACTCACACCCCCCTCTCCATCACTCACTCACACCCCCCTCCCCATCACTCACTCACACACCCCTCACTCGCACCCCCCTCACTCACATCCCCTCCCCCATCACTCACTCACACCCCCCTCACTCACACCCCTCCCCATCACTCATCCACACCCCCCTCACACACCCCCCACCCCATCACTCACTCACACCCCCCTCACTCACACCCCCTCCCCATCACTCACTCACACCCCCCTCACTCACACCCCCACCCCATCACTCACTCACACCCCCCCTCACTCACACCCCCCTCCCCATCACTCACTCACACCCCCCCTCACTCACACCCCCTCCCCATCACTCACTCACACCCCCCTCACTCACACCCCCTCCCCATCACTCACTCACACCCCCCTCACTCACACCCCCACCCCATCACTCACTCACACCCCCCTCACTCACACTCCCTCCCCATCACTCACTCACACCCCCTCCCCATCACTCACTCACACCCCCCTCCCCAGCACTCACTCACACCCCCTCACTCACACCCCCCTCACTCACACCCCCCCTCACACACCCCCACCCCATCACTCACTCACACTCCCCTCACTCACAGCCCCCTCCCCATCACTCACTCACACCCCCTCACTCACACCCCCTCCCCATCACTCACTCACAACCCTCCCCATCCCTCACTCACACTCCCCTCACTCACACCCCCTCCCCATCACTCACTCCCACCCCCCTCACTCACACTCCCTCACTCACACCCCCCTCCCCATCACTCACTCACACCCCCTCCCCATCACTCACTCACACCCCCCTCACTCACACCCCTCTCACTCACACACCCACCCCATCACTCACTCACACCCCCCTCACTCACACCCCCCCTCACTCACACACCCACCCCATCACTCACTCACACCCCCTCATTCACACCCCCCACCCCATCACTCACTCACACCCCCCTCACTCACACCCCCCTCCCGATCACTCACTCACACCCCCCTTCACTCACACCCCCTCCCCATCACTCACTCACACCCCCCCTCACTCACACCCCCTCCCCATCACTCACTCACACCCCCCCTCACTCACACCCCCTCCCCATCACTCTCTCACACCCCCCTCCCGATCACTCACTCACACCCCCTTCACTCACACCCCCTCCCCATCACTCACTCACACCCCCCTCACTCACACCCCCTCCCCATCACTCTCTCACACCCCCCTCCCGATCACTCACTCACACCCCCTTCACTCACACTCCCTCCCCATCACTCACTCAACCCCCTTCCCATCACTCACTCACACCCCCTCCCCATCACTCACCCTCACGCCCCTCACTCACAGCCCCCTCCCCATCACTCCCTCACACCCCCTCCCCATCACTCACTCAACCCCCCTCACTCACACCCCCTCCCCATCACTCACTCACACTCCCCTCACTCACAGCCCCCTCCCCATCACTCACTCAACCCCCCTCACTCACACCCCCTCCCCATCACTCACTCACACCCCCCCTCACTCACATCCCCTCCCCATCACTCACTCAACCCCCCTCACTCACACCCCCTCCCCATCACTCACTCACACTCCCCTCACTCACAGCCCCCTCCCCATCACTCACTCACACCCCCCCTCAATCACACCCCCCTCACTCACACCCCCCTCACTCACACCCCCTCCCCATCACTCACTCACACCTCCCTCACTCACACCCCCCTCACTCACACCCCCTCACTCACACCCCCCCTCACTCACACCCCCCTCCCCATCACTCACTCACACCCCCCTCACTCACACCCCCCCCCCATCCCCCCCCCTACTCCCCCATCCCCCATCACTCACTCACACCCCCCTCACTCACACCCCCTCCCCATCACTCACTCACACCCCCTCACTCACATCCCCTCCCCATCACTCACTCACACCCCCCTCCCCATCACTCACTCACACCCCCCTCACTCTCACCCCTCCCCATCACTCACTCACACACCCCCTCACTCACACCCCCTCCCCATCACTCACTCACACCCCCCTCACTCACACACCCCCTCCCAATCACTCACTCTCACCCCCCTCACTAACACCCCTCCCCATCACTCACTCACACCCCCCTCACTCACACCCCCTCACTCCCACCCCTCCCCATCACTCACTCACACCCCCCTCACTCACACCCCCTCACTCACACCCCCTCCCCATCACTCACTCACACCCCCCTCACTCACACCCCCTCCCCATCACTCACTCACACCCCCTCACTCACACGCCCCTCACTCACACCCCCCTCACTCACACACCCCTCCCAATCACTCACTCACACCTCCCTCACTCACAACCCCGTCCCCATCACTCACTCACACCCCCTTCACTCACACCCCTCTCACTCACGCCCCCCTCCCCATCACTCACTCACACTCCCCTCCCTCACACCCCGTCCCCATCACTCACTCACACCCCCTTCACTCACACCCCTCTCACTCACGCCCCCCTCCCCATCACTCACTCACACCCCCCTCACTCATGGCCCCCTCCCCCACACACCCCTCCCCATCACTCACTCACACCCCCTTCACTCACACCCCCCTCCCCCACACCACCCCTCCCCATCACTCACTCACACCCCCCTCACTCACACCCACCTCCCTCACATCCCCGTCCCTCTTCACTCACAAGCTTCTCCATCTCTCTCACCCTCACACTCTCCTGTCTCTCCCTCACCTCCCTGTCGCCCCCGTTCACTCCTTCACACCTTCTTTCTCTCCCTCTTTCTCTCTCCTGCTCTAAAGGTCCTCCTCTATCTCTCCCTTATTCCTCTCTCTCCCCTTCCCTCTCTGCTTCCTCCTTCTCCCCCTCTCTCCCCCACCCTCTCTCTCCCCACCCTCTCCCTTTCTCCCCACCCCCTCTCTCCCCACCCTCTCTCTCCCTCCTCACCCTCTCTCTCCCCACCCTCTCCCTCTCTCCCCCCACCCTCTCCCTCTCTCTTCCCCCCACCGTGTCAATGTTTCGGACACTCGAAGCGGTGCAGTTACTTGCTGCTGTTCCGTGCTGCTGTCTGTGTGAGCTGTACCCACCGCACCCGGGGGCGACAGTGCCATCAGTGCCGCTCGGGTTACCATCGGAACCCGTCAGCTCAGCTCCACCACCACAACGTCTGCTTAGGTCAGTGCCTGCTCCGGGCTGCACCGGACCCCCGCCCGGACCACAGCCCGGACCCCCGCCCGGACCCCCGCCCGGACCCCCCGCCCGGACCCCCGCCCGGACCCCCGCCCGGACCCCCCGCCCGGACCCCCGCCCGGACCCCCGCCCAGACCCCCGCCCGGACCCCCCGCCCGGACCCCCGCCCGGACCCCCACCCTCTCCCCCCACCCGGACCCCCGCCCGGACCCCCGCCCAGACCCCCGCCCGGACCCCCACCCACACCCCCACCCTCTCCCCCCGCCCGGACCCTCACCCGGACCCCCGCCCGGACCCCCCGCCCTCTCCCCCCACCCGAACCCCCGCCCGGACCCCCGCCCAGACCCCCGCCCGGACCCCCACCCACACCCCCACCCTCTCCCCCCGCCTGGACCCCCGCCCGGACCCTCGCCCGGACCCCCACCCGGACCCCCGCCCGGACCCCCGCCCGGACTCCCCGCCCGGACCCTCACCCGGACCCCCGCCCGGACCCCCGCCCGGACCCCCCGCCCGGACCCCCACCCGGACCCCCCGCCCGGACCCCCACCCGGACCCCCACCCGGACCCCCGCCCGGACCCCCGCCCGGACCCCCCGCCCGGACCCCCGCCCGGACCCCCACCCGGACCCCCCGCCCGGACCCCCGCCCGGACCCTCACCCGGACCCCCGCCCGGACCCCCGCCCGGACCCCCGCCCGGACCCCCGCCCGGACCCCCGCCCGGACCCCCCGCCCGGACCCCCGCCCGGACCCCCACCCGGACCCCCGCCCGGACCCCCGCCCGGACCCCCGCCCGGACCCCCCGCCCGGACCCCCACCCAGACCCCCGCCCGGACCCCCGCCCGGACCCCCGCCCGGACCCCCGCCCGGACCCCCGCCCGGACTCCCCGCCCGGACCCTCACCCGGACCCCCACCCGGACCCCCACCCGGACCCCCGCCCGGACCCCCGCCCGGACCCCCGCCCGGACCCTCACCGGATCCCCGCCCGGACCCCCACCCGGACCCCCGCCCGGACCCTCACCCGGACCCCCCGCCCAGACCCCCCGCCCAGACCCCCCGCCCGGACCCCCGCCCGGACCCTCACCCGGACCCCCCACCCGGACCCCCGCCCGGACCCCCGCCCGGACCCTCACCCGGACCCCCACCCGGACCCCCGCCCGGACCCCCGCCCGGACCCCCGCCCGGACCCTCACCCGGACCCCCACCCGGACCCTCACCCGGACCCCCGCCCGGACCCCCACCCGGACCCCCGCCCGGACCCCCGCCCGGACCCCCACCCGGACCCCCACCCTCTCCCCACGCCCGGACTCCCGCCCGGACCCCCACCCTCTCCCCCCGCCCGGACCCCCACCCTCTCCCCCCGCCCAGACCCCCGCCCGGACCCCCACCCGGACCCCCCGCCCGGACCCCCGCCCGGACCCCCACCCGGACCCCCGCCCGGACCCCCACCCGGACCCCCACCCTCTCCCCCCGCCCGGACTCCCGCCCGGACCCCCGCCCGGACCCCCACCCTCTCCCCCTGCCCGGACCCCCACCCTCTCCCCCCGCCCGGACCCCCGCCCGGACCCCCACCCGGACACCCGCCCGGACCCCCACCCGGACCCCCGCCCGGACACCCGCCCGGACCCCCACCCGGACCCCCGCCCGGACACCCGCCCGGACCCCCACCCGGACCCCCGCCCGGACACCCGCCCGGACCCCCACCCGGACCCCCGCCCGGACACCCGCCCGGACCCCCACCCGGACCCCGGCCCGGACCCCCACCCTCTCCCCCCGCCCGGACCCCCGCCCGGACCCCCGCCCGGACCCCCGCCCGGACCCCCACCCGGACCCCCGCCCGGACACCCGCCCGGACCCCCACCCGGACCCCCCGCCCGGACCCCCGCCCGGACCCCCACCCGGACCCCCGCCCGGACACCCGCCCGGACCCCCACCCGGACCCCCACCCGGACCCCCGCCCGGACCCTCGCCCGGTCCTCCACCCGGACCCCCACCCTCTCCCCTCGCCTGGACCCCCGCCCGGACCCCCGCCCGGACCCTCACCCGGACCCACGCCCGGACCCCCGCCCGGACCCCCGCCCAGACCCTCACCGGACCCCCGCCCGGACCCCCGCCCGGACCCCCCGCCCGGACCCCCGCCCGGACCCCCGCCCAGACCCCTCACCCAGACCCACACCCTCTCCCCCCGCCCGGACCCCCACCCGGACCCCCGCCCGGACCCCCGCCCAGACCCCCACCCGGACCCCCGCCCGGACCCCCGCCCGGACCCCCGCCCAGACCCCCGCCCGGACCCCCGCCCGGACCCCCACCCAGACCCCCGCCCGGACCCCCGCCCGGACCCCCGCCCGGACACCCGCCCGGACCCCCATCCGGACCCCCGCCCGGACACCCGCCCGGACCCCCACCCGGACCCCCGCCCGGACACCCGCCCGGACCCCCACCCGGACCCCCGCCCGGACACCCGCCCGGACCCCCACCCGGACCCCCGCCCGGACACCCGCCCGGACCCCCACCCGGACCCCGGCCCGGACCCCCACCCTCTCCCCCCGCCCGGACCCCCGCCCGGACCCCCGCCCGGACCCCCACCCGGACCCCCGCCCGGACACCCGCCCGGACCCCCACCCGGACCCCCCGCCCGGACCCCCGCCCGGACCCCCACCCGGACCCCCGCCCGGACACCCGCCCGGACCCCCACCCGGACCCCCACCCGGACCCCCGCCCGGACCCTCGCCCGGTCCTCCACCCGGACCCCCACCCTCTCCCCTCGCCTGGACCCCCGCCCGGACCCCCGCCCGGACCCTCACCCGGACCCACGCCCGGACCCCCGCCCGGACCCCCGCCCAGACCCTCACCGGACCCCCGCCCGGACCCCCGCCCGGACCCCCCGCCCGGACCCCCGCCCGGACCCCCGCCCAGACCCCTCACCCAGACCCACACCCTCTCCCCCCGCCCGGACCCCCACCCGGACCCCCGCCCGGACCCCCGCCCAGACCCCCACCCGGACCCCCGCCCGGACCCCCGCCCGGACCCCCGCCCAGACCCCCGCCCGGACCCCCGCCCGGACCCCCACCCAGACCCCCACCCGGACCCCCGCCCGGACCCCCACCCGGACCCCCGCCCGGACCCCCGCCCAGACCCCCACCCGGACCCCCGCCCGGACCCCCGCCCGGACCCCCGCCCAGACCCCCGCCCGGACCCCCGCCCGGCCCCCCACCCGGACCCCCGCCCGGACCCTCACCCGGACCCCCACCCTCTCCCCCCGCCCGGACCCCCCGCCCGGACCCCTCACCCAGACCCACACCCGGACCCCAACCCTCTCCCCCCGCCCGGACCCCCCGCCCGGACCCCTGCCCGGACCCCCACCCGGACCCCCACCCGGACCCCCGCCCGGACCCCCGCCCGGACCCCCGCACGGACCCCCGCCCGGACCCCTGCCCGGACCCCCGCCCGGACCCCCGCCCGGACCCCCGCCCGGACCCTCGCCCGGACCCCCACCCGGACCCCCGCCCGGACCCTCACCCGGACCCCCTGCCCGGACCCTCACCGGACCCTCACCCGGACCTCGCCCGGACCCCCACCCGGACCCCCGCCCGGACCCCCGCCCGGACCCTCACCCGGACCCCCGCCCGGACCCCCCACCCGGACCCCCCACCCGGACCCCCCGCCCGGACCCCCGCCCGGACCCCCGCCCGGACCCCCCGCCCGGACCCTCACCCGGACCCCCGCCCGGACCCCCACCCGGACCCTCACCCGGACCCCCGCCCGGACCCCCCACCCGGACCCCCCGCCCGGACCCCCGCCCGGACCCCCCGCCCGGACCCCCGCCCGGACCCCCCACCCGGACCCCCCGCCTGGACCCTCACCCGGACCCCCACCCGGACCCCCGCCCGGACCCCCGCCCGGACCCCCGCCCGGACCCCCGCCCGGACCCTCACCCGGACCCCAGCCCGGACCCCCCGCCCGGACCCCCACCCGGACTCCCCGCCCGGACCCCCGCCCGGACCCCCGCCCGGACCCCCACCCGGACCCCCGCCCGGACCCCCCGCCCGGACCCCCACCCGGACCCCCGCCCGGACCCCCACCCGGACCCCCGCCCGGACCCCCGCCCGGACACTCGCCCTGTCCTCCACCCGGACCCCCACCCTCTCCCCCGCCCGGACCCCCGTCCGGACCCTCACCCGGACCCCCGCCCGGACCCCCACCCGGACCCCCGCCCGTACCCCCCGCCCGGACCCCCCGCCCGACCCCCACCCGGACCCCCGCCCGGACCCCCGCCCGGACCCCCGCCCGGACCCTCACCCGGACCCCCGCCCGGACCCCCCGCCCGGACCCCCCGCCCGGACCCCCGCCCAGACCCCCGCCCGGACCCCCCGCCCGGCCCCCCCACTCGGTCCCCCACCCGGACCCTCACCCAGACCCTCACCCATCTCCTTACCCCCCCACAGCCCAAACCAGGCCTGACTCCCCCTTGCCCAGAGTACCCCCCAGAGGGATCTGGTCAGGCCTTTCCCTGGTGTCCTGCTTCCCCCCCAATCCCCTCTTGGGAGTGAGTCCTACATTCCCCCTGCCTCTCTGTGGGAAGACGGATCTCTGGAATTCCCGTTGGGATTTATGAGGGATTGTCTGATATTGATGACCCTGAGTCTGACCTCCCCAACACTGTTGGTGGGGAAGGGGGGGGGAGAGGGGGTGGAGATGGTGGAACATCTTCTGTCGATCTTCCAGTGAACCCCCCTCGTCATGTTAAAGAGCTCTTTCAGGTTAGAGCCTCCGCTGTGTCTGTCCAGGAGTGAACAGCCCCCTGCCTGTCCAGCCTTTCCTCACCATCAGAGCCTCTCTGTTCTGGGGTGTCTCTGTCAACCTCACTCCCCCTACCCCACCCCACCCCCCTCTGCTCTCCAGTCCATCTCCTGCCTGTTTCTCACACGGAGACAGAAATGTTCACTGTTTCCCATGTGGGACCTATGGTTTGATACAGTTAGGTCTCTCCTGTCTGCTGGTGAACTCGATCTTGGGACATTGAAGCCAATATTTGCTTTTCCTGGCGTTGGGAATCTGTGCAGCTTATGGGAACAGTGGGAGCCGGGCTGTGTGCACTCAGTGGGGACAGCACTGAAACAGTTTGTGAAGGATTGGAGAGGTGTGTTTGTCACAGAGTCTGACTGTCCCTTGTCCTGACTCTCAGTCAGTGGTGTTGCTGAGTTCGTGTTGATGTGTTAACTCAGTAATCTCTGGGTACAATGTGCAGTGTGTCTGTGTGTTCTCTTGTTCCTACAGACTGTCAGTGTAACCCTGATGGCTCTCTACACCGACGCTGTAATGACACGGGATATTGTGACTGCAAGGCTGGAGTGACAGGGCCCAAATGTGACAAGTGTTTACCTGGATATTACTGGCACAGGGGCTGTCGAGGTCAGTACTGATCCTCCCAGGTGCTGCCCTCACTCCATCCTGCCTTTTGTGTCTCTGAGACAGCACAGGGTCTGAAAGCAGAGTAACTGGTTGAGTGAGAGAACCCTCTCCAAGGCTCTCACATCCTTCCTAAAGCACGGTGCTCAGGACTGTGCTCAGTCTCTGTCAACATTTCATCTTCCACCTTGACCCATTGCCCCATGGTCAGTGGCTTCTCTGAGCCACTGCTACTGGTCACCTTACTGAGTCCTGTCCATTCTGCTCCTTGTCAATTTTCCTCACAATCTCACCTTTCCCATGAGCTCACTCTGCAGCACCTATTCAAAGGTCATTTAAAGGTCCAAATACACCACATTGACCACATTCCCCTGATCGACCCTCACTATTCCTCTTCAGAGAGTTTAATCTGCTTCCTCTCGCATTTGTTTCCTTTTTGGAAGCTGCTCTTTTTTTGGAAGCTCTTGCTCTTGCTCCAGGTTTTTCTGGGATTTCTCTGAGGAAGCTTTCCCTCAGCTTCCCTCTCCTTAATTTTCCTGCATGAATCTACAATTCCCAGGATTGTTCTCTGTCCCTTTTGAAATACAGGAACCCCCCTCAGTCTCTGCCATTTCCTGTGCACTGTCCCCTTTCCCAGGAACCTGTTAGAAATCTGTAAGGAATATATCTGCCATTTCTTCCCAAACTCCATTAAAATTCACGGATCGAATCGATCAGACCCAGGCTTGGACAATCGTTTACTTTGGTTTGACATCTCCCCGTTTTGTTCTTAAATATCTATTTCAGTCTCTCCCTTTGATCTCTCAGCCACCAACACCCTCGGTCTGTGAATACTGAGAACACTAACTCCTTCTCAGAGATTTCTGCTGAGATCTGTGAGTTTATCGATGAAACCCTCAGTAGCTCCATCTCCTCCTGATTGGCTCTTGTTGTGGATTCCATCCCAGTTTCAGTTTCTATTCTGGGATCATTTCGCTCCATCGTTTACCTTTCTGTTGCTCCTTATTCCTTTGCTTCCTCGTTGGCCTTCCCTTTATACTTTATGTCCGACTGTCCATTGTTGGATTCTGGGGATGTGGATGTTTGTCGATGGGAGCTGGGCAGTGGGGGGGTATTGAAACAGTCTGTGACTTGGGGAGATTGTCATTGAGCTGAGCTCTCTGTTTCCTTGCAGCGAGAGTTTGTGATAACGTCCTGACCCGATGTGAGAACGGGGGTGTGTGTGAGGACAATGGCAGGTGTCTGTGTCACCCTCCGTACACAGGGCTGTTGTGTGAGAAACACCATTGCAAGAAGGGAGCAGGAGCCTGTGTCTCACAGTCACCACAAGATCCAAGCTTTGCCCACCTGCTGCTCTCCCTTACTGCCCTCCTCATCACTGCCAATGACCATGGGGCCCTCTGAGCAGCTCCCAGCCCCTGGACCCACACAGGAAGCTGCAGGGAGCAACAGCAGAATCCAGGCTTTACTGTGAAAACACACATCCCTCCCCTCAGCTGGCCAATCCCGGGAAAACCAACTGGAATGAAGGCTGAGTGTATCCCAGCTCGTGGACGCAGCCAGGAGTGACTGGGATATGGAGTGAGAGATTACTCTGGGGAAACTGGGACAGCAGCTCATCTCCATTCTCCAACACACCCAGCCCGTGGTCAGCTCGGAGACACACAGACAAAGGAGTTGCATTTAACTAGCACCTTTGGCCAGCTCATGATGGCACACAGCATTTTCCAGCCAACGAAGGAGTTTTCAGTAAATAACAATGTGTTGATGATGCGATAATCTGTGATGTTTAAGAGATAAATCTCAGCCAGGACTCTCCGGGACATCACCCCACTCCACTTTGAACCATGATACAACTCTTATCATCAACCTGAGAGAGCAGACAACATCTCAGAATAAAATATAACAACTCTGAATCTACAGCACTCCCTCAGCACTGACCCTCTGACAGTGCAGCACTCCTTCAGCACTGACCGTCTGACAGTGCAGCACTCCTTCAGCACTGACCCTGTGACAGTGCGGCACTCCCTCAGCACTGACCCTCTGACAGTGCGGCACTCCCTCAGCACTGACCCTCTGACAGTGCAGCACTCCTTCAGCACTGACCCTGTGACAGTGCAGCACTCCCTCAGTACTGACCCTGTGACAGTGCAGCACTCCCTCAGTACTGACCCTGTGACAGTGCGGCACTCCCTCAGCACTGACCCTGTGACAGTGCAGCACTCCCTCAGCACTGACCCTGTGACAGTGCAGCACTCCCTCAGCACTGACCCTGTGACAGTGCAGCACTCCCTCAGCACTGACCCTCCGACAGTGCAGCACTCCTTCAGCACTGACCCTCTGACAGTGCAGCACTCCCTCAGCACTGACCCTGTGACAGTACAGCACTCCCTCAGCACTGACCCTCTGACAGTGCGGCACTCCCTCAGCACTGACCCTCTGACAGTGCTGCACTCCCTCAGTACTGACCCTGTGACAGTGCAGCACTCCCTCAGCACTGACCCTCTGACAGTGCTGCACTCCCTCAGTACTGACCCTGTGACAGTGCAGCACTCCCTCAGTACTGACCCTCTGACAGTGCGGCATACCCTCAGCACTGACCCTGTGACAGTGCAGCACTCCCTCAGCACTGACCCTCTGACAGTGCTGCACTCCCTCAGTACTGACCCTGTGACAGTGCAGCATTCCCTCAGTACTGACCCTCTGACAGTGCAGCACTCCCTCAGTACTGACCTGCTGACAGTGCAGCACTCCCTCAGCGCTGACCCTCTGACAGTCTGGCACTCCTTCAGCACTGACCCTGTGACAGTCCAGCACTCCCTCAGCACTGACCCTGTGACAGTGCAGCACTCCCTCAGCACTGACCCTGTGACAGTGCGGCACTCCCTCAGCACTGACCCTCTGACAGTGCGGCACTCCCTCAGCACTGACCCTCTGACAGTGCAGCACTCCCTCAGCACTGACCCTGTGACAGTGCAGCACTCCCTCAGTACTGACCCTCTGACAGTGCAGCACTCCTTCAATGCACACCATCTAGCAGTGCAATCCTTGTTGTGTTTGTTGTCTGAATGTCTGACTGGGATTGGTGTCTGGGTTGCGTTGATAACAGTGTCCGTTTGTAATCACCTTTGTCTCTGATCAAAAGCACCCCACCCCTCCCCTGAGGTTTTGGGAAGACGCTCTGAATTTCTGAAGCATGAAATGTGGGTAAAGTGTTGGTGAACTGTGATGCCTGTTGTAGCAAACTCTGGTTGCAATGTAATCTGATTAACTGTAAATGATCTGATGGTGAGAATTTGACTTTGCAATTCAGTAAACTAGCAGGGACCATGCCGGCTGAATGGAACGAGCCCGTTGTGTTTCAGACAAGAGCATTAATCATGGTTTACTTGGTGTTGCGTTTATCTCTTTCTGTGCTGTCCTGGGAACTGGCGTCGAATATTTCCTGATCTCGAGGAATTATCCACAAAGGCCTTTTATCTGACATTTCAGATGATTACATTTTGAAAAATCAGTCATCGGGTTCAGAATGTCTCCACTGGGTGCTTTTATCACAATTTAAACCTCCACGCTTTCTGAACAGACTGTTTGACGATCTCTCGGAAGGTACAGTGTTGGTGTGTTACTGTGAACATTAAATCATTAACAGGTTAGATTTGCAATGTTGCCTCTCATTGCACCTGGACCTGCGGCTCGGTGTTAAGAGGGATTGATTTTCCATTGGTTTGTCAGTTTGAAGTGCTGTTTTAATTGAGTGGCTTCACTTTGACAGGTTTTATCTTCTGGAACTGAGCACCAAGTCTCAGTCACTCCCCACCCACCCACTGTGCCCAGCAACTAGCAGTTCCAGTAACCCAGTTGAACAATGTGTTTCCTCCTGTTGAATAGCCTGACCTCTCCCGGTGGTACATACCTCAGCCTGGGATGCTGCAGGCGCCATCTCTCTCACTCCTCACTGTCTGCCATCATTGAGTATTATTGGGATTTGCTGCATTATGAACACACCTTCCTGGGAGACAACACATCCTGGATTGGGATTAGAACCTGCAGCTCATGTCTCAGAGGCAGGTAAATTACCCACTCATTCCAGACTTCCTTTCGTTTCTCTGGAATCCCCTCCATTCTCAGAGACCCCTGCACTCTCTGGGTTCTCAAATTCTTGCATCTTCTCTGCACCCCTGATTTGAGTGCTCTCTGCTGACCCTGTGTAATCTGCCCTATCTCTACACCATAGAATTCCCTCTGAACCCTCTCCAACTCTTTAATGTCTTTAAGACGCTCCTTAAAAGCATCTCCCTATGTAGGTAGGGCGACCATGGGGGAAGCCATATTAGATTTGGTGCTAGGCAATGAGTCAGGCCAGGTGTCAGATCTCTCAGTGGGAGGGCATTTCAGTGACATTGACCACAACTGCCTCACCTTTACCATAGCCATGAGAGGGGTTAGGAACAGACAGTATAGGAAGGTATTTATTTGGGGGAAGGGAAATTTTTCTGCTATTAGACAGGAGCTGTGGAGTATTGTTCTACAGGAAATGCATAACAGAAATGTGGAGGTTGTTTAAGGAGAACTTGTTGCGAGTGTTGATTTAACTTTGTCCCACTGACATAGGCAAGGAATGGTAAGGTGAAGGAGCCTTGGATGTCAAGAGCAGAGGAACTTCGTCAAAAGGAAGAAGGAAATATACTTAGAGTCATAGAGTCATAGAGATGTATAGCATGGAAACAGACCCTTCGGTCCAACCCGTCCATTCCGACCAGATATCCCAACCCAATCTAGTCCCACCTGCCAGCACCCGGCCCATATCCCTCCAAACCCTTCCTATTCATATACCCATCCAAATGCCTTTTAAATGTTGCAATTGTACCAGCCTCCACCACATCCTCTGGCAGCTCATTCCATACACGTACCACCCTCTGTCTGAAAAAGTTGCCCCTTAGGTCTCTTTTATATCTTTCCCCCCTCACCCTAAACCTATGCCCTCTAGCTCTGGACTCCCCGACCCCAGGGAAAAGACTTTGCCTATTTTTCCTATCCATGCCCCTCATAATTTTGTAAACCTCGATAAGGTCACCCCTCAGCCTCCGCGCTCCAGGGAAAACAGCCCCAGCCTGTTCAGCCTCTCCCTGTAGCTCCAACACTGGCAACATCCTTGTAAATCTTTTCTGAACCCTTTCAAGTTTCACAACATCTTTCCGATAGGAAGGAGACCAGACTGCACACAATATTCCAACAGTGGCCTAACCAATGTCCTGTACAGCCGCAACATGACCCCCCCAACTCCTGTACTCAATACTCTGACCAATAAAGGAAAGTATACCAAACGCTGCCTTCACTATCCTATCTACCTGCAACTCCACTTTCAAGGAGCTATGAACCTGCACTCCAAGGTCTTTTTGTTCAGCAACACGCCCTAGGACCTTACCATTAAGTGTATGAGTCCTGCTAAAATTTGCTTTCCCAAAATGCAGCACCTCGCATTTATTTGAATTAAACTCCATCTGCCACTTCTCAGCCCATTGGCCCATTTGGTCCAGATCCTGTTGTAATCTGAGGTAACCCTTTTCGCTGTCCACTACACCTCCAATTTTGGTGTCATCTGTAAAATTACTAACTGTATCTCTTATGCTCACATCCAAATCATTTATATAAATGACAAAAAGTAGAGAACCCAGCACCAATCCTCGTGGCACTCCACTGGTCACAGGCCTCCAGTCTGAAAAACAACCCTCCACCACCACCCTCTGTCTTCTACCTTTGAGCCAGTTCTGTATCCAAATGGCTAGTTCTCCCTGTATTCCATGAGATCTAACCTTCCTAATCAGTCTCCCATGGGGAACCTTGTCGAATGCCTTACTGAAGTCCATATAGCTCACATCTACCGCTCTGTCCTCATCAATCCTCTTTGTTACTTCTTCAAAAAACTCAAATAAATTTGTGAGGCATGATTTCCCACGCACAAAGCCATGTTGACTATCCCAAATCAGTCCTTCCCTTTCCAAATACATGTACATCCTGTCCCTCAGGATTCCCTCCAACAACTTGCCCACCACCGAGGTCAGGCTCACTGGTCTATAGTTCCCTGGCTTGTCTTTACCACCCTTCTTAAACAGTGGCACCACATTTGCCAACCTCCAGTCTTCCGGCACCTCACCTGTGACTATCGATCACATAAATATCTCAGCAAGAGGCCCAGCAATCACTTCCCTAGCTTCCCACAGAGTTCTCGGGTACACCTGATCAGGTCCTGGGGATGTATCCACCTTTAAACCGTTTCAAGACATCCTGCACTTCCTCCTCTGTAATCTGGTAATTTTGCAAAGTGTCACCATCTTAACGTTGTGGAAGCAAGGATTACAGGGTAGTTAGGAAAGAACTCAAAAATGGACTGAGGAAAGCTAGGCGGGATGGCGACAAAACCTTGGCAGGAAGGATTAGGGAAAACCCAAAGGAATTCTACACATCATGAGGAATAAGAGAATGATCAGAGAGGGAGTAGGGCCGATCAGGGAATTTGTGCCTGGAGTCTAAAGAGGTTAAAGAGGTAGGGGAGGCCCAAATGAGTATTTTTGTTTCGGTATTCACTAGAGAGCTGGACCTTGTTATTAGTGAGAACACTGTGAACCAGGTCAATAGGTTTGAACAGATGGATATTAAGGAAGTGGATATGCTGGAAATTCTGGGAAGCATCAAGATAGATAAGTCCCCAGGGCCGGACCAGATATATCCAAGGGTACTGTGGGAAGTGAGGAATGAGATTGCTGCGCCTCTGGTGATGATCTTTACATCCTCACTCTCCACGGGAGTAGTACTGGTAGATTGGAGGGAGGTGAATGTTGTTCCTCTGTTCGAGCATGGGAACAGGGAAATCCCTGGGAATTACAGACCAGTCAGTCTTGTGGCTGTGGTAAGCAAGGTACAGGAAAGGATTCTGAGAGATAGGATTCATGACTATTTGGAAAATAGTTGATTAAAGATAGTCAGCATGGCTTTGTGTGAGGCAGGTCATGCCTCACAAGCCTTAATGAGTTCTTTCAGGATGTAACGAGACAAGTTGATGAAGGTCGAGCAGTGGATGTGGTGTATATGGATTTCAGTAAGGCATTTGATAAGGTTCCCCACGGTAGGCCTATTCAGAAAGTCAGGAAATATGGGATACAGGGAAATGTGGCTGTCTGGATACAGGATTGGCTGGCTGAAAGAAGACAGTGAGTGGTAGTGGATGGAAAGTATTCCGCCTGGAGGTTGGTGACCAGTGGCGTCCCGCAGGGATCTGTTCTTGAGCTTCTGCTCTTTGTAGTTTTTATAAATGACTTGGATGAAGAAGTGGAAGGGTGGGTTAGTATAGTAAATTTGTGGTGGTGTTGTAGATTGTGTTGAGGGCTGTTGCAGGCTACAACAAGACATTGACAGGATGCAGAGCTGGGCTGAGAAGTGGCAGATGGAGTCCAACCTGGATAAATGCCAAGTGATTCATTTTGGAAGGTCGAATTTGAATGCTGAATACAGGGTTAAAGACAGGACTCTTGGCAGTGTGGAGGAGCAGAGGGATCTTGGGGTCAATGTACATAGATCTCTCAAAGTTGCCACCCAAGTTGATAAGGTGAAAGTGAGGACTGCGGATGCTGGAGATCAAAGTCGAGAGTGTAGTGCTGGAAAAGCGCAGCAGGAGCAGGAGAATCTATGTTTCAGGCTAAAGCCCTTCCTTCGGAATGAGGCTGGGAGTCTCCAGCGTGGAGAGATAAATGGGAGGGGGGTGGGGCTGGGGGAAGGTAGCTAAGAGTGTAATAGGTGGATGGAGGTGGGGTAAAGGTGATAGGTCAGAGGGGAAGGTGGACTGGATAGGTAGGAAGGGAGATTGGTAGGTAGGACAGGTCATGAGGTTGGAGCTGAGCTGGAAGGTGGGAACTGGGGTAAGGTGGGGGAAAGGGAAATGAGGAAACTGGTGAAAACTCTCAACTCAAGTTGTTAGGGTTGTTAAGAGGGTGTTTTAGCTTTCATTAACAGGGGTATTGAGTTTAAGAGCCACGAGGTTTTGCTGCAACTCTATAAAACCCTGGTTAGACCACACTTGGAATATTGTGTCCAGTTCTGGTTGCCTCATTATAGGAAGGATGTGGAAGCTTTAGAGAAGATGCAGAGGAGATATCCCAGGATGCTGCCTGGACTGGAGGGCATGTCTTTTGAAGAAAGATTGAGTGAGCTTGGGCTTTTCACACTGGAGAGATGGAAGAGAGGGGACTTGATAGAGATGTACAAGGTAATGAGATGCATAGATAGAGTAGATAGCCAGAGAGCTTTCCCTAGGGCAGAAATGGCTGTCACGAGGCGCCATAATTTGAAGTTGATTGAGGAAGGTTTAGCAGTGATGTCAGAGGTGGTTCTTTACACAGAGAGTGGTGGGTGTGTGGAATTCACTGCCAGCGGTGGGAGTAGAGTCAGAGACATGAGGAACGTTTAAGCGACTGCTGGACAAGCACATGGACGGCAGTAAATTGAGGGATGTGTAGTTAGGTTGATCTTACATTAAGATAAATGCTTAGCACAACATTGTGGGCCAAAGGGCCTGTACTGTACTGTACTGCTCTATGTTTTAAAACCAACATTGTTCATCACATTTTCAGTCACTTGTCCAGACATGTTTCTGTCTGGCTTGGCACTGATTTTGTCTGAATTACTCTCCTGTGAAACAACTCCAAAAGGGTCTCTCATGAGGCCTTGGGGGATTTTTGCTAAACTGCAAACCTCCAAGTAAATACAAAATCAAATTCAGCCCCGTGTCTGACCATGGGCTGCTGTAGTGATTCCCACACTGCGACGATACGGAGAGGGCAGTGATGGAAAAACAAGGCTAAAGGAACCCTCACTCGTGGGAGAGGGGCAAGCTCTTTCTGAGACCTCCTTGTGGTTTTGCCCATCCCTGACCAAACCGGCCCTTACCAGGAGTGGGCATTGGGCCATATAGGGGTCATTGCTCCCCCGCGCCCCCCCCCCCCACCACCACCCCCAGCCTGAACCTCATCCAAGTTACATCTGCTCCTGTGTGCCCATGAAAGGTAGTGCAGTGCCCATCAGTGTCATCCTGACCTTCTGAAACTGGTGTGAGCTGAAAAATGTGTTGCTGGAAAAGCGCAGCAGATCAGGCAGCATCCAAGGAGCAGGAGAATCGACGTTTCAGGCATGAACCCTTCTTCAGGAATCTGCAGTCCTCACTTTCTCCTTCTGAAGCTGGTGGGCAGCACTGGGGCCTATTGGGGGCACTATTGCCTCACAAAATATTTTAACTCAAATTTGAAAGTTTTGTTTTTGATTTAATTCTCTGAATAAGAGTGATCTTGCTGTAGAGGGTACAAAGCAAAGATTTCCCAGATTGACTCCTGGGAAGGTAGGACTGAGGTATGAGGAGAGATTGAGTCTGCTTGGATTGTATTCATTGGAGTTTAGAAGAGTTGAGGGGGTTTCATAGAAACCTAGGGAACTCTAACAGGACTGGACAGGTTAGATCCAGGAAGGACATTCTCAATGTCCAGGGAGCTCAGACGCTGGAGTCATAGTTTAGGGATACAGGGTAAACATTTAGGACTGGGATGAGAAGAGATTGGGGAGCCTGTCTGCTCCAGAAAGCAGGTGATGCAAAACATTGTGTGTTATCAAGAAAGAGTTGGATATAATACTTGTGGCTAAAGGGATCAAAGGATCTGGGGAGAAGCAGGAAAACAGAATTGAGTTGCATGATCAGCCATGATCCCACTGAATGGCAGACCAGGCCCAAAGGTTTGAATGGGCTGCTCCTGCTCCTATTCTCAATGTTCCTGTCATTATAGTGCCTCTTAGAGGTCACCTGACCTCATTATGTTTGATTTATTAAAGTTAAAATAGGGGAACATGTATGTAGCAGTTTGTAAGTTTCTTGCTAAAGGAGGTCTTTTGGTGCAGTGATTAATGTCATTGCCTCTGAGACAGACTTAGATTAGATTACATTACAGTGTGGAAACAGGCCCTTCGGCCCAACAAGTCCACACCGACCCTCCGAAGCGCAACCCACCCATACCCCTACACTTACCCCTTACCTAACACTACGGGCAATTTACCATGGCCAATTCACCTGACCTGCACATCTTTGGACTATGGGAGGAAACTGGAGCACCCGGAGGAAACCCACACAGACACGGGGAGAATGTGCAAACTCCACACAGTCAGTCGCCTGAGGCGGGAATTAAACCCAGGTCTCTGGCGCTGTGAGGCAGCAGTGCTAACCACTGTGCCACCGTGCCGTCCATGAAGTTCCAGGTTCAAGTCTGACTCCAGGACTGGATGGCCAAGGAAGGTGTGTTAGTGACACAGCTGAACAGGTTGGATACTGAATCTGTAAATCCCTTCAACAAACACCAGCTGGCAGTCAGAGAGAGAGAGTCTCCTGGTCAGCTCTGATAGGAAGCAGTCAGCCTCAGAGCCATGAGGCTGTTCCAATGGAATCACAGCTTCACAACTCCTTCAACAGTCTCAAGCACTTCTTTGAGGCCTAAGGGACAATGTTTGATTAACATTGTGGGATGGAGCGTAGTCTTCCATTCAAGTTTCTGTCAAATTGCGAAGACAGAAACTATTACAACCTCTGACGTCATTCCAAAGTGTAGTCACTGTCTCAAAGAAGAAAATTTTCCTGAAAATGTGTGTATGACTCGCTCCGACTGCAATGAAATAAATCATTAGAACAGCTATATTTAGGTATTTGGGATTAAAATTCACTGTGATACAATCTCAACGGAGGTTATTATAGAATCAAACCACTACCAACAGGAACCTGCCCTGATAGATCATATTTTGATTTGTTTTGGTTTTAACAAAGTGGTTTCTCACTGAAACATAAGCATGTGATGCGACAAATTTGGCTTTAAAATTAGAACAGATTTTATTGACAAATGAAGAAAAAATAAAATAAATCAAATCATCTGCTTATAAACCAAATGCAAAGATTTTTAAACACAGAGAAAATGTATGATCCCATCAATCTCAAAAATAGTCCTCAATATAAGTTGAAAATGAAACAGTTTTTCTGTAATCCCTAAAACGCACAGCAGTACACTTCCGAAAATCACCACAGAATCAATATTCACATCAGAGAACCAGTTCCTGATACCTCAGGGAGTTTAAGTCATTTGTGAATTTAACGTTGAGTTGAAACTACAGTTGGCTTCTTCCAGAAACTTTTAAACACCTCAGTTTCAAGCAAGTCAGCTACAAGTAACCTCTTCAGGGTTTTATCCCAACATTTCTGGTTTCAAACTCTTCACTTAAATGCAACCCAAACCTTGAATCCCCATTATTGACCTTACTGAGTCACAAAATAATCTAAAAGAAACACAAGTTCATTCATGGTGGACAAAACTCAGTCACTTTAAAGGTAGAGCTCAAAAGGTCTTTTTTTAAAAAAAAACACCCCAGCTAGAGGAATACTTACAAGTTAGTTATTAAATTCAGAAACACAAGGAACCCACTGGTTACAAACTCAAGTCCAGAAACCCAACTGACAACAAATAACTGTAAATAAATATATAGAAATAAATATAAATCCCACAGTTTATATCCCTGCCATTATGCTGAAATGATCTCCAATACTCTTGATGGAATGAAGCAAGATTCAATCCATTCCCAGCTGAGAGGGCAGCAGTCTCACTTTTAATCACCAAATACAAAAGACAGCATGTGTAATACCGTAGCACTCATTCAGTATTGATCCTGAGACAGTGCAGAACTCCCTCAGTACTGACTCACTACTGGAAAAGTCCTGGGGAAAATTGATGTAGAGAGAGATCTGGGTGTTCAGGTCCATTGTTCCCTGAAGGTGGCAACGCAGGTCAGTAAAGTGGTCAAGAAGGCATATGGCATGCTTTCCTTCATCGGACGGGGTACTGAGTACAAGAGCAGGCAGGTCACGTTACAGTTGTATAAGGCTTTGGTTTGGCCACATTTGGAATACTGCGTACAGTTCTGGTCGCCACATTACCAAAAGGATGTGGATGCTTTGGAGAGGGTGCAGAGAAGGTTTACCAAGTCTTTTCCCTGGGGCCGGGGAATCCAGAACTAGAGGGTACTGGTTTAGGGTGAGAGGCGAAACATATAAAAGAGACCTAACGGGCAACCTTTTCACGCAGAGGGTGGTACATGTATGGAATGAGCTACCAGAGGATGTGGTGGAGGCTGGTACAATTGCTACATTTAAAAGGCATTTGGATGAGTATATGAATAGGAAGGGTTTGGAGGGATATGGGCCAGGTGCTGGCAGGTGGGACTAGATTGGGTTGGGATATCTGGTTGGCATGGACGGGTTGGACCGAAGGGTCTGTTTCCATGCTGTACATCTCTATGACTCTATACTGCCTAGTGTGGAGGGTGCTAGCTATGAGGTGATGTTGAGTAGGTTAGGATTGTTTTCATTGGAAAGGAGGAGGTTAAGGGAGGACCTGGTTGAGGCCTACAAAATCATGAAGGGTGTAGACAGGGTGGTTAGCAAGAAGCTTTTTCCCAGAGTGGGGTACTTAATTACTGGGGGTCATGAGTTCAAGGTGAGAGGAGAAAACTTTGGGGGAGATATACGTGGAAAGTTCTTTACGCAGAAGGTGGTGGGTGGAAAATGATACCATCATTTAAGATGTATCTAGACAGATACATGAATGAGCAGGGAGCAGAGGGATACAGATCCTTAGAAAATAGTTGACAGGTTTAGATAGAGGAACTGAGTCGGCACAGGCTTGGAGGGCTGAAGGGCCTGTTCCTGTGCTGGAATGTTCTTTCTTCTTTGTTCTTTGACCCTCTGACTGTGCAGCACTCCCTCTGTAGGAGTAAAGAAATGATGTTTAATGCCAGCAACCTCCTGTATTATTCCTTGGCAGTACGGCCAAGGGGTTTGGTATGAAAGAGTGGTAGATGCAGTTTATGTGGACTTTAGTAAGGCATTTGATAAAGTTCCATCTGGCAGATTGGTACAAAAACTAAAATCACATGGGATGTGGGGTGGGCTTGCTCTATGGATACAAAACTGGCTTGGTTATAGAAGGTAGAGGGTAGCAGTGGAAGGGTATTTGTCAGAGTGGAGACTGGTACCTCATGGTGTTCCACAGGGATCAGTCTTAGATCCTCTGTTGTTTGCAGTGTATATGAATGATCTGGAGGAAAATGTGGGTTGTCTGATTCGTACATTTGCAGCTGAGACAAAGATTGATGAAATTGCTGATAGTGCCGACGATTGTGAAAGGATACAATAGGACACAGTTAAATTGGCGACTTGGGCAGAGAAATGGCAGATGGAGTTTAATCCCGCCTGATGCGAAGTGCTGCATGTTGGAGAATCAAATGTAGGTGTGAGTTATACTGTAAATGGCAGAACCCTTTGGAACATTAACAGAGAGATAAGGGTGTGTAGGCCCACAGTTCCCTAAAACAGGCTACACAGTGGCCAAGGCGATTAAGAAGGCATATGGCACACTTGCCTTCGTCAGCCGGTGCATGGAGTACAAGAGTTGGCAAACCCTGTTGCAGATATATAAAAAACCCTTGTCAAGCTGCATTTGGAGTGTTGTGTGCAGCTTTGGTCTCCACACTACCAGAAGGACGTGGAAGCTTTGGGGAGAGTGTAGAGACGGTTGACCAGGGTGTTGCCTGGTCTTGAGGGCATTGACTCTGAGGAAAGGTTAAAAAGACTAGGATTGTTTTCACTGGAATGATGGTGGCTGAGAGGAGACCTGATAAAAGTCTACAGCATTATGAGGCACATAGATAGGGTGGATAGTTTGAGGCTTTTTCCCCCGGGTTAAAGTTTAAATTACAAGGGGGGCATGGATTCAAGGTGAGGGGGGAAAGTTTAAGGGGGATGTGTAAGGGAAGTTTTTCACACAGAGAGTGGTAGGAGCCAGAAACACACTGATAGAGAGTTGTTGGAAGCAGGTACATTGGCGATATTTGAGAGGTATCTGGATGGTTACATGAATACGGAGGGAATAGAGGGATACGGACTGAATAAAGGCAGTAGGTTTTATTTTAATTTAGTTTGGGCACGGTGATCTGTACATTACTTCTCTTTTGTTCTGCTCCTGTCAGCTTCCTGTTGATGAGATTATAATGCGGAGAATTGGATAATTGACACAACTAAACTCCAGATGCAATGGGAATCAGCTCAAAATACTGATATTGAACTCTTCCAGGATCGCACCATATTTTAGCCAAGAAAGACCTTTTCAGCTGACTCTTCTTACTGGTTTCCTTCCATTTTTGTGGAGAGTCTGAATCAGGCCTTCCCAGCTGGGAAAGCTTTGTCCATCTGAACTTATATAAGTTTACAGGTAAATACACCGACCACAGTTCAGAGGCTGTTTCTAGGCAAGACTCATCACCCAGCCTTTTCGCCCTGTTTCTCCATCTATGTTGCAATATTCTCTATCTTTAATCTCTTCACTAAAGCTTCATTTCTCCTAAAACATTCAATGTCTTGTAACCAGTAGGTAAAAGTGTAAACGGTTTCAACTTTGACTTTTGTAATCTTACTGCTGAACACAGCTCCTGGGAATAACCTGGAAAAATCCCTTTATTCCAGAATATCCAAACAGTTCCATGTTTCAGTTCCCTACAGTCTTTTAATTCCAATATGTATTGCAAACTGAGAATAAACCTTTCCTGTGACAGACATTGAGCTGGAATTCTGTACAATCCCACCAAGATGATAGAATCCCTATAGGGTGGAACCAGGCCCTTCGGCCCAACCAGTCCACACCGACCCTCCGAAGAGTAACCCACCCAGACCCATTCCCCTGACTAATGCACCTAACCTACACATCCTTGAACACTACGGGCAATTTAGCATGACCAATTCACCTAAAGTGCACATCTTTGGACTTTGGGAGGAAACAGGAGCACCCAGAGGTAACCCATGCAGACACAGGGAGAACGTACAGACTCCATACAGACAGTTGCTTGAGGCTGGAATCGAACCCGGGTCCCTGGCGCTGTGAGGCAGCAGTGCTAACCTCTGAGCTATCATGCCACCCCCTTCTGATCATCACCTTCTTATTTCTGAGTTCCATGCACATAGCTTCACTGGATGATCCCTCAGAAATAGCCTGTCTAAGTACAGCAGGAATGCTTTCCCTAATCAAAAACGCCACATCCCCTCCTCTCTTGCCTCCATTTCTGCCCTTCCTATAGCATCTGGACCCAGAACATTGAGCTGCCAGTCCATAGACTATGACCTTCTCCATTCACCCTCACAGCAGCTACTCCTGTGTCCCTCAAGAGTGTCACCCTGGAATATGCCAGTCTGCAACATAGGGTTATATAATGAATGACACTGAGCATTTAACATCCTGGATGCTGCAAAGGCTGTGGGACCTGACAACATTCCAGCAATAGTACGGAAGCCTTGTGCTCCAGAACTTGTCACTCCCTGAGCCAAGCTGTTCCAGTACAGTTACCACATCGGCATCTACCCGACAATGTGGGAAATTGCCCAGGAATGTCCTGGACATAAAAAGCAGGCCGCTTACCGCCCAATCAGTCTACTCTCCGTCCTCAGTAAAGTGATGGACGGTGTCAGTAACAGGGCTATCAAGCAGCACCTGCTCAGCAATAACCTGCTCAGTGACACCCAGTTTGGGATCCCCCAGGGTCACTCAGCTCCTGACCTCATTCCAGCCTTGGGTCAAACATGGACAAAAGAGCTGGATTCCAGAGGGGAGGGGAGAGGGACAGTCCCTGACATCGAGGCTGCAATCGACCAAATGTGGCATCAAGGAGCCCGGGCAAAACTGGAATCAATGGGTATCAGGGGTAAACTCTCCGCTGGTTAGAGTCATACCTGACACAGAGGAAGATGGTGGTGGTTCTGGGAGGTCAGTCCTCTCAGCTCCAGGACATTACTGCAAGAGTCCCTTAGGGGAGTGTCCTAGGCCCAACCATCTTCAGCTGCTTCATCAATGACCCTCCTGCCATCATACAGTCATCTGACAAATGAACCGGGCTCCAAGTTTAAATAAAGCTGTTGGACTATAACCTGGTGTTATTTGACTTCTGACTTTGTCCACCCCAGTCCAACAGCAGCACCTTCACATCATGGCATCATCAGGTCAGAGACGGGGATGTTTGTTGGTGGATGTTCAGCACCATTCACAACTCCTCAGTTACTGAAGCAGTCCATGTTCAAATAGAAGAAGGCTCCTGAAGAAGGGCTTATGCCCGAAACGTCAATTCTCCTGCTCCTCGGATACTGCCTGGCCTACTGTGTTTTTCCAGCACCACATTTTTCAACTCATGTTCAAATAGAGCAAGATCTGGACAATATCCCCGGCTTAGGCGGAAAAGTGGCACGTCGCATTCGTGCCACACAAATGCCAGGCTATGTCTCTCCTCAATAAGAGAAAATCTTACCAACATCCTTTGTCATTCAATGGTGTTACGATCACTGAATCCCCCACTCTCAACACCCACAGTCCAGAGTGCCTCACAACTTAACTTTCTGTTATCCATCCATTGCTTCAGGATGTATCTCTGATGTTTGTGTAGAATAGTACGTTCACTTCCCTCAGTGAAGTCATTAATATATAGTGTAAATAGTTGTGGCCCCAGGACTGATCCCTGTGGAACTCCACTGGTCACACAGTGCCATCCTGAAATTAACCTCCCTCCCCTTATCCCAACTCTCTACTTTCTATTAGTTCGCAATCCTTTGTCCTTGCTAATTTACTCCCTCTAGCACCATGGGGTCTTATTTTATGAAATAGCCTAATATGTGGCACTTTATTAAATGCCTATTCAAAAATCCAAATATATTCCATCTCCTTATCTATCCTGCTTGTTACCTCCTCAAGTACTTGTAATTAATTTTAATCATGTCCCTTGCATGAAAACATGGTGACTCTGCCTGATCCACGGAACTAGATGCTCTGCTATTACATCCTTGACCCTGTCACATTTTTCCAGTAACAAACGTTAAGCCAACTGACCTGTGGGAAACTTAATTTTTAGTCTCATCAGCAGTTTTCTATTCCTCTGGGACTTTTCCATATTTAAGATTTCTGGAAGGTTACTCCCAGTGCATCCTCTATCTCTGTAGCTATTTTCTTTAATATCCAGGATGTATCCCATCAGATCCAAGGCCCTTATCACTGGTTCGTCACGTTTGTTTCCCTATCCCTTTTCCTGTGGTGATATTTACTGCACTAATTGCCTCTCTTCCTTTGCTGCAGGATTATTTGCTGGTTTTGGAAAACTATTCCTGACCGCTGCCGGGAAGACTGATGTAAAGTATTTATTCAATTTCTCTGCTATTTCCTGGTTTCCCAGGATTATTATTACAGCCTCGTTCTCTACGTTTGATGTTCTAAGTTCTAAGGCCTATGTTCACTTTGACTTGGGGGTGGCACACTGGAAATAAGTCTCTCTATTTCAGGGGTCATCACAAAAGTTAAAGCTGAAAAAATAAATACACAAAATTCCCCAGTTTAGCTAATTTTGGGGGGCAATTGGAAACACAAGAGGTTTCTGCATTAACTAGCATTGTTATTGTTATCCTTCCAGGACATAGACGCTTCAGACATGACAGGGAGGGAAGTAAAAGGCGGGGGGGGGGGTTGAGTTGCATTGCTGGTCAGGGATGATATCACGGCCGTGCTAAAGGAGGACACTATGGAGGGCTTGGGTAGGGAGGCATTATGGGTGGAGCTGAGAAATAAGAAGGGTGCAGTTACATTATTGGGGCTGTATTACAGGCCTCCCAACAGTGAGCAAGAGGTAGAAGAACAAATAGGTAAACAGATTATGGAAAGATGTAGAGGCAACAGGGTAGTGGTGATGGAGATTTTAATTTTCCCAACATTGACTGGGATACACTTAGTGTCAGAGGTCTGGATGGGGCAGAATTTGTAAGAAGCGTCCAGGAGAGTTTTCTAGAGCAGTATGTCAATAGTCCCATGAGGGAAGGGGCCATATTGGACCTGGTGTTGGGGAACGAGCCAGGACAGGTGGTAGAAGTTGCGGTGGGGGATTTCTTTGGGAACAGTGACCACAATTCTGTAAGTTTTAGAATACTCGGAGATAAAGATGAGAGTGGTCCTAAGGGAAGAGTACTAAACTGGGCCCAGGCCAATTGTATCAAAATTAGGCAGGAGCTCAGAACTGTAGATTGGACACAGCTATTTGAAGGGAAGTCCAAATTTGAGATGTTGGAGGTTTTCAAAGATCGGTTAAAGATAGTGCAGGATAGGCATGTCCCTTTGAATATAAGGGATAGGAAAGGCAAGATTCATGAACTGTGGATAGCAGGAGAAATTGTACAACTAGCCAAGAGGAAAAGGGAAGCATACATAAGGTCCAGGCAGCTAAGAACAGAACGGGCCCTGGAGGAATATTGGAAGAGTAGGACCAGACTTAAATGAGGAATCAAGCAGGCTAAAAGGGGTCATGAAATAGCTTCAGCGAGCAGAATTAAGGAGAATGCAAAAGCCTTTTATTCTTATATATGAAGCAAGCAGGTAACTAGAGAAAGGATTCGTCCACTAAAGAATAATAAAGGAACGCTATGTGTTGAACCTGAGAGAATGGGTGAGATTCTGAATGATTACTTTGCATCAGTGTTCACTGAGGAGAGGGACATGATGAATGTTGAAATTAGAGATAGAGGTTTGATTAGTCTGGATCACGTTGGCATAAGTAGGGAAGATGTGTTGGATAGGCTAAAGGATATTAAGGTGGACAAATCCCCAGGACCGGATGGGATCTATCCCAGGTTGCTGAGGGAGTTGAGAGAGGAAATACCTGGGGCTCTGACAGATATCTTTGTAGCATCCTCAAACACAGGTGAGATGCCAGAGGACTGGAGGGTTGCTCATGTTGTCCCCCTGTACAAGAAGGGTAGTAGGGATATTTTGGGTAATTACAGACCAGTGAGCCTGACGTCCGTGGTGGGAAAGTTGTTGGAGAAGGTACTAAGGGATAGGATCTATTTATATTTCGAAAAGAATGGACTTATCAGTGATAGGCAACATGGTTTTGTGCGGGGGAGATCGTGCCTTACCAACTTAATAGAGTTCTTTGAGGAAGTGACCAAGTTGATAGATGTAGGAAGGGTTGAAGATGTCATACACATGAACTTTAGTAAGGTGTTTGATAAGGTTCCCCATTGTAGACTAATGGAGAAAGTGAAGTCACATGGTGTGCAGGGTGTTCTAGCTAGGTGGATAAAGAACTGGTTGAGCAACAGGAGACAGAGAGTAGTAGTTGAAGGGAGTTTCTCGAAATGGAGAAAGGTGACCAGTGGTGTTCCACAGGGGTCAGTGTTGGGGCCACTGTTGTTTGTGATATACATAAATGATCTGGAAGAGGACACTGATGGTATAATCAGCAAGTTTGCAGATGACACGAAGATTGGTGGAGTAGCAGAAATCATAAGGGACTGTCAGAGAATACAGGAGGATATAGATAGATTGGGGAGTTGTGCAGAAAAGTGGCAGATGGAGTTCAATCCAGACAAATGTGAGGTGATGCATTAGGCAAGTCTAATTCTAGACGAACTATACTGTAAACGGAAGAGCCTTGGGAAACGTTGATGGGCAGAGAGATCTGGGAGCGCAGGTCCATTGTACCCTGAAGGTTGCTGCACAGGTGGATAGAGTGGTCAAGAAGGCATATAGTATGCTTGCCTTCATCGGGCAGGGTATTGAGTATAAGAGCTTGCAGGTCATGTTAAAATTGTACATGACATTGGTTCGGTTGCATTTAGAATTTTGTGTACAGTTCTGGTTGCCACGTTACCAAAAGGATGTGGACAGTTTGGAGAGGGTGCAGAGAAGGTTTACGAGGATGTTGCCTGGCATGGAAGGTGCTAGCTATGAAGAGAGGTTGAGTAGTTTAGGTTTGTTTTCACTAGAAAAAAGGAGATTGAGGGGGGACCTGATTGAGGTTTACAAAATCATGAAGGGTATAGACAGGATGGATAGAGACAAGCTTTTCCCCAGGGTGAAGGATTCAATAATGAGAGGTCACGCTTTCAAGGTGAGAGGTGGAAAGTTTAAGGGGGATACACGTGGAAAGTACTTTACACGGAGGGTGGTGGGCATTTGGAATGCATTGCCAGCAGAGGTGGTAGAGGCAGGCACAGTAGATTCATTTAAGATACATCTGGATAGATGCATGAGTAGGTGGGGAACAGAGGGATACAGATGCTTAGGAATTGACCAACAGGTTTAGACAGTACATTTGGATCGGCTCAGGCTTGGAGGGCCGAAGGGCCTGTTCCTGGGCTGTAAATTTTCTTTGTTCTTTGTTCTTCATTCAATTATTATTGGGCTCAAGCCACAGGGAAATAGTTGTACATAAATAGTTGTATAAATTGTAAGCATTATCACATTACAGAGGAAAACTCTAATTCCCTTAGACACACACAGGCAGGCAGACAAACAACAAAGGGTAGGTTATGGACAGTTCAGTGGTTGCTATTCATGGTTTACTGAGACCATTCTAATGCACATCAGCATCTTGCTTTCTAGCCAATTCTCTCTGTAAGCTTCCACTGGTTTGCGGAAGGCACAGGGTGGTTGCTTCACATTTCAAATGCATCTAATTTATCAGTTAAAGATCGTGTCTTCCAATACCTACTGAAGGAAAAATGAACTGCATTTCTTCAGGTTTCAAATCGGTTTTGACTGCAGGAAGAGACAGCTTTGGTGCTGATGGAGATTTAAATGATTCTCTCTTTATCTAGTTCTCAGCTCCAAGCTGTTCCACTACCCTGAGAACCAATCACATGGTTGTTGTCAGGCAAAAGGTTTTGGTCATCCATAACTGGTCACATGTCCATTGACCAATCACTTCCTTGTTGCCACCAAGTTGTGTCCATACACAGAATCCCCCTGGTTCCAGTTCATCTGCAACCACTTCACTGACTGCTTGCTCAAACAGCTGTTTACTCATTGCCTGCCAAATGTATCAGGTGAATTGCTTTTCAAATCATGCAGCAATCCTTTAAAACACAAGGTTTAATACAGTTCTAGAACATAGAAGAATACAGCGCAGTACAGGCCCTTCGGCCCTCGATGTTGCGCCGATCCAAGCCCACCTAACCTATACTAACCCACTATCCTCCATATACCTATCCAATGCCCGCTTAAATGCCCATAAAGAGGGAGAGTCCACCACTGCTACTGGCAGGGCATTCCATGAACTTACGACTCGCTGAGTGAAGAACCTACCCCTAACTTCAGTCCTATATCTACCCCCCCTTAATTTAAAGCTATGCCCCCTTGTAATACCCGACTCCATACGCGGGAAAAGGTTCACACTGTCAACCCTATCTAACCCCCTAATCATCTTGTACACCTCAATCAAGTCACCCCTAAACCTTCTTTTCTCCAATGAAAACAGCCCCAAGTGTCTCAGTCTTTCCTCATACGATCTTCCTTCCATACCAGGCAACATCCTGGTAAACCTCCTCTGCACCCGTTCCAGTGCCTCCACATCCTTCCTATAGTATGGCGACCAAAACTGCACACAATATTCCAGATGCGGCCGCACCAGAGTCTTATACAACTGCATCATGACCTCAGGACTCCGGAACTCAATTCCTCTACCAATAAAAGCCAGTACGCCATATGCCTTCCTCACCGCACTATTTACCTGGGTGGCAACTTTCAGAGATCTGTGTACATGGACACCAAGATCCCTCTGCTCATCCACACTACCAAGTATCCGACCATTAGCCCAGTACCCCATCTTTTTGTTATTCTTCCCAAAGTGAATCACCTCACACTTAGCTACATTGAATTCCATTTGCCACCTTTCTGCCCAGCTCTGCAGCTTCTCTATATCCTGCTGTAACCTGCCACATCCTTCCTCACTGTCAACAACTCCTCCGACTTTCGTATCATCCGCAAACTTGCTCACCCAACCTTCTAACCCCTCTTCCAGGTCATTTATAAAAATGACAAACAGCAATGGTCCCAAAACAGATCCTTGCGGAACACCGCTAGTGACGGCACTCCATGAAGAAACTTTGCCATCAACTACTACCCTCTGTCTTCTTCCATCCAGCCAATTCCTAATCCAAACCTCCAACTCACCCTCAATGCCATATCTCCGTATTTTCTGCAGTAGCCTACCATGGGGAACCTTATCAAACGCCTTACTAAAATCCATATATACCACATCTACCGCTTTCCCCTCATCAACCTCCTTCGTCACCTTTTCAAAGAATTCAATAAGGTTTGTGAGGCACGACCTGCCCTTCACAAAACCATGCTGACTATCCTTGATCACATTATTCCTATCCAGATGTGCATAAATCCTATCCCTTACAATTCTCTCTAAGACTTTGCCCACAACAGAAGTGAGACTCACCGGCCTATAGTTACTAGGGTTATCCCTACTCCCCTTTTTGAACAAGGGAACCACATTTGCTATCCTCCAGTCTTCTGGCACTACTCCAGTAGACAAAGAGGACATAAAAATCAAGGCCAATGGCTCTGCAATCTCCTCCCTTGCTTCCCAGAGAATCCTAGGATAAATGCCATCAGGCCCAGGGGACTTATCTATTTTCACCTTTTCCAGGATTTCCAACACCGCTTCTCTACATACCTCAAAGCCATTCATTCTACTTATTTGTGACTCAGTATTCACATCGACGACAATGCCCTGTTCCTGAGTAAATACTGAAGAAAAGTATTCATTCAGTGTCTCCCCAATCTCTTCCGCCTCCACACGCAACTTCCCACTACTATCCTTGACTGGACCTATTCCTACCCTAGTCATTCTTTTATTCCTAACATACCTATAGAAAGCCTTAGGGTTTTCCCTAATCCTACCGACTAAGGACCTTTCATGTCCCCTCCTTGCTGCTCTTAGCTCTCTCTTCAGCTGCTTCCTGGCTACCCTATAATTCTCAATCGCCCCAATTGAACCTTCACGTCTCATCTTGAGATAGGCCGCCCTCTTCCATTTAACAAGGGATTCCAATTCCTTATTAAACCACGGCTCCCTCGCACGACCCTTTCCTCCCTGCCTGACAGGTACATAATTATCAAGGACACTCAATAGTTGCTCCTTGAACAAGCTCCACATATCATTTACACTCTTGCCTTGGAGTCTACTTTTCTAAGCCACACATCCTAAGTCATGCCTCACCGCATCATAATTTCCCTGACCCCAGCTGTCTCATCTCAGTCCACAATTGTAAAGATAAAAAAGGAAACAGTCTTTGCAGTCTTCTGTTGTCCTTTTTACATAATTAAAGAAGCTCTTCCTGTCTGTTTTTACATCACTTACTCGTTTCACCTAATTTATTCTCACCTTTCTTGGTCATCTTTTATTGGATTTTAATAAAAAATCCCAGTTCTTTAGTTCACCTTGAAACTTTGCTGCATTGGGTGCTTTTCTTTATATTTGACATTGGGTTAACGTCCCTGCTCACCCATGGTTAGTTTATTCCCTTCTGAAATATACATATTATACGTAATATACTTAAATGATCTGGAAGAGGGCATTGTTGGTCTGATCAATAAGTTTGCAGATGGCACGAAGATTGGTGGAGTAGCAGAAAGCATAGGGGATTGTCAAAGAATACAGGAGATTGGAGAGTTGGGCGGAGAAGTGGCAGATGGAGTTCAATCCAGGCAAATGTGAGGTGATGCATTTTGGGAAGTCTAATTCTAGAGTGAACTATACTGTAAACGGAAGAGCCTTAGGAAAAGTTGATGGGCAGAGAGACCTGGGAGTTCAGGTCCATTGTACCCTGAAGGTTGCTGCACAGGTGGGTAGAGTGGTCAAGAAGCCATATAGTATGCTTGCCTTCATTGGACGGGGTATTGAGTATAAGAGCTGGCAAGTTATGTTAAAATTGTACAGGACATTAGTTCAGCTGCATTTAGAATACAGTGTACAGTTCTGGTCGCCACATTACCAAAAGGATGTGGATGCTTTGGAGAGGGTGCAGAGAAGGTTTACGAGGATGTTGCCTGGTATGGAAGGTGCTAGCTATGAAAAGAGGTTGAGTAGGTTAGGTTTATTTTCATTAGAAAAAAGGAGATTGAGGGGGGACCTGATTGAGGTTTACAAAACCATGAAGGGTATAGACAGGGTGGTCATGATTTGGAGATGCCGGTGTTGGACTGGGGTGTACAAAGTTAAAAATCACACAACACCAGGTTATAGTCCAACAGGTTTATTTGGAAGTGCTGCTCCTTCATCAGGTGATTGTGACAAGTACTGTTCAGTTTCTGGTCAATGGTTAGCCCCAGGATGTTGATAGTGTTGGATTCAGTGATTGAAACACCATTCAATGTCAAAGGGTTTATGGTTGGTTTGTCTCTTATTGGTGATGGTCATTGTTTGGCATTTGTGTGGCATGAATGTTACTTGCCACTTGTCAGCCCAAGCCTGGATATTGTCCAAATCTTCTTCCATTTGAACACGGACTGCTTCGGTATCTGAGGAGTCGCGAATGGTGCTGAACATTGTACAATCATCGGTGAACATCCCCACTTCTGACCTGGTGTGGAGGGAAGTGCATTAATGAAGCAGCTGAAGATGGTTGGGCCTAGGACACTCCCCTAATGGATTCTTGCAGTAATGTCCTGGAGCTGAGAGGACTGACCTCCCAGAACCACCACCATCTTCCTCTGTGTCAGGTATGACTCCAACCAGCGGAGAGTTTGCCCCCTGATACCCATTGATTCCAGTTTTGCGAGGGCTCCTTGATGCCACACTCGGTCGAATGCAGCCTCGATGTCAGGGACTGTCCCTCTCCCCTCCCCTCTCGGATTCTGCTCTTTTGTCCATGTTTGATCCAAGGCTGGAATGAGGTCAGGAGCTGAGTGACCCTGGGGGATCCCAAACTGGGCGTCACTGAGCAGGTTATTGCTGAGCGGGTGCTGCTTGATAGCTCTGTTACTGACACCGTCCATCACTTTACTGAGGACGGAGAGTAGACTGATTGGGCGGTAATTGGCCCGGTTGGATTTGTCCTGCTTTTTATGTACAGGACATTCCTGGGCAATTTTCCACAGTGTTGGGTAGATGCCGGTGTGGTAACTGTACTGGAACAGCTTGACGAGGGGAGCAGCAAATTCTGCAGCACACATCCTCACTATTATTGTTGGAAAGTTGTCCAGATGGTAATTGTTGATCATCATAAGCTGTTTTCTTAAAGGTCTGCCATTGATCCTCAAGCTTCCTTTCTGGTACACTCCCTTCCCAGTGAATCCCAGCCACGTCTGTCCTCAACCCTTTGGAATTAGCTTTATTTAAGCTTCACACTGTTGTTCCTGACCTCTATTTCTCCCACTCAAATATTATGAAGTTGTGGGTGTACTGTACCTTTAAGGGAGCTGAATTTTCTGGCTAGCACAAAATGTTCTGAACAAGGTAACAGGATAACATTGGGTCAAATAGCTACCAGTAGCTGAGTTACCCCCAAACTGCTACGACAAGGAGTAAACCCCCCTCCACCCCACCCGGCTAATTTCAACCAGCAACACAGAAAAGATTCACTCTGTGCTGTAAGCTGTTAAAATTCAAGAGACAAAGAGCTATCCCAGAGGTCACTATTTCAGGCAAAAATAACAACGTTATTCTCTATTCTTTAAGCATAACAGAATATTAACTAACAACTCTTTACAACTCCTTTCTCTTAAACCTGTGTTTGACCTCCCCCACTAAAATACTCGTCTGATAAAAAATCCTGGTTACGATTCACTAAAAAAATCATGTTTCAAAACCCAACACTTTGCTGAGTGTCCTCTGTAGATTCTCTCTCTAGGTCGGCCTCAATGTCCTGCTGCACTAACTTACAGACAGGTACCTCTCTGAGAGCTGGTCTGCTGGGCAGTCTGTACTTGTTGGTGGCTTGGCAGTTCTCCCATCTGTCTAACTGTTCAAAATATCTGATATTTGTACCCCAAAACATCAGATCATTTCACCGGTTTTAATATTTGGGCGGCATGGTGGCACAGTGGTTCGCACTGCTGCCTCACAGCACCAGAGACCCGGGTTCAATTCCCGCCTCAGGCGACTGACTGTGTGGAGTTTGCACATTCTCCCCGTGTCTGCGTGGGTTTCCTCTGGGTGCTCCGGTTTCCTCCCACAGTCCAAAGATGTGCAGGTCAGGTGAATTGGCCATGCTAAATTGTCTGTAGTGTTAGGTAAAGGGTAAATGTAGGGGTATGGGTGGGTTGCGCTTCGGCGGGTCAGTGTGGACTTGTTGGGCCAAAGGGTCTGTTTCCACACTGTAAGTAATCTAATCTAATCTAATTATCAAAATAGTAAATTCAAACTCGATTGCAGTTTGGTATCTTGGGGCATAATTTAAACTGATTGGCCGAATTTGAATTTGTTTTTTGTCTCATAGCAACCCAGCTACTGGTAGCTGTTTGACCAAATGTTACACTGAAATGTTAGTTCCCTTAGAGATACAGTACACCCAGAATTTCATAACACAAACGGAAACGAAATTCTACCATGTTCTGATCACTGTTTCCTAGTGGATCCTGTACTCTGAAATGATTTATTAAACCTATCCTGTGACACTATTGGATCCACAATAATCTGATCCCTAGTTAGATTCATAACGTTCCAAATACACTCTCGGAATTCTTTCTCATGGCAACCTCTGTCTATTTGATTTTCACAATTTTGATTGTAACAATCAGTAACGCCCTAATTTCTTCCTGATTTATTTTCCTTCTTGCTCTTGTTTAGGCAAACATAGCTGACTTCCACCTGCACTGTCTTCCTCTTTTTATTTGTAACCTCCATGGGAGATGGATTTATATTAGTTCCAGTTTCAGCCTGTCATACTGGACAATGCAATGTGTCAGTTTGCATCACTCGGTCAAAGACATAGCCTTACACTGGAAAATGGTCAGATTTCAGGCAGACCGGATAATGTCTTTCCCTGCTCGAATGTTCCTGCTACCTAGTTGATGTTGGTCCTGCTGTGTACGCCAGGGAATAGCTCATGGACAACAGGACCCTGCGTTATGGAACTGCTCAGAATGACTGTCGACAAAAAAAGAACATTGCGTCTCTTCCTGGACGTCTTTGGAAAGGGACATTCTACAGAGACAGTCTCTTCCCCATCGCAGTCACCTCGAGAGGGACATGTGGAGTGGGTGAGGCCCTGGGGTCTGACAACAATGGCCTTTCTCACCCTCCAGCCAAGAAAAGGCTGGGAGTTTTAAGGAAAGGTATTGTTTCTTTATAAAATTGGAAATTATGCCGTAAATATTTTGATGTAAAATTTCAGAAGATGCAACAGAATGCAGCTGTTTGCATACTCTGAGGTGTCTCAATATCACTGCAACAGCCTCTATCTTTACAACATGTCTCAGGCTGAGGGCAAAGCATTCCAAATCAGAATTTCACATTCCTTGCAGCAGTTCCCACTCTGAGGTGCCTCAATATAGCTCTAATCCCGTTGATGTTCAGAGGGTCCATTCCTTGTGAGATACAGAGCCCAGTGGGATCATCTCAGGTGTCGAGAGGCTTCAAGGCCTCAACTTTGCCCATTGTGCCCCTGCAGTGCATCGCTCAGAGCAGATGGTGGCATCTTGTTGAAACAAAGATCATTAGGATCCAGGTCTGCCACCCACTTCTGACACACTATAACTTATGTCTGGGGCAGGTTGGAATGGAGTCTGGACATCCTGACCCAGAAGTAGGGGTCTGTACTTGATGGACTTCAGAAGGATAAGAGGGGAGTCTGACTGAAGTGCAAGAGCCCTTGGAGAAAGCCCCAAACGACATTATTTCCATCACACACAATGACAGAAATTTGTTGGAAAAGTATGGAGAGAAATTAAAGTTAATGTTTCTGGTCAAGAGAACCTTATTCAAAACCCATTATGCTAACTCTGATTTTTCTCCACCTGCTGAGCTTTTCCAGCAACTTTGAACATAGAACATAGAACATTACAGCTCAGTATAGGCCCTTCGGCCCTCGATGTTGTGCCGACCTGTGGAACCAATCTAAAGCCCATCTAACCTACATTATTCCATTCTCATCCAGACATTTATCCAATGACCATTTAAATGCCCTTAAAGTTGGCGAGTTTACTACTGTTACAGGCAGAGTGTTCCACACCCTTACTACTCTCTGGGTAAAGAAACGACCTCTAACATTTGTCCTGTATCTATCACCCCTCAATTTAAAGCTATGCCCCCTCGTGTGAGCCATCACTATCTGAGGAAAAAGGCTCTCACTGTCCACCCTATCTAACCCTCTGATTATCATATATGTCTCAATTAAGTCATCTCTCAACCTTCTTCTCTCTAATGAAAACAGCCTCAAGTCCCTCAGCCTTTCCTCATAAGACCTTCCCTCCATACCAGGCAACATCCTGGTAAATCTCCTCTGCACCCTTTCCAAAGCTTCCACATCCTTCCTATAATGCGGTGACCAGAACTGTACACAATACTCCAAGTGCGGCCGCACCAGAGTTTTGTACAGCTACAGCATGATCTCATGGCTCCAAAACTCAATCCCTCTCCCAATAAAAGCTAACACACTGTATACCTTCTTAACAACCCTATCAACCTGGGTGGCAACTTTCAGTGATCTATGTACATGGACAACGAGATCTCTCTGCTCATCCACACTACCAAGAATCTTACTATTAGCCCAGTACTCAACATTCCTGTTACTCCCTCCAAAGTGAATCACCTCACACTTTTCCACATTAAACTCCATTTGCCACCTCTCAGCCCAGCTCAGCAGCTTATCTACGTCCCTCTATAACCTGCAACATCCTTCAGCTCTGTCCACAGCTCCACTGACCTTAGTGTCATCCACACATTTACTAACCCATCCTTCTACACCCTCATCCAGGTCATTTATAAAAATGACAAACAACAATGGATCCAAAACTGGTAACTGAACTCCAAGATGAATATTTCCCATCAACCACCACCTTCTGTCTTCTTTCAGCTCACCAATTTCTGATCCAAACCGCTAAATCCCCCTCAATCCCATGCCTCTGTATTTTGTGCAATAACCTACCGTGGGGAACAGTATCTGATTAAAATCCATGTCCACCACATCAACCACTTTACGCTTATCCACCTGGTTTGGTCACCTTCTCAAAGAACTCAATAAGATTTGTGAGGCACGACCCACCCTTCACAAAACTATGTTCACTATCCCAAATCAACTTATTCCTCTCTGGATGATTATAAATCCTATCTCTTATAACCTTTTCCAACACTTTACCCACAACCAAAGTAAGGCTCACTGGTCTGTAATTACCAGGGTTGTCTCTACTCCCCTTCTTGAACAGGGGAACAACATTTGCTATCCTCCAGCCTTCTGGCACTGTTCCTGTAGACAATGATGACATAAAGATTAAAGCCAAAGGCTCTGCAATCCCCTCCCTGGCTTCCCAGAGAATCCAAGGATACATCCTTGGATGGGCCAGATAGGCTGAGAAGTGGCAGATGGAGTTTAATTCAGATAAATGCGAGGTGCTGCATTTTGGGAAAGCAAATCTTAGCAGGACTTATACACTTAATGGTAAGGTCCTAGGGAGTGTTGCTGAACAAAGAGACCTTGGAGTGCAGGTTCATAGCTCCTTGAAAGTGGAGTTGCAGGTAGATAGGATAGTGAAGAAGGCGTTTGGTATGCTTTCCTTTATTGGTCAGAGTATTGAGTACTGGAGTTGGAAGGTCATGTTGCGGCTGTACAGGACATTGGTTAGGCCACTGTTGGAATATTGTGTGCAATTCTGGTCACCTCCCCATCGGAAAGATGTTGTGAAACTTGAAAGGGTTCAGAAAAGATTTACAAGGATGTTGCCAGGGTTGGAGGATCTGAGCTACAGGGAGAGGCTGAACAGGCTGGGGCTGTTTTCCCTGGAGCGTCGGAGGCTGAGGGGTATCCTTATAGAGGTTTACAAAATTATGAGGGGCATGGATAGGATAAATAGACAAAGTCTTTTCCCTGGGGTCGGGGAGTCCAGAACTAGAGGGCATAGGTTTAGGGTGAGAGGGGAGAAGATATAAAAGAGACCTAAGGGGCAACCTTTTCACACAGAGTGTGGTACGGGTATGGAATGAGCTGCCAGAGAATGTGGGGGCTGGTACAATTGCAACATTTAAGAGGCATTTGGATGGGTATATGAATAGGAAGGGTTTGGAGGGATATGAGCGTGTGCTGGCAGGTGGGACTAGATTGGGTTGGGATATCTGGTCGGCATGGACAGATTGGACCGAAGGGTCTGTCTCCATGCTGTACATCACTATGACTCTATGACTCTATCCCATCTGGCCCAGGAGACTTATCTTCTGTTTTTGTTTCTGATTTATAGCATCCACAGTTCTTCCAGTTTTTATTGAACAACATTTCCATAGCCAGGAATTCCTGAAGTGGGACTTGTGGAATTTGACCCCGGAGTTAGAGATTCAAGGCATGAGCATTATAAATGAACTACCCAGGCTCTGAAACCATACCTGGAGTTCTGGGCAATACATCTCCTGTACTGACCTCAGTGCTAGCTGATGTCTACTTGCTCAGACTCCCTCCTAATCCGTGTATCCCCCCTCGGTGCCCTATTTACAGGAATAGTTCTAAGAATGGGAAGCTTCAGTAATGACGATAGAGTGAAGAAGTTGGGACTGTTCTCCTGAGAGAGAAGAGAGCTAATGGGAGATCTGATCAAGGTTTTCAAAACCATGAGGGGCCTGGATAGAATAAATAAATAAATAAATAAATACATCCATGAATAAATAAATAAATGAATGAATGAAGAGGATAATAAATCAGGAGAAACTGGTCCCATTTGTAAATGGAATAAGAAGCAGAAGGCATTGATTTAAATTGCAAAAGAATTTATTTAAACAATGGGAGAAAAAACTGGAAAAAATTGGGGGCAGGTTTAATTGAGGTATTCAAGAGAGGATTTGATGATTATTTTGATAAGAATAATGTGCAGCGCTATGGGGAGAAAGCAAGAAATGGAGCCCCAGTAATGATTCTTGCTTGGAGAGCTAGTATAGACACAGTGGACTGAATGGCCTCTACCATATGCCCTCTATGATTGGGTTTGTAAACTTGTCCATGTACAAATTTCACTCTCCCCTGTCATGCCACTATGCAATTATTTCTCTTTTCAGAAATGTGACAAATTTCAAAATCTCAGAACCACTGAGCTCAAAAATTTACATTGACAACCTCAGTGCTGACGATTGCAGACTCTGTCATCCCACCTGTAGTTACCAATCACAGACTCCTGCTGATTGGGATAAACATCAATTACTAAGCAACTCTGACTCAGTCCGTCCTGGAACTGAAATAACTGAAAACGCTAATGAGAAAGGCAAAATTTCATCACCTCGTTTAACCTCTTTCATTTGGTCATGTGGTCACTGAGTAGGTGAGCTTTTATTGTCCATCACTAACTCAGTTCACATCGCTGCAGGCCAGTCCGGGTCAGGATAGTCCAGTCCGGGTCAGGATAGTCCAGACCGGGTAAGGGCCGGGTAAGGATGGCAGTTTCCTTTCTCATACAAACCTTTGCTCGATTTGTACAACCACTGACATTACTTACATCATTGCTATTTAGTTTTTAATGCTGCAACTTCACTGAATTTAAAATGTCATGGAAGGATGGAAGTGTGAGAGGAGGCATTGAGAGGATGTGTTGAGGCCCAGGTTCCTATAATACGTAGGGCATGTAGGAATATGGGAAGGTCAGGTATTGATAAACAGGAATTCTCTCTGACTAGCACTTCATAAATCTTGGGGGAGGCATAGTGGCCCAGTGGTTAGCCAGGGACCCATGTTCGATTCCCCCCTCGAGTGACTGTCTGTGTGGAGTTTCCACATTCTCCCTGAGTCTGTGCGGGTTTCCTCCGGGTGCTCCAGTTTCCTCCCATAGTCCAAAGATGCACAGATTAGGTGGATTAGCAACGCTAAATTGCTGCATAGTGTCCAGAGATGTGCAAGCCAGGTAGGTTAGCCATGGAGAATGCAGGATTACAGGGATAGGGTATGGTATAGGTCTGGGTGGGATGCCCTTCAGAGGGTCAGTGTGAAATCAATGGGCTGAATGGCCTGTTTCCACATTGTAGAAATTCTACAACTCTTAAAGATGCAGCATAGCTGTGTCAAACATGTCAGGTGTCGGGAAACACTCAGTGTTTAAGCAGATCAGTACCTTTGTTACCTATCCCAATTTTTACAGAATTGTTGTGTCGTGTGTTAGTAGATTGTCAGTAGCTTTCTGAAAACGAAAGCATATCCTTATCGTTATGGATATGACAACCCAGTTCCAGAGGCTAAGACCAATTACATTAAAGTTGTTGTGGAAAGGTTAACTCAGTTTGTTGCTCATTTTGGACAATCATTCGAGATCCAGTCGGATCAAAGTTCTAACTTCATGTTTAACATTTTCCAGGGAATCATTAGCAGTTGGGAATAAAACAATTGGAGTTAATTGCATGTCCCCCACAAACACAGGTGCTTTGCAGAGATACATCAGTCTCTCAAAACCATGTTGAAGGCAAGCCATCACAAATACCCACCCGACTGAGGCAAACAATTTGATTTCTTGTTAAGTGCTGCTAGATATTCCCCACATGAATTGTTTGGATTTAGTCCATTTTAATTTGTTTATGGTCATGAGGTCATGGGTCTGTTAAAGTCGATTAGGGAAAAGTTCTTGAACCAAAAAGTGGTATCCTCGATGTTGGATTGATATGTGGTTTGTTTTTAAAGCTACATGTACAGTGACCTGGAAACACTGAAACGTTTCTCAGGTGAAAATGAAAGAAAGGGCAGACAAACATTCAGCAACACGAGGGATTCAGGTGAATGTCAGTGGTGTCCTCAAAGTAGCTCAAAGGGGTCGGTAAAATGATTTTTTTGATAAATACGCCTGGCTGAAGAATCCATTCTGTCATATAAACCCACTGGCAAGGTCTCATCACAGAGAGGGGGTTGGGGAGGAAGGAATGTGTCAGGGGTAAGGGGAACGGAAGGTGTTAGGGATAATGAGAGCACGAGGGAAGGAGAGTTAGACAGTTCACAAACAAATCTTGTACAATTTGACTAATGCAGAGATATTGGGACAGTTCAACACCGTGTTCCCATGCTTACAGAAATAATAGCAAGAAAATCTTGTAAGATTCCTGAAGAGGTCTGTGGTAATCCATCGAGATAGACCTGGATGTACGACATTAGCTGTAACTGATGTGCATGGGGACGGTCAGGGCCAATAAAACTACAGCCTTGTTGGTTGGGCCCAGAGAAACAAGCTCAGCTGGAAACAGAGATTCAGGACATGTTGGAAAACCGTTTGACTCAATCTCATCAGAACACTGGAGTTCACCAATAGTGTTGGTTATTTAACTAAATGATCGACCAGACCGTGGATAGATTATAAAAAGTGAGTCCAGTCACAAGAAATTTTCTCACGCTAAATTATACAACTACAAGTTGGTCATGATAGGGTTGGTAATGTCTCGTTCCTTTGCATGATTGATCTATTGACGGGAGACTGGAAAGTGTCATGAACATCAAGGACTAAAGGAACTTTGAGTGTAGGAGTTGGGACATCATGTTATGGATGTTGGTGACATTGGTGAAGCCTCTTCTGGAGCACTGTCTCCAGTTCTGGTCACCCTGTTATAGGAAGGACATCATCACCCTGTTTTAGGAAGGACATCATTAAACTGGACAGGGCTCAGAAAGGATTTACCAGGATGTTGCTGGTACTGGAGGGCTTGAGTTATAAGGAGAGGCTGGATAGGCTGGGGCTTGTTTCACTGGAGCGGAGGAAGTTGAGGGGTGACCTTATAAAGGTTTATAAAATCATGAGGGGCATGGATAAGTGAATGACAAGGGTCTTTTCCCTGGGGTAGAACATAAAACATAGAACATAGAACAATACAGCACAGAACAGGCCCTTCGGCCCACGATGTTGTGCCGAACATTTGTCCTAGCTTAAGCACCTATCCATGTACCTATCCAATTGCCGCTTAAAGGTCACCAAAGATTCTGACTCTACCACTCCCACAGGCAGCGCATTCCATGCCCCCACCACTCTCTGGGTAAAGAACCCGCCCCTGACATCTCCCCTATATCTTCCACCCTTCACCTTAACTTTATGTCCCCTTGTAACACTCTGTACCCGGGGAAAAAGTTTCTGACTGTCTACTCTATCTATTCCTCTGATCATCTTATGAACCTCTATCAAGTCACCCCTCATCCTTCGCCGTTCCAATGAGAAAAGGCCTAGCACTCTCAACCTATCCTCGTACGACCTATTCTCCATTCCAGGCAACATCCTGGTAAATCTTCTCTGCACCCTCTCCAAAGCTTCCACATCTTTCCTAAAGTGAGGCGACCAGAACTGCACACAGTACTCCAAATATGGCCTAACCAAAGTCCTGTACAGTTGCAACATCACTTCACAACTCTTGAATTCAATCCCTCTGCTAATGAACGCTAATACACCATAGGCCTTCTTACAAGCTCTATCCACCTGAGTGGCAACTTTCAAAGACCTATGAACATAGACCCCAAGATCCCTCTGTTCCTCCACCTCACTAAGAACCCTACCGTTAACCCTGTATTCCGCATTCTTATTTGTCTTTCCAAAATGGACAACCTCACACTTGGCAGGGTTGAACTCCATCTGCCACTCCTCAGCCCAGCTCTGCATCATATCCAAGTCCCTTTGCAGCCGACAAGAGCCCTCCTCACTATCCACAACTCCACCAATCTTCGTATCATCTGCAAATTTACTGACCCACCCTTCGACTCCCTCATCCAAGTCATTAATAAAAATTACAAACAGCAGAGGACCCAGAACTGATCCCTGCGGAACTCCACTTGTAACTGGGCTCCAGGCTGAATATTTACCATCTACCACCACTCTCTGACTTCGACCGGTTAGCCAGTTTTCTATCCAATTGGCCAAATTTCCCTCTATCCCATGCCTCCTGACTTTCCGCATAAGCCTACCATGGGGAACCTTATCAAATGCCTTACTAAAATCCATGTATTCTACATCCACTGCTCTACCCTCATCCACATGCTTGGTCACCTCCTCAAAGAATTCAATCAGACTTGTAAGGCAAGACCTACCCTTCACAAATCCGTGCTGGCTGTCCCTAATCAAGCAGTGTCTTTCCAGATACTCATAAATCCTATCCCTCAGTACCCTTTCCATTACTTTACCTACCATCGAAGTAAGACTAACTGGCCTGTAATTCCCGGGGTCATCCCTATTCCCTTTTTTGAACAGGGGCACAACATTCGCCACTCTCCAGTCCCCTGGTACCACCCTCGTTGACAGTGAAGATGAAAAGATCATTGCCAACGGTACTGCAAATTCCTCTCTTGCTTCCCACATAATCCTAGGATATATCCCATCAGGCCCGGGGGACTTGTCTATCCCCAAGTTGTTCAAAATGTCCAACACATCTGCCTTCCTAACATGTATCTCCTCTAGCTTACCAGTCCGTTTCACACTCTCATCTTCAACAATACTGTTCCTCTCATTCGTAAGTACTGAAGAAAAGTACTCATTCAAGACCTCTCCTATCTCTTCCGACTCAATACACAGTCTCCCACTACTGTCCTTGATTGGACCTACCCTCGTTCTTGTCATTCTCATGTTTCTCACAAAAGCATAAAATGCCTTGGGGTTATCCTTGATCCTATCCACCAGAGATTTTTCATGCCCTCTCTTGGCTCTCCTAATCCCTTTCTTCAGCTCCCTCCTGGCTATCCTGTATCCCTCCACTGCTCTGTCTGAACCTTGTTTCCTCAACCTTATGTAAGCCTCCTTCTTCCTCTTTACAAGACATTCAACCTCCCTCATCAACCAAGGTTCCCTCACACGACCATTTCTTTCCTGCCTGACCGGTACATACATATCAAGGACACATCATATCTGTTCCTTGAAAAAGTTCCACATTTCCACGACATCCTTCCCCGACAGCCTATGCTCCCAACTTATGCTCCTCAGATCCTGTCTTACAGCATCGTAATTACCCTTCCCCCAATTGTAAAACCTACCCTGTTGCACGCACCTATCTCTCTCCATAACCAAGGTGAAAGTCACAGAATTGTGGTCACCATCACCAAAATGTTCACCCACTAACAAGCCCATCACTTGTCCCGGTTCATTACCGAGTACCAAATCCAAAATGGCCTCCCCTCTGGTCGGACAATCTACATACTGAGTTAGAAAAGCTTCCTGGACACACTGCCCCACATGTTAGGCCCCATCCAATCTACTTGATCTAAAGAGCTTCCAATCAATATTTGGGAAGTTGAAATCACCCATGACTACTACCCTGTGGCTTCTGCACCTTTCCAAAATCTGTTTCCCAATCTGTTTCTCCACATCTCTGCTGCTATTGGGGGGCCTATAGTAAACACCCAACAAGGTGACTGCACCTTTCCTATTTCTGACTTCAGCCCATACTACCTCCAAAGGCAGATCCCCCTCGAACTGCCTTTCTGCAGCCGTTATACCATTTCTAATTAGCAACGCCACCCCCCCTCCTTTTTTACCACCCTCCCTAATCTTACTGAAACATCTGTAACCAGGAACCTCCAACAACCATTCCTGTCCCTCTTCTATCCACGTTTCCGTGATGGCCACAACATCGTAGTCCCAGGTACCGATCCACGCCTTAAGTTCACCCACCTTATTTCTGATACTCCTTGCGTTGAAGTATACGCACTTGAACCCATCTCTGTGTCCGCAAGTATTCCCTGTCTGTGCTACCTTCTTCACAGCCTCCCTACATTCTTGGACATCCTGACAAACAGCTAGCCTACTTGCTGTTTGAACACACCCACTCAAATATCAATCACTTACCTTCCCGACCAGCTCTGCGCTCCAACCTCACTTCCGCCCAGCTCGCGCCGCTCTCTGCTGGTGGAGGAGTTCAAAGCATATTGATTTAAAAAGGGCATGAGGGACAACATTTTACACAGAGAGTGGTTTGTAATTAGAATGAACTGCTGGAGAAAGTGGTAGATGCAGGCACAGTTATAATGTTGAAAAGACATTTGTATAAGTTTATGAATAGGAAACGCTTGCAGGAATATGGGTTTAGTTTGGGAATATGGTCAGCGGGGACTAGTTTGATTGAAGGGTCTGTACCCATTCTGTATGACTGAGTAAATATCCATTATCAATTAACCAAAAGGGTAATTGTAAAATAGATAATGCCATTTGAGTTAAAGAATCTCTTGTAACTCAGAAAGCCTGACTGGAAAGGAACATCATTTATAGTTGGACACCATGGTATACATGGGCTAGTCCCGGGCTGGATGGACAGCGGGTCAGCTTTCTGCTCTTTCTATTTACATACCTGCTCAATGATACTGCCGCCCTGTGGCAGTTCATGAATCAGCAAATATCCAACATGTAGATTACTCCAACCAACCTCTTCAGAAATGTTATTACACACCCCTAGTCCGGGTGGGACTTGAACCAGGACCTCCTATTCCAGAGGTTGGGACACTACCACCATGTTGCACAAGCTCCTGGGTCTGCTTTACTTTTTAAAATTGTCTAATCAACATGTTCAGAACAGATGGGACTTGAACTCAGATCTCCTGGTCTCAAGGCTGGGAGACTACCTGTTTACCACAGAGACCTCTGGGTCTGCTTTTTAAAAATATCCGTAAGTGATAAAGCACATAACGGAACAGCTTTCCAACCATCAAATCAGTATGAGATTTTTTTTTGTTTTTCCACATTAACCAGCCCCAGCTGTCACTCGTGCAGCTAGTCAGCCGTTTACTGGCAAAACCCATCACGGACCTTCAAAGGTAAGTGGAGGTGGGGAGTGGGCACGGGGAGCAGAGGGAGAGGAGGAAGGAAACTGTGGCTGCTTTATTTTTCAGTCAGCCTGTTCAAGGATGTTCCTACACGTCTGGAGCAGGTGGGACTTGAACATGGATCACCTGGTTCCAGGGTAGGGACACTGCACCAGAACAGCCCCGCCCTGGGGCTGCTTTATGTTTACTCTTCTCTACCCAGATGTGCTATCACACACAACCGAATGGCCTTCCCATTAACAAAATTACCGTGACCTTTTTATTCATTGTCTTCCTATTAACTACCTCCTGTGTAGCCAGTGCAGTGTCGACAAGTGAAGCTCATTCTGGGCAAAGCAAGCATCAGAGCTAAGGAGTGAGGCTGGTGTGTAGGGAGGGGAGTACATTAGAATGGAGGGGGAGGGGGATATAAAGTGCTGGAGCCCTCATGGTGCCCAACTCTCTGGAAAGGCATCGAGAACATTGGGGGACACGACTTAGGGAGTGCCTCCCACACATCCTCCTCCTCTAACCAAAAAAACCGGTTCTGTGCGCCGGATTGGTAAGGTAACTACTTTCATTCTTATTCATTATTTTTCTACATTCTCTTTGGGAATTTAGAATAGTGGGAATGGGGGTTAGGACAGTTGAATGTTCCTCCTGCAGGATGTGGGAGGTAAGGGTCAGCACCAGTGTCCCTCCTGACCTCCTCTGCGGAAAGTGCACCCAGCTCCAGCTCCTCAAAAACCCCGTTAGGGAACAGAAGATGGAGCTGGATAAACTTCAAATCATTCGGGAGGTGGGGTGTGTGTGGGGGCGGGGGGGGTATTGAAAGGAGTTACAGGGAGGTGTTGTCTCCCAGGTGCCAGGGCTCGAGAAGTCTCGGATTGTGTTTTTGAGATCCTTGAGGGGGAGGGGGAGCAGCCCCAAGTCGTTGTCCACATAGGCACCAATGACATAGGTAGGAAAAGGGAAGGGGATGTAAGGCAGAAATTCAGGGAGCTAGGATGGAAGCTTAGAGCTAGAACAAACAGAGTTGTTGTCTCTGGTTTGTTGCCTGTGCCACGTGCTAGTGAGGTGAGGAATAGGGAGAGAGTGGAGTTGACCATGTGGCTACAGGGATGGTGCAGGAGGGAGGGTTTGGATTCCTGGATAATTGGGGCTCTCTCTGGGGTACAAACAGGACGGTCTACACCTGAACCAGAGGGGTACCAATATCCTGGGGGGGGGGAGATTTGCTAACGCTCTTCAGGAGGGTTTAAACTAATTCAGCAGGGGGATGGGAACCAGAATTGTAGCTCCAGTGTACAGGAGGTCGAGAGTAGTGGGGTCAGGAATGAGGTTTCAAGGTCACAAGAGTTCACTGGCAAGCAGGAGGGTGGTTTGAAGTGTGTCTACTTCAACACCAGGAGCATCCGGAATAAGGTGGGTGACCTTGCAGCATGGGATGGTACCTGGGACTTCGATGTTGTGGCCATTTCAGAGACATGGATAGAGCAGGGACAGGAATGGTTGTTGCAGGTTCCAGGATTTAGGTGTTTCAGTAAGAACAGAGAAGATGGCAAAGGAGGGTGAGGTATGGCATTGTTAGTCAAGGATATTATTATGGTGGTAGAAAGGACATTTGAGGACTCATCTACTGAGGTAGTATGGGCTGAGGTTAGAAACAGGAAAGGAGACGTCACCCTGTTGGGAGTTTTCTATAGGCCTCTGAATAGTTCCAGAGATTTAGAGGAAATGATAGCAAAGATGATTCTCAATAGGAGTGAGAGACATAGGGTAGTTGTTATGGGAAAACTTCAACTTTCCAAATATTAACTGGGAATACTATAGTTCAAGTACTTTGGATGGGTCAGTTTTTGTCCAATGTGTGCAGGATGGTTTCCTGACACAGTATGTGGACAGACCAACAAGGGGCGAGGTCACAGTGGATTTGGTACTGGGTAATGAGCCCGGCTAGGTGTTAGATTTGGAGGTAGGTGAGCATTTTGGTGATCGTGACCACAATTCAGTTATGTTTACTTTAGTGATGGGAAAGGGATAGGTATATACCACAGGGAAAGAGTTACAGCTGGGTGAAAGGCAATTATGATGCGATCAGAAAAGATTAAGGATGTATAGGATAGGGAAGGAAACTGCAGGGGATGGGCACAATTGAAATGTGTAGCTTGTTCAAGGACCAGCTACTGTGTGTCCTGGATAAGTATGTAGCTGTCAGGCAGGGAGGGAGTGGTCGAATGAGGAAGCCATGGTTGACTAAAGAAGTTGAATCTCTTGTCAAGAGGAAGAAGAAGGCTTCTGTTAGGATTAGACATGAAGGCTCAGTTAGAGCACTTGGGAGTTACAGGATAGTCAGGAAGGACCTAAAGAGAGAGTTAAGAAGAACCAGGAGGGGTCATGAGAAGTCATTGGCAGGTAGGGTCAAGGAAAACCCTGAAGCTTTCTATAGGTATATCAGGAATAAAAGAATGACTGGAGTAAGATTCGGGCCAATCAAGTTCAGTAGTGGGAGGTTGTGCGTGGAGTCTGAGGAGATAGGGGAAGTACTAAATGGATATTTTTTCTCAATATTCACAAAGTTGTCGAGGAGAATACTGAGATAGAGGCTACGAGACTGGACAGGATTGAGGTTCACAAGGAGGAGGTGTAGGCAATTCTGGAAAGTGTGAAAATAGATAGATCCCCTGGGCAAGATCGGATTTATCCTGGGATTCTCTGGGAAGCCAGAGAGGAGAGTGCCGAGCCTTTGTCATCATTGTCTACAGGAATAGTGCCAGCAAATTTTGTTCCCTTACTCAAGAAGGGGAATAGAGACAAGTTGAAACTTTATTGCTGGAACAGCACAGCAGGTCAGGCAGCATCCAGGGAACAGGAGATTCGACGTTTCGGGCACAGGCCCTTCTTCAGGAATGAGCAGAGAGTGTTCAGCAGGAGAAGATAAAAGGTAGGGAGGAGGGACTTGGAGGAGGGGAGTTGGAAATGTGATAGGTGGAAAGAGGTCAAGGTGAGGGTGATAGGTCAGAGTAGGATGGAGGCGGAGAGGTCAAGAAGAAGACTGCAGGTCAGGAAGGCGGTGCCGGGCTGGAGGGATCCGGCTGAGACAAGGTGGGGGGAGGGGGGATGAAGAAACTGGTGAAGTCCAAGTTCATCCCCTGTGGTTGGAGGGTTCCCAGTCGGAAGATAAGACGCTCCTCCTCCGACCGTCACGTTGTTGTGGTTTGGCGGTGGATGAGTCCAATGACCTGCATATCCTCGGTGGAGTGGGAGGGGGAGTTGAAATGCTGTGCTACAGGGTGGTTGAGTTGGTTCGTCCGGGTGGCCCAGAGGTGCTCTCTGAATCGCTCCGCAAGTAGGCGGCCTGTCTCCCCAATATAGAGGAGGCCACACCGGCTGCAGCGGATGCAGTAGATAATGTGGGTGGAGGTGCAGGTGAATCTGTGGCGGATATGGAAGTTTCCTTTGGGGCCTTGGAGGGAGGTGAGGGGGGAGGTGTGGGCGCAAGTGTTGCACCTCCTGCGGTTGCAAGGGAAGGTGCCGGGAGTGGTGGTTGGGTCGGTGGGGGGTTTGGATCTGACAAGGGAGTCGCGGAGGGAGTGGTCTCTACGGAAAGCTGATAGGGGAGGGGAGGGAAATATATCCCTGGTGCTGGGGTCTGTTTGGAGGTGGCGGAAGTGACGGCGGATGATGCGCTGTACATGGAGATTGGTGGGGTGGTAGGTGAGGACCAGTGGGGTTCTGTCCTGGTAGAGACAACCCAGGTAATTACAGATCGGTGAGCCTTACTTCGGTTGTGGGTAAAGTGTTGGAAATGATTATAAGAGATAGGATTTATAATCATCTAGAGAGGAATAAGTTGATTAGGGGTAGTCAACACGATTTTGTGAAGGGTAGGTCGTGCCTCACAAACCTTATTGAGTTGTTTAAGAAGGTGACCAAACTGGTGGATGAGGGTAAAGCATTTGATGTGATGTATATGGATATAAGTAAGGAAATCTGAAGCCCATCTAACCTACACTATTCCATTTTCATCCAGATGTTTATCCAATGACCATTTAAATGCTCTTAAAGTTGGCGAGTCTACTACTGTTGCAGGCAGGGCATTCCATGTCCCTACTACTCTCTGAGTAAAGAAACTACCTCTGACATCTGTCCTTTATCTATCACCCCTCATGTTAGCCATCATCTTCCAAGGAAAAAGGCTCTTACTGTCCACCCTATCTAACCCTCTGATTATCTTATACATCTCGATTAAGTCACCTCTCAACCTTCTTCTCTCTAACGAAAACAGCCTCAAGTCCCTCAGCCTTTCCTCATAAGACCTTCCTTCCATACCAGGCAACATCCCGGTAAATCTCCTCTGCACCCTTTCCAAAGCTTCCACATCCTTCCTATAATGCGGTGACCAGAACTGTACACAATACTCCAAGTGCAGCCACACCAGAGTTTTGTACAGCTGCAACATGACCTCATGGCTCCGAAACTCAATCCCTCTCCCAATAAAAGCTAATACACTGTATATCTTCTTAACAACCCTATCAACCTGGGTGGTAACTTTCAGGGATTTATGTACATGGACACTGAGGTCTCTCTGCTCGTTTACACTACCAAGAATCTTACCATTAGCCCAGTATTCTGTATTCCTGCTACTCCTTCCTAAGTGAATCACCTCACAATTTTCAGCATTAAACTCCATTTGCCACCTCTCAGCACAGGTCTGCAGCTTATCTATGTCCTTCTGTAACCTGCAACATCCTTCAGCACTATCCACAACTCCACCGACCTTAATGTCATCCACAAAGTTACTAACCCATCCTTCTACACCCTCATCTAGGTCTTTTATAAAAATGACAAACAGCAGTGGCCCCAAAACAGATCCTTGTGGTAACCCACTAGTAGCTGTACTCCAGGATGAACACTTCCCATAAACCACCACTCTCTGTCTTCTTTCAGCTAGCCAATTTCTGATCCAAACCACTAAATCACCCTCAATCCCATGCCTCCATATTTTGTGTTGAAACTTTATTGCTGGAACAGCACAGCAGGTCAGGCAGCATCCAGGGAACAGGAGATTCGACGTTTCGGGCACAGGCCCTTCTTCAGGAATCTTTCCTGAAGAAGGGCCTGTGCCCGAAACGTCGAATCTCCTGTTCCCTGGATGCTGCCTGACCTGCTGTGCTGTTCCAGCAATAAAGTTTCAACTTTGATCTCCAGCATCTGCAGTCCTCACTTTCTCCTCCATATTTTGTGCAATAGCCTACTGTGGGGAACCTTATCAAACACCTTACTAAAATCCATATACACCACATCAACCACTTTACCCTCATCCACCTGTTTGGTCACCTTCTCAAAGAACTCATTAAGGTTTGTGAGGCACGACCTACCCTTCACAAAACCGTGTTGACTTTCCCTAATCAACTTATTCCTCTCTAGATGATTATAAGTCCTATCTCTTATAATCCTTTCCAATACTTTGCTCACAACCGAAGTAAGTCTCACTGGTCTGTAATTACCGGGGTTATCTTTACTCCCCTTCTTGAACATTTGCTATTCTCCAGTCTTCTGACACTATTCCTGTAGACAATGGCAATATAAATATCAAAGCTAAAGGCTCTGCAATCTCCTCCCTGGCTTCCCAGAGAATCCTAGGATCAATCCCATCTGGCCCAGGGGACTTATCTATTTTCACATTTTCCAGAATTGCTAACACCTCCTCCTTGTGAACCTCAATCCCGTCTAGTCTAGTTGCCTGTGTCTCATTATTCTCCTCTTTATCCAGGGTGAATGCTGACGTAAAGTTTTCATTTAGCACTTCTCCTACCTCCTCTGACTCCACGCAAGGTAGGTGGGTAGGTATAGGACAGATGTTAGGGGTAGGTTCTTTACTCAGCGAGTCGTGAGTTCATGGAATGCCCTGCCAGTAGCAGTGGTGGACTCTCCCTCTTTATGGGCATTTAAGCGGGCATTGGATAGGTATATGGAGGATAGTGGGCTAGTGTAGGTTAGGTGGGCTTGGATCGGTGCAACATCGAGGGCCAAAGGGCCTGTACTGCGCTGTATTCTTCTATGTTCTAACACTTCCCACTGCTATCCTTGATTGGCCCTAATCTTACCCTAGTAATTCTTTTATTCCTGATATACCTACAGAAAGCTTTAGGGTTTTCCCTGATCCTATCTGCCAAAGACCTTTCATGTTCCCTCCTGGTCCTTCTTAGCTCTCACTTTAGGAGCTTTGATTAAATGTTTGATTAGACTTGATTTCCAGTGCACTAGCTGGGGTGGCACAGTGGCTCAGTGGTTAGCACTGCTGCCTCAGAGCCCTAGGAACCTGGGTTCAATTCCACTTTGGACAAGCTTCTGTGTGGAGCTTGCACTTTCTCCCACTGTCTGTGTGGGCGCGGTGCAGTGTCCATGAGTGTGTAGATGGAATGCATGTTTATAGGGTAGGGAGGTTGCTCTTTGGGAGGTTGATGTGGGCTGAATGGCCTGTTTCCCCCGCTGTAGGGATTCTCTGATAGCTCAGTGAGGCATGACAGCAATGCTTGCTATTTCTTCATGTGATACAATAATTTTCCTGTGTCTCTATGGCATTGACATTTTATTCAGCTATTCCTTCTCATCATGTATTTTTATATTCTCTGAACATCGAAAAATAGAAACAGAGATGACAGGAGCAGGAGTAGGCCATTCGGCCCTTTGAGCCTGCTCCACCTTTCCATACAATCATGGCTGATCCTGCAATCTCAGTATCCCAATCCCACCCTCTCCCCATCCCCCTTAATCCCTTTACCCACAAGGGTCACATCCAGCTCCCTCTTGAGTCTATCTAATGAACTGGCTCCAACAGCTTCCTGTAGGAGAGAATTCACAACTCACCGAGTGAAGAAATTCCTCCTCATCTCAGCCCTGAATGGCTTACCCCTTATAATTAGACTGCAACCCCAGCACTGGACTTCCCCAACATCGGAAACATTCTTCCCACATCTAGCCTGTTCAGTCCCATCAGCATTTTATACGCTTCCATGAGATTCCTCTCATTCTAAATTCCAGCGAGTACAAGCCAAGTTGATCCAGTCTTTCCTCATATTTCAGTCCTGCCATCCCAGGAATCAGTCTGGTGAACCTTTACTGGACTCCCTCAATAGCAAGAATGACCTTCCTCAGACGAGGAGACAAACCTGCACACAATACTCAAGGGGTGGCCTCACCAAGGTCTTGTACAACTGCAGCAAGACATCTTTGCTCTGATACTCCTACCCTCTCACTATGAAGGCCAGCATGCCATTAGCTTTCCTCCCTGCCTGCTGCACCTGCACACTAACCTTCAGCAACTGTCCCACCATGACGCCCAGGTCTTGTTGCACCTCACCTTTTCCTAAACTGCCACCATTCAGAGAATAATCTTCTTTCCTGTTTTGGTGACCAATATGGGTAACCTCACATTTATCCACATGTATTTGCCTACTCAGCCAGTCTGTCCAGGTCACCCTGCAGCCTCTTAGCATCCTCCTCCCAGCACATACTGCCACCCAGCTTAGCGTCATCTACACATTGGAAATATGGCATTCAACTCCTTCGTCCAAATCGTTAATGTATTTTGTGAACAGCTGGGTCCCAGCACTGACCCCTGTGGTAACCCACTCATCACTGCCTGCCACTCTGAAAAGGACCCAATATTCCAACCCCCTGCTTCCTGTCTGCCAAGCAGTTCTCTACCCACATCACTACATTACCTCCTATAACCATAAGTTTTACTTTTCCTTACTAATCTCTCATGTGGAAACTTGTCAAAAGCCTTTTGAAAGTCCAGAGACACAACATCCACTGATTCACCATCGTCCACTCGACTGGTCGCATCCTTAAAAACTTCCAGAAGACTTGCCGAGCATGATTTCCCTTTAGTGAATCCATGCTGACTCAGAGCCATTCTGTCACCGCTTACATCCTTAATAATTGACTCCACCACTTTCCCCACCACTGATGTCAGGCTAACCCGCCTATAATTCCCCATTTATTCTGTCTCCCTCCTTTTTTAAAGAATGGGGTTACATTAGCGACCCTCTAGTCCATTGAAACTCTTCCAGAGTCTACAGAATGCTGGAAAATGATCACCAATGCATCTGCTATTTCTAGGGCCACTTCCTTAAGTCCTCTGGGATGTATTGGGTTTTAATCCCCTCAATTTCCCCAATACCATTTCCTGGTGAATAAGGATTTCCTTCAGTTCCTCCTTCATGCTTGACCTTCTGTCCCCGAGTGGGAGAAAGTGAGGACTGCAGATGCTGGAGATCAGAGCTGAAAAATGTGTTGCTGGAAAAGCGCTGAGTGTTTCCTGAAGGTTATTTTTACCCTCCCTTAGTAAAGGCAGATCCAAAGTATTTGTTTAACTGGCTCTGCCATCCCTTTGTTGTTCATTATGAATTCACCAGATTCTAACTGCAAGGAATCTACATTTGTCTTCACCAGTCTTTTTCTCTTCACAGCCGGAAATGTGTTGCTGGAAAAGCGCAGCAGGCCAGGCAGCATCCAGGGAACAGGAGAATCGACGTTTCGGGCATAAGCCCTTCTTCAGGAAGGGCTTGTGCCCGGGGTGTCGGTTCTCCTGTTCCCTGGATGCTGCCTGGCCTGCTGCGCTTTTCCAGCAACACATTTCCGGCTCTGATCTCCAGCATCTGCAGACCTCACTTTCTCCTCAAAGATTTTTCTCTTCACATACCTATAGAAGCTTTTGCAGTCAGTTTTTTATGTTTTCCGCAAACTTACTTCTATATCCTATTTTTCCCTTCTGAATTAAACCCTTTGCCCTCCTCTGCTGAATTTTAAATTTCTCCCAGTCCTCAGGTTTGCTGCTTTTTCTGACCAATTTATCTGTCTCCTCTTTGTCTTTAACTATCTCCCTGATTTCCCTTGTTAGCCATGGTTGAGTCTCCTTTCCTGTTTTACTCTTACACCAGACAGGGATGTACATTTGTCGAAGTTCATCCATGGGGTGGCACAGTGGCTCAGTGGTAAGCACTGCTACCTCACAGCACCAGGGACTCAGGTTCAATTCTAGCCTCAGGCAACTGCCTGTGGGTTTCCTCCCACAATCCAAAGATGTGCAGGTTAGGTGAATTGGCCATGCTAAATTGCCCATAGTGTTCAGGGATGTGTAAGTTAGGTGCATTAGTCAGGGGAAATGTAGAGTAACAGGGCAACGGGTCTGGGTGACATACTCTTCAGAGGGTTGGTGTGGACTTGCTGGGTCGAAGGGATTCTATGTGCTCTTTAACTGTCTGCCAGGTGCCGATCCACTGTCAACCCCTTCAGTATCCTTGGCCAGATTATCCCAGCCAATGCCTCACACCATCAAAGTTAGCTTTCTTTAAGCTCAGGGCCCTAATCTCAGATGTAACTGTGTCACTCTCCATGTTATAGTCACTCTTCCCAATCTCACACCACAATGTTATTAATTAATCCCCTCTCATCACACAATACCCAGTCTAAGATGGCTTGCTCTCTAGTTGTCAAGGAAACCTTTCCTCATATGTTCCAGGAAATCCCCCTCCATCACATTTCTATCAGTTTGCTTAGTCCAATGAATATGTAGATTAAAGTCACTCTGTACCCTGACTGCATGTATCTCTAATTCCCTGTTTGATACAGTTCCCAACATCACAAGTATTGTTTGGTGGTCTGTACACAACTCCCACTGATGTCTTTATCTCCCTTTGGTTTTCCATAGCTCCAGCCATATACATCCCACATTGTCCAGGCTAATGTCCTCTTTTACTATTGTGTTAATCTCCTCCGTAACCAGCAATGCTCCCTCACCTCTGTTTCCTTTCTGTCTGTCTTCCCTGAAAATTGAGTTCCCATCTTTGGTCACTCTCGAGCCAAGTCCCTGTGATCCCCAATAATAACTGTTTGTGGAGTTAATTCATCACCTTATTACAAATGCTCCTCACATTGAGACACAGAGCTTTCAGGGTCATTTTTTTGATATTTATTGCCCTTTTTGAATCATGATACAATGTGGCCCTTGTTGGTGCCTATGTGCACTCCTCCATCTGGCTTTGCAGAAACCCCCCCAACCCAGAATGTCCTGTAGCTGCTCCAAGACATCCTTGCCCCTTGCACCAGGGAGGTAATATACCTTCCTAGACTCTCGAGCTGTAGAAACACCTATCTATTCCTCTTACAACTGAATCTCCTATCACTATAGCTCTGTCACTCTTTTTGCTGCCTTCCTGTGCAGCAGAGCTAGTCACTGTGCCATGAATCTTGTCTGCGTGAGTTTCCTCTGGGTGCTCCGGTTTCCTCCCACAGTCCAAAAATGTGCAGGTTAGGTGAATTGGCCATGCTAAATTGCCCGTAGTGTTAGATATAGGGGAATGGGTCTGGGTGGGTTGCTCTTCGGAGGGTCAGTGTGGGCTTGTTGGGCCTGTTTCCACACTGTAGGGAATCTAATCTAATCTAATCTTAAAAAAAAACAGTTATTGCTGCCATTGCCCAATGAGCCATTTCCCCCAGCAGTCTCCAAAACGGTTATACACGTTATGGAGAGAGATGACCGCAGGGGACCCCTGCACTGCCTTCCTACTCTTCCTCTGTCTGTTAGTCACCCATTCCCTATCTTCCTCAGTAATTTTTATCTGTGGTGTGATTAACTTACTGAACGTGCTGTCCACGATTCCCGCAACCTCCTGGATGCTCCAAAGCGAATCCAGCTGCAGCTCCAGACGTGTCACGTGGTCAGACAGAAGCTGCAGCTTGGACACATTTCCTGCACGTGAAGGATTCTGGGACATTGGAACAGTCCCTGAATTCCCACATCGCACAGGAGGAGCATGGCATCGGTCTGGGATCTCCTGCCACAACTTAATCCTTAAGCAAAGAGAAAATAAGAGAGAATAAAGGGGACTAACCAGTCACCAGCCACTCATTTACTTGTTGCCTGTAACTTTACGGTTAAACTTCCTTGTCCTTTACCCCTGTGCCTTCAGCAGGTGCAGTAGTTTGCCCCTCCTCTGACTGCCTTACCTCGCAGCTGCTCACCATCCTCACTGAAGCCAATGTTCACTTAAACCTCCAGCAACACCGCAACCACAAGACTGCCTTCTCAAAATGGCCGCTCCAAAAATGGCCTCCCATTTATTCGCTCCCAGGCAGTTACTGAAATGACTCCTCCCAGAATCCCCCACAGCAGCGCTGTCTGTTACCTTTCTCAGTTATCATTACATCTTTTATTGTTTTGCTGAGTACTCCAAACACTTCTTCCATTTCTGCTCTTGGTTTTGAACAGATTTTGCAGCCCCTCCTCTTCCTCCTCTTCTTTGCACATTTATAAGGATCTTCTTTTAAGCTAATGCCAACCTCAACTTTCTGAGTGAGGTACAGTTCTTTCTTCGAGGAGAAAGTGAGGTCTGCAGATGCTGGAGATCAAAGTTGAAACTTTATTGCTGGAACAGCACAGCAGGTCAGGCAGCATCCAGGGAACAGGAGATTCGACGTTTCGGGCACAGGCCCTTCTTCAGGCCTGAAGAAGGGCCTGTGCCCGAAACGTCGAATCTCCTGTTCCCTGGATGCTGCCTGACCTGCTGTGCTGTTCCAGCAATAAAGTTTCAACAGTTCTTTCTTGCTGAGATTTTGTTTTTAAAGGAATGTATTTTTGTGGAACACTTTGAATTGTTCCTTTAAATGTTTCATTTCTTTTACTTGCTGTGATCCTTTTTAATCTATTTAGCCAATCAGCTACATCCTGTGCTGCCCCCAAACATATAGAACATAGAACATAGAAGAATACAGCGCAGTACAGGCCCTTGGGCCCTCGATGTTGCGCCGATCCAAGCCCACCTAAACTACACTAACCCACTATCCTCCATATACCTATCCAATGCCCTCTTAAATGCCCATAAAGAGGGAGAGTCCACCACTGTTACTGGCAGGGCATTCCATGAACTAACGACTCGCTGAGTGAAGAACCTACCCCTAACATCAGTCCTATATCTACCCCCCCTTAATTTAAAGCTATGCCCCCTTGTAATACCCGACTCAATACGCGGGAAAAGGTTCATACTGTCGACCCTATCTAACCCCCTAATCATCTTGTACACCTCAATCAAGTCACCCCTAAACCTTCTTTTCTCTAGTGAAAACAGCCCCAAGTGCCTCAGTCTTTCCTCATACGATTTTCCTTCCATACCAGGCAACATCCTGGTAAACCTCCTCTGCACCCGTTCCAATGCCTCCACATCCTTCCTATAGTATGGCGACCAAAACTGCACACAATATTCCAGATGCGGCCGTACCAGAGTCTTATACAACTGCATCATGACCTCAGGACTCCGGAACTCAATTCCTCTACCAATAAAAGCCAGTACGCCATATGCCTTCCTCACCGCACTATTTACCTGGGTGGCAACTTTCAGAGATCTGTGTACATGGACACCAAGATCCCTCTGCTCATCCACACTACCAAGTATCCGACCATTAGCCCAGTACCCCATCTTTTTGTTATTCTTCCCAAAGTGAATCACCTCGCACTTAGCTACATTGAATTCCATCTGCCACCTTTCTGCCCAGCTCTGCAGCTTCTCTATATCCTGCTGTAACCTGCTACATCCTTCCTCACTGTCAACAACTCCTCCGACTTTCGTATCATCCGCAAACTTGCTCACCCAACCTTCTAACCCCTCTTCCAGGTCATTTATAAAAATGACAAACAGCAATGGTCCCAAAACAGATCCTTGCGGAACACCGCTAGTGACGGCACTCCATGAAGAAACTTTGCCATCAACTACTACCCTCTGTCTTCTTCCATCCAGCCAATTCCTAATCCAAACCTCCAACTCACCCTCAATGCCATATCTCCGTATTTTCTGCAGTAGCCTACCATGGGGAACCTTATCAAACGCCTTACTAAAATCCATATATACCACATCTACCGCTTTCCCCTCATCAACCTCCTTCGTCACCTTTTCAAAGAATTCAATAAGGTTTGTGAGGCACGACTTGCCCTTCACAAAACCATGCTGACTATCCTTGATCACATTATTCCTATCTAGATGTGCATAAATCCTATCCCTTACAATTCTCTCTAAGACTTTGCCCACAACAGAAGTGAGACTCACCGGCCTATAGTTACTAGGGCTATCCCTACTCCCCTTTTTGAACAAGGGAACCACATTTGCTATCCTCCAGTCTTCTGGGACTACTCCTGTAGACAAAGAGGACATAAAAATCAAGGCCAATGGCTCTGCAATCTCCTCCCTTGCTTCCCAGAGAATCCTAGGATAAATGCCATCAGGCCCAGGGGACTTATCTATTTTCAACTTTTCCAGGATTTCCAACACCTCTTCTCTACATACCTCAAAGCCATCCATTCTACTTATTTGTGCCTCAGTATTCTCATCGACAACAATGCCCTGTTCCTGAGTGAATACTGAAGAAAAGTATTCATTCAGTGTCTCCCCAATCTCTTCCGCCTCCACACGCAACTTCCCCCTACTATCCTTGACTGGACCTATTCCTACCCTAGTCATTCTTTTATTCCTAACATACCTATAGAAAGCCTTAGGGTTTTCCCTAATCCTATCTACTAAGGACCTTTCATGTCCCCTCCTTGCTGCTTTTAGCTCTCTCTTCAGGTCCTTCCTGGCTACCCTATAACACTCAATCGCCCCAAGTGAACCTTCACGTCTCATCTTGAGATAGGCCGCCCTCTTCCATTTAACAAGGGATTCCAATTCCTTATTAAACCACGGCTCCCTCGCACGACCCTTTCCTTCCTGCCTGACAGGTACATAATTATCAAGGACACTCAATAGTTGCCCCTTGAACAAGTTCCACATATCATTTACACTCTTGCCTTGGAGTCTACTTTTCCAAGCCACACATCCTAAGTCATGCCTCACCGCATCATAATTTCCCTTACCCCAGCTATAATTCTTGCCCTGTAGTACACACTTATCCCTCTCCATCACGAGTGTAAAAATCACCGAATTATGGTCACTATCCCCAAAGTGCTCACCTACCTCTAATTCTAACACCTGGCCTGGTTCGTTACCCAGAACCAAATCCAGTATGGCCTCACCTCTTGTTGGCCTGTCTACATATTGTGTCAGGAAACTCTCCTGCACACATTGAACAAACACTGACCCATCTAACGAACTTGAGCTATAGCTTTCCCAATCAATATCAGGAAAGTTAAAGTCCCCCATAACAACCACCCTATTACTGTCACTCATCTCCTGAATCACCTTCCCAATCCTTTCTTCAATGATTCTAGGACTATTAGGAGGCCTGTAAAAGACTCCTAACAGGGTGACCTCACCTTTCCTATTCCTAACCTCAGCCCAAACTACCTCAGATGGCAAGTCCTCATCCATCGTCCTTTCCACCGCTGTAATACTATCTTTGACAAGCAATGCCACACCTCCCCCTCTTTTACCCCCACCTCTGACCCTACTAAAACATTTAAATCCCGGAACCTGCAACAGCCAATCCTGTCCCTGTTCTAGCCATGTCTCCGTAATAGCCACAACATCGAAGTCCCAGGTACCAACCAACGTTGTTTAAGTCGGACTTTTCTTTGTGATTGAGTAAGTTATTTTCTAACTTCAGTGAGAATGTGTGTATTATGTTTACTATTTCTCAATGGAGCTTTTTATTTGACGTCATGACTTTACTCTGCGTCAATCCAAATACTGAATTTAAAACAGTTTTATCTCTTGTCAGTTCCACAACACATTGCTTCAGAAAACTGTTATAATAAATTCTATAAACCCCTCATTTAGACCAAACTCACCAATTTGATTGTCACAGTCAATGTGAAGATTAAAGTGCTCCAGAATGATTACCCTAACTTTGTTACAAACAACAATAATTTCTGGTTTAATGATCTGTAACAGTTGATTTGACCGTAAGAGTTAAAGAGGGATTTCAATGCTCACAGTGGGAGTAAGATCGCAGAGCAAGATCAGCGGGATCTTCAGAAAGGAGTTTGGGAACCCTGACAGATAATAGACAATAGACAATAGGTGCAGGAGTAGGCCATTCTGCCCTTCGGGCCAGCACCACCATTCATTATGATCATGGCTGATCATCCTCAATCAGTATCCTGTTCCTGCCTTATCCCCATAACCCTTGATTCCACTATCCTTAAGAGCTCTATTCAACCTATGCACGACATCCAGACTACTGTTTGAGGGCCTGTAGATAACTCCCATGAGGGTCTTTCTACCCTTAGAATTTCTCAGCTCTATCCATACTGACTCTACACCCCCCTGATTCTAGGTCCCCCCGCGCAAGGGACTGAATATCATTCTTTACCAACAGGGTCACCCCACCCCCTCTGTCCGTCAGTCTGTCCTTACGATAGCACGTGTAGCCTTGAATATTCATTTCCCAGGCCCTGTCCACTTGAAGCCACGTCTCCATTATCCCCACAACTTCATAACTGCCAATTTCCAAATGAGCCTCAAGCTTATCCACCTTATTTCTAATACTTTGTGCATTCATGTATAATATTTTTAATTTGTTACTCTCCTGACCCTTCCTATCAATCCCTATTTCATTTGACTTTACAGCATGATCCTTTTTGAGTTTTCTGCTCCATTGTTTCCGTTGTCTTTCTTGACTTCTCTTGTTGTGACTTTCCCTTTAACTTCCTTCTTAAACTTCCAGTTTGTCCCCTCCCCCCCACTATTTGGTTTAAACGTAGCTGTGTTGCAGTGGCAAACCTACCTGCCAGAATGCTGGTCCCCCACCTATTAAGGTGCAACCCGTCCCTCTTGTATAAATTATCCTTACCACTAAACATACCCCAGTGATCCAAGAATTTAAATCCTTGCTTCCTGCACCAGTTCCCCAGCCACACGTTCAAGTCCATTATCTCCCTGTTCCTGTCCTCACCAGCACGAGGAACTGGAAGCAAACCGGAGATAACCACCCTGGACGTCCTGCTTTTCAGCTTCCTCTGAGTTCTCTGAGGTCCCGCTGTAGAATGTCCTTCCTCTTCTTCCCGACATCATTCGTGCCGACATGTACCACCATATCTGGCTCTTCACCTTCGTCCTTGAGGATTTCCTGCACTCTGTCCGCGATGTCCTTAATCCTGGCACCAGGAAGGCACCTACTTAAATAACACTCACCCACCTTCCCAACAGCCTCTGCGCTCCGACTTCACTTCTGCCCAGCTCCTGCCGCTCTCTACTGCAAAACACAGATAAACTGTTTGGGAGACAGATGGAGGGAAGGACAAGGTTAGATATGAAGAATGGAGCAAACATTACCAGAGTCAGCCAGACGAGGGCAAGGTAAAAGCCTTTGTTTGGGTGAAGGAAGGTAGGTGCCTCTGACTGAAGACATCTGTTTATTGAATGAGTACACACTGCCAAGGTAGGAATTGAAATGACAGAATGTGTGGATGTGATTAAATGTGTCTAAAATCGATGAATTTCCTGCATTCAGCAGAGTTTTATTCTAGCTGGTCTAGAGTAGATTCTGGTCTCTAATGGTAATGGAAATGCTTGACTAAACAATCATAAACCTGTCCTAAAGACTCCTGCGGTCGTTAGAAACAGCCACTACATCTGGCATCCCAAACCCATCTCAAATCATTGGAGCAGCATTACTGAACAGCTGAGGAGAGTTTCTTCATCAGCTCCAGCTGGTGCTGCAAGGAAAGCTGAGAATAATACTCTCAAATCACAGAGGGTCGAAGGGTGTACTGGGTGATAGGGATCAGCTCTGAGATCGATCAAGATTAAAAATGCAGTTAGGAAAGCAGAGGTGGGTTGTGACTCTGTGTTGGGGGCTCAGAGACCTCCATTGTGAGGTTTGTTGTTGTTGGAACAACACTCCTGACCTGGGGGTAAAGATTCAGGAGGCAAGCAGAATCCAGGCACGCGGTAGCTTTAACTTAAGCAGCCAGCAGATCCTGCAGGGAGAGGGCCAAAAACTACCCCTGAACCTGACCTCCACATGAGGACTCAATTTGATCTTTGCCTCAGATCAGAAGAGAGGTCAATGATGATCTGATTTTCCCAGTGGGATATGGTATTTTATATGTTTTGTGTGACAATAATCACATACGGCTTGGTCACTGTGCCCTCCCCCTAATTCTATACATCCAATCCTCTGGAATGCCTAATCAATGACTGACACTTCTGTGGATAGCCCCATGCTCCCCAGATCTCAAGGTGTTTAACAGATATTGTAATCACCACATCTTGGGATCTTTCAATGCATCCTATTAATTTGCAATCCAAAGTTATTGACACTACTCCTACGGACATGTCCCAGACTTGTTTATCTCTAAGGACTGCTTGAATTCTGTTATTCATTGTTATCCCTATCAAATTCTGTTACCCACCTTATATTTCCCACATAGCTCAGCTTTTTTAACAGAGTGGCTGAGCAGACACTGATAGCAAAATTCAGTATCCACGGGAATGGCCTCAACCGGGACTTTGGGTTCATGTCACACTACAGATGGTACCACTGCACAATACTCTCATACACACACCCACGTAGACCTTCCCTTATACACCAACTCTCTCTCATATGCACACCCATACACACTTGCACTCACACCAACACACACATCCTCTCACACATGCCCCATCACCCTCACACACATATTTAACCAAGCTTACACACACACACGTACACAAACACTCTATCACATGATCACAGAAGGATTCTGGGTAATCCAAGATGGAGGACAGGAAAAATTTCTGGCTATAAGAGCTGCTCCTTTTTTGAGGTATCTTAGGTGTTGGAGGTGATGTCCTCAAATTCCAGGAGCAGCAATTACTGTTTCTGTGCTGCTGCATTGTTTTGGAACTTTGGAAAAAAAATTCAAGACAACAGCAGTTTAAAAGGGAGAAAAACAGACAAAGGAAGCACATGGTGAGGACAGTGCAGGAGAGAGAGAGAGAGAGAGAAACTGCCTTTGCTGTTTTTGAATTCATGTATCGCTGGACATCGGAGTGCGTCTGGAAAAATTAACAAACAGTGAAATTCACAACTGATCTTGGAGGAACCTGTTGGGCACAGAATCAAATAAGTTAATCGTTGTTTTAAGTGTGACCTACAGAAAGGCTGCAGTAGTAAGTAGAGTGGGTTCTTTCCAGATTATATGTTTTTGGAGATATGTCTCTTGATTAAACTTAAAATATAAGCCATAACTATTAATCTGACCTGGGGCAGTGATTTGTAGAGGAATAAGACGGTGTTATTTTCTGGGTCTGTAGATTGTGAAGGAGCAAAACGGCTTTTAATAGAGTGATATGTACTTCTTGTCAGGTGTAGGAGTTTAAAGAGAGTTTACGGGTTACTGCAGATTATATCTGCCATAAATGCTGCTGGCTGCGAATTTTATCAGATCGAGTGGACCGGTTGGAGGGACAGTTAGAAGCGATGAGGGATTTGCAACAGCAACAGTGTGTGATGGCTGGCAGTTATAGGAAGGGGGGAAAGTCTCAGATACAGTCAGATAGATGGGTTAACACCAGGAAAGGTAAGAGAGGTAGACAGCTAGTGCAGGAGTCTTTTGTGGCTATACCCATTTCAAACAGGTATGCTGATTTGGAAAATGTAGGGGGTGATGGATTCTCAGGGGAACGTAGCATGAACAGGCAAGTTTCTGGTATTGAGACTGGCTCTAATGCAACGAGGGGTACATCGGGTTCCAAGAGATCAATTGTGTTGGGGGATTCTGTAGTCCGAGGTACAGACAGACGTTTCTGTGGCCAGCAGAGAAAAATCAGAATGGTGTGTTGTTTCCCTGGTGCAAGGATCAAGGATGTCTCAGAGAGGGTGCAGAATGTTCTCACGGGGGGAGAGGGGCCAGCAAGAGGTCACTGTCCACATTGGTACCAATGATATAGGAAGGAAAAAGGTTGAGAGTCTGAAGGGAGATTATAGAGAGTTAGACAGAAATTTAAAAAGGAGGTCCCCGAGAGTTGTAATATCTGGATTATTCCCGGTGCTATGAGCTAGTGAGGGCAGGAATAGGAGGATAGAGCTGATGAATGCATGGCTGAGGAGCTGGTGTATGGGAGAAGGATTCACATTTTTGGATCATTAGAATCTCTTTTGGGGTAGAAGTGACCTGTACAAGAAGGACGGATTGCACCTAAATTGGAAGGTGACTAATATACTGGCAGGGAAAGTTGCTAGAGCTGCTTGGGAGGATTTAAACTAGTAAGTTGGGGGGGTGGGACCCAGGGAGGTAGTGAGGAAAGAGATCAATTTGAGACTGGAACAGTTGAGAACAGAAGCGAGTCAAACAGTCAGGGCAGGCAGGGACAAGGTAGGACTAATAAATTAAACTGCATTTATTTCAATGCAAGGGGCCTAACAGGGAAGGCAGATGAACTCAGCGAATGGTTAGGAATGTGGGACTGGGATATCATAGCAATCACAGAAACATGGCTCAGGAATGGGCAGGACTGGCAGCTTAATGTTCTAGGATACAAATGCTTCAGGAAGGATAGAAAGGGAGGCAAGAGAGGAGGGGGAGTGGCATTTTTGATAAGGGATAGCATTACAGCTGTGCTGAGGGAGGATATTCCCGGTAATACATCTAGGGAAGTTATTTGGGTGGACCTGAGAAATAAGAAAGGGATGATCACCTTATTGGGATTGTATTATAGACCCCCCCAATAGTCAGAGGGAAATTGAGAAACAAACTTGTAAGGAGATCTCAGCTATCTGTAAGGATAATAGGGTGGTTATGGAAGGGGATTTTAACTTTCCAAACTGGGACTGCCATAATGTTAAGGGTTTAGATGGAGAGGAATTTGTTAAATGTGTACAAGACAATTTTCAGATTCAGTATGTGGATGTACCTACTAGAGAAGGTGCAAAACTTGACCTACTCTTGGGAAATAAGGCAGGGCAGGTGACTGAGGTGTCAGTGGGGGAGCACTTTGGGGCCAGCGACCAGAATTCTATTTGTTTTAAAATAGTGATGGAAAAGGATAGACCAGATCTAAAAGTTGAAGTTCTCAATTGGAGAATGGCCAATTTTGACGGTATTAGGCAAGAACTTTCGAAAGCTGATTGGAGGCAGATGTTCGCAGGTAAAGGGACAGCTGGAAAATGGGAAGCCTTCAGAAATGAGATAATGAGAATCCAGAGAAAGTATATTCCTGACAGGGTGAAAGGGAAGGCTGGTAGGTATAGGGAATGCTGGATGACTAAAGAAATTGAAGGTTTGGTTAAGAAAAAGAAGGAAGCATATGTCAGGTATAGACAGGATAGATCGAGTGAATCCTTAGAAGAGTATAAAGGAAGTAGGAGTATACTTAAGAGGAAAACCAGGAGGGCAAAAAGGGGATGTGAGATAGCTTTGGCAAATAGGGTTAAGGAGAATCCAAAGGGTTTTTACAAATACATTAAGGACAAAAGGGTAACTAGGGAGAGAATGGGGCCCCTCAAAGATCAGCAAGGCGGCCTTTGTGTGGAGTCGCAGAAAATGGGGAAGATACTAGATGAGGATTTTGCATCAGTATTTACTGTGGAAAAGGATATAAAAGATATAGACTGTAGGGAAATAGATGGTGACATCTTGCAAAATGTCCAGATTACAGAGGAGGAAGTGCTGGATGTCTTGAAACGCATAAAGGTGGATAAATCCCCAGGACCTGATCAGGTGTACTTGAGAACTCTGTGGGAAGCTAGAGAAGTGATTGCTGGGCCTCTTGCTGAGATATTTGTATCATCGATAGTCACAGGTGAGGTGCCGGAAGACTGGACGTTGGCTAACATGGTGCCACTGTTTAAGAAATGTGGTAAGGGAACTATAGACCGGTGAACTATAGCCTGACCTCGGTGGTGGGCAAGTTGTTGGAGGGAATCCTGAGGGACAGGATGTACATGTATTTGGAAAGGGAAGGACTGATTCGGGATAGTCAACATGGCTTTGTGCGTGGGAAATCATGTTTCACAAACTTGATTGAGTTTTTTGTGGAAGTAACAAAGAGGATTGATGAGGGCAGAGCAGTAGATGTGATCTATATAGACTTCAGTAAGGCGTTCGACAAGGTTCCCCATGGGAGACTGATCAGCAAGGTTAGATCTCATGGAATACAGGGAGAACTAGCCATTTGTTACAGAACTGGCTCAAAGGTAGAAGACAGAGGGCGGTGGTAGAGGGTTGTTTTTCAGACTGGAGGCCTGTGACCAGTGGAGTGCCACAAGGATCGGTGCTGGGTCCACTACTTTTTGTCATTTACATAAATGATTTGGATGCGAGCATAAGAGGTACAGTTAGTAAGTTTGCAGATGATGCCAAAATTGGAGGTGTCTCCTCAGATTACAACAGGATCTGGACCAGATAGGCCAATGGGCAGAGAAGTGGCAGATGGAGTTTAATTCAGGTAAATGCGAGGTGCTGAATTTTGCGAAAGCAAATCTTAGCAGGACTTACACACTTAATGGTAAGGTCCTAGAGAGTGTTGCTAAACAAAGAGACCTTGGAGTGCAGGTTCATAGCTCCTTGAAAGTGGAGCCACAGGTTGATAGGATAGTGCAGAATGCGTTTGGTATGCTTTCCTTTATTGGTCACAGTATTGAGTACAGGAGTTGGGAGGTCATGTTGCGGCTGTACAGGACATTGGTTAGGCCACTGTTGGAATATTGTGTGCAATTCTGGTCTCCTTCCTATCAGAAAGATGTTGTGAAACTTGGAAAGGTTCAGAAAAGATTTACAAGGATGTTGCCAGGGTTGGAGGATTTGAGCTATAGGGAGAGGCTGAACAGGCTGGGGCTGTTTTCCCTGGAGCGTTGGAGGCTGAGGGGTGACCTTATAGAGATTTACAAAATTATGAGGGGTATGGATAGGGTAAATAGACAAAGTCTTTTCCCTGGGATCGGGGAGTCCAGGACTAGAGGGCATAGGTTTAGGGTGAGAGGAGAAAGATATAAAAGAGACCTAAGGGGCAACATTTTCACACAGAGGGTGGTACGTGTATGGAATGAGCTGCCAGATGATGTGGTGGAGGCTGGTACAATTGCAACATTTAAAAGGCATTTGGATGGGTATATGAATAGGAAGAGTTTGGAGGGATATGGGCCGGGTGCTGGCAGGTGGGACTAGATTGGGTTGGGATATCTGGTCGGCATGGACGGGTTGGACCGAAGGGTCTGTTTCCATGCTGTACACCTCTATGACTCTATGACTACATGTACTCACACTCACACACACAGTCTGTCGCTCCGACATGTGCACAAGCTTATGGGTGAATTTGTTTTTACAGAATTACATTTTACTTTTCTCAAAAATTGCATGAATCCATGTGAAATTCTGTAAAACTATACAGAGGGTTTGTCAGTCTGACATAGCATTGGGACACAGACAGACTTTCCACTTGCTGTTTAAAAAGCTGAGCTACCTTGAGAATGTAATTTAAAAAGTTCTGGGATTTACATATCAAAGAACAGAAACCTGCAAATTCCATTCTAAAAGATGAAAGGTTTAATCTAAGATTGTTTACTGTATCACATCTCTCTGACACTGGACTTCTTTGGCTATAAATTCTGTGACCATGATCTTATCCTCCACACCCACCTGATGAAGGAGCAGCGCTCTGAAAGCTAGTGCTTCCAAATAAACCTGTTGGCCTATAACCTGGTGTTGTGTGATTTTTAACTATAAAGTTAGTAAGGTTTTATATCTACCCCTACTGTTAGCCTCCTTTAGCCAATGAGTTATGACTAATCTGTTTCTTACAGTGTGCATCAGGCATCCCTCGTTTTATTCTCATGTGTCTCATAATATACACATCCCACGGTTGACACGTCCTGTCCAGCTCTGATTCATTATTCATTTCTTCCCTTAATGATGAGGGAGCTGCTTTACTATCTGAGACTAGTTAACTTGTATATTTTTATTTGAATTTTTATCCTCTAATGCTTTTAGTGATTTTTGTATATTAGATATAGGTATATATGTAGATCTATAGATACTATAATCTATCTTTGTGATTATCTGAAATCTTTAACTAGAACCTATCTTTAATATTGTGAATAGTTTCAAAAAAAATAACTAATTACTGTAAAATGTCTTAATCTGTTGTTTTTGACCTGCACTATGACCCATGCTGATTACATACTGGATCAGTGGTGCTGGAAGAGCACAGCAATTCAGGCAGCATCCGAAAATCTTCGAAATCGACGTTTCAGGCAAAAGCCCTTCATCAGGAATAAAGGATGAAGGGCTGATGAAGGGCTTTTGCCCGAAACGTCGATTTTCCTGCTCCTTGGATGCTGCCTGAACTGCTGTGCTCTTCCAGTACCACTGATCCAGAATCTGGTTTCCAGCATCTGCAGTCATTGTTTTTACCATGCTGATTACATACTGTGTTCTGGGATAAGATTTACTGCCCTTGCCCTGACTAATCTCCTTTCACCAAATGGAACAATCATTGAAAAGACTGGGACTCAAATGCTGTCACAACTTAATGAACTTGTTTGATCTTTTAGATTTTTATGAGCCATAATCCCATTAGTTCATCTGTGTTTGTTATTGTGGGAGTTTAATTTTCTCTTCAATGTTTGTTACAAATTTTGAAGCTGTCTGTCTTTGTACATTTCTTACTAAACTGTCTCTAACAAACAGTTGCAGCTGCTGATTGTACAGAAACCTCTTTTACCTCGGCATTACCCCTGCTTAAAGATACCTTTGTGATTCATTTCAATGTTGGCGCAGGCTTTTAATTCTGTTTATCTATTGTCTGCATTTTCTGCAGGGCGAGAGGGACAGCTTAGCTGTCAGCCATTTTGTGTCTCTCAGTTATGGGCAGCCCTAACATTTGTGGAAATGATTCAGAAGGACAAATGGAAGTGACAGAGGCACACACACAAAAAAAATCAGAAATAAGAGTTGATGCCTGCTCAGAAGAGAGATAAAGAGCAAAAGGAGACTTTCGATATTTTACATTTTAATTATGCTGACAGGTTCATGCCAAGATCTGACTTGGCATAAGGTAAAAGCTAATGGCTGGAGCAGATGTTGATGCTGAAGAAGATGAAGGAGATGATTAAGGGGTGTTTAAAGCAGGGAAAAGCTGAGTGTGGTGTTTAAAGCAGGGAAAAGCTGAGTGTGGGGAGCTCCATAGAATCTAACTGCCCACTGTAGCACAGTGCCCAAGGACAGCAATTAACCCTCAGCAAGTGATATGAGTGTTTGGATGTCACAGAGATTCAGGTTTAATTGTCTTTACATTTGAGAAGCTGAGAAGCAGCTGTCTTAGATTGTATATGAGTAATTCTTAAATAGAACAGGAAGTTATAATGGCCTTGGAGGATTTAGAACAGACAGTTTAAGATTGGAACCACACTGAATATTACGAAACTATATGATGGAAAATTTGAATGTTTACTTTCTAAACTGGGTCTTCAAGGAACAATTGAGATAAAAATAGTACGTCTGTGAATAGTGAGGTCCCAGGACTGTACCCCACTTTTTTCCCACTTAAAAAGGAACTCACCTCGAGAGTCGGGCCTCCAGTTCGAACAGAGCAGTGAGGAGAGAGGGTGGAGAAAAGCGAGGGCTGCTGGGGAATTTTTAAGTAGGTGAGATCTAAACCTGAGACCCTACACTGGAGGGCCTCCCTCCCACCAACCTCCTGAACCTTACTAAGAGTTGGTAAACTCGGTAAGTTCAGATTTTCTCACTTTTTCTCCTTCTCTTCTCTTCCTTTGTTTAGTCTCTGTGTGGGCTTTCAGAGTAGCGGGATATGGATGTTAGGGCACTTGCATGTTCCTCCTGCAGAATGTGGCAGGTGAGAGACACTTCACATGTCTCTGCCAACTACATTTGCAGGAAGTGCACCCAACTCCAGCTCCTCAAACCGAGTTAGGGAACTGGAGCTGGAGCTGGATGAACTACGGATCATCCGGGAGGCTGAGGGGGAAATTGAGAGGATGTACAGGGAGGTGGTTACTCCCCAGACACAGGATAAGGACAGCGGGGTTACTGTCAGGGAGGGGAAAGGGAACCGACGGTCAGAGCAGAGATCCCCTGTGGCCGTTCCCCTCCACAATAAGTATACCGTTTTGGATACTGCTGGTGGGAACTGCCTACCAGCAGGAAAAGCCATAGTTGTCAGGTCTCTGGCACTGAGCCTGGCACTGTGGCTCAGAAGGGAAGGGGGGAGAATAGAAAAGCGCTAGTGGTAGGGGACTCAATAGTTTGACGGATTGACAGGTGGTTTTGTGGTCAGGAACAGGACTCCCGGAAGGTATGTTGCCTCCCTGGTGCCAGGGTCCGGGATGTCGCCAATCGGGTTTACAAGATTTTAAAGGGGGCGGGTGAGCAGCCAGTAATCGTGGTACATATTGGCACCAATGATATAGCCAGGAAAGGGATTGAGGATCTAAAAAGTGACTACAGAGAGCTAGGTTGGAAGCTGAAGAGCAGGACGAGTAGAATAGTGATCTCAGGTTTACTACCAGTGCCACGGGATAGTGAGATGAGGAACAGTCAGCGAATGCAGCTTAACACGTGGCTGTGAGGCTGGTGCAGAAGGGAGGGCTTCAGATACCTAGACCATTGGGATACCTTCTGGGGAAGGTGGGACCTGTACATGAAGGACGGGTTGCATCTGAACTGGAGGGGCACAAATGTCCTGGGTGGGAGATTTGCTCGTGCGATTCGGGAGGGTTTAAACTAGTTGGCAGGGGGGTGGGAATCAGAGTCACATGTCTGAAATGGAGGGTAGTAGTTAGATATGGGGGCAGTGACAAGATGTAGTGAATCTATTGGGAAGGTTTCTCACGCGATGAAACAAAGGGATCTGTTAAAGTGTGTCTGCTTTAATGCAAGGAGTGTCTGGAATAAGAGTGATGAACTTAGAGCATGAATCAGTACTTGGGGCTACGATGTTGTGGCCATAATGGAGACATGGGTTTCACTGGGCAGGAATGGTTGCTTGATGTTCCAGGGTTTAGAACGTTTAAAAAGAACAGGGAGGGTGGAAAAAGAGGAGGGGGTGTAACATTGCTAATCAGAGAGAGCATCACAGTTACAGAAACAAAGGTTATTGAGGAAGGTTTGACTGGAGGAAGAGCACCTCATCTTCCGGCTAGGAACCCTCCAACCACAAGGGATGAACTCAGATTTCTCCAGCTTCCTCACTTCCCCTCCCCCCACCTTATCTCAGTCCCAACCCTCAGACTCAGCACCGCCTTCTTGACCTGCAATCTTCTTCCTGACCTCTCCGCCCCCACCCCCTCTCCGGCCTATTACCCTCAGCTTAACCTCCTTCCACCTATCGCATTCCCAACGCCTCTCCCCCAAGTCCCTCCTCCCTACCTTTTATCTTAGCCTGCTTGGCACACTTTCCTCATTCCTGAAGAAGGGCTTATGCCCGAAACGTCGATTCTCCTGTTCCTTGGATGCTGCACTTTTCCAGCGACACATTTTTCAGCTCGTCTACTGAGTCAATATGGGTTGAAGTTAGGAACAGCAAGGGAACAGCCACCACATTGGGGGTTTTCTACAGATCCCCTAATAGCAGTAGGGAGATTGAAGAATTCACAGGCAGGCAGATTCAGGAAAAATGCAGAAGTAGCAGGGTTGTTGTTATGGGTGACTTCAACTTTCCCAATATCGACTGGAATCTCCTTAGTGCAGATGGTTTGGATGGAGCCGTTTTTGTCAGGTGTGTTCAGGAGGGTTTCCTTACTCAGTATGTAGACAGGCCGATGAGGGGAGAGGCCATTTTGGATTTGGTGCTTGGCAATGAGCCAGGACAGGTGTCAGATCTCGCGGTGGGAGAGCACTTTGGTGACAATGACCATCACTGCCTCACATTTACCATAGCCATGGAGAGGGAAAGGAGCAGTTACCAAGGGAAGATATTTAATTGGGGAAAAGGAAATTATGACGCTGTCAGACAAGAGTTGGGTAGTACAGACTGGGCAATTGTTCCACAGAGAGGGCACAACAGACTATTTAAGGAGCAGTTGTGAGTGATGCACGAATTTTTTCCTCTGAGACAGGTAAGAAGGGGTAAGATGAAGGAATAAGAGAATGATCAGGGACAAGGTCGAGCTGATCGGGGATAGTGGAGGGAACTTGTGCGTGGAGTCTGAGCAGATAGGGGAAGCCCTAAATGAGTTTTTTTGCTTCGGTTTTCACTGAGGAAAGGGACCTTGTTGTGAATGAGAACTTTGAGGAGCTGGGAAACAGTCTTGACCAGATCAAGATTGATGAAGTTGATGTGCTGGGAATTTTGGCAAACATTAAGATTGATAAGTCCCCAGGGCCAGATCAGATTTATCCCAGGCTGCTCCGGGAAGTGAGAAAGGAGGTTGCTAAGCCGCTGGCGAAGATATTTGCTGCTTCACTCTCCACGGGAGTTGTACTGGAGGACTGGAAGGAGGCGAATGTTGTTCCTCTTTTCAAGAAGGGGAATAGGGAAATCCCTGGCAATTACAGACCAGTCAGTCTTACGTCTGTGGTCAGCAAGGTTTTGGAAAGAATTCTGAGGGATAGGATTTATGACTATTGGCAAAGCATAGTGTGATTAAAGGCAGTCAGCATGGCTTTGTGAGGGGCAGGTCATGCCTCACAAATGTTACTGAGTTCTTTGAGGAGGTGTCAAGACAGGTCGACGACAGTTGAGCAGTGGATGTGGTGTATACGGACGTCAGCAAGGCACTTGATAAGGTTCCCCATGGTAGACTCATATTCATAAAGTCGGGAAGTATGGGATACAGGGAGATTTGGCTATCTGGATTCAGAATTGGTTGGTTGACAGAAGGCAGAGAGTGGTTGTAGATGGAAAGTACTCTGCCTGGAGGACAGTGTTGAGTGGGGTCCCGGAGGGCTCTGTTCTTGGGCCTCTGCTCTTTGTAGCTTTTATAAATGACTTGGATAAGGAGGTTGAGGGGTGGGTTAGTAAATTTGCAGATGACACAAAGGTTGGAGGTGTTGTCGATAATATAGAGTGCTGCAGCGCGACATAGACAGGATACAGAGCTGGGCTGAGAAATGGCAGATGGAGTTCAACCTGGATAAATGCGAAGTGATGCATTTTGGAAGGTCGAACTTGAATGCTGAATATAGGATTAAAGACAGGATTCTTGGCAGTGTGGAAGAACAGCGGGATCTTGGTGTTCAAGTGCATAGATCCCTCAAAGTTGCCACCCAAGTGGATCGGGTTGTTAAGAAAGCATATGGTGCTTTGGCTTTCATTTAACAGGGGAAATGAGTTTAAGAGCCACGAGGTTTTGCTGCAGGTATACAAAACCCTGGTGAGACCACACTTGGAATATTGTGTTCAGTTCTGGTCGCCGTACTATAAGAAAGATACAGAGGCTTTGGAGAGGGTGCAAAGAAGGTTTACCAGGATGCTGCCTGGACTGGAGGGCTTGTCTTACAAAGAGAGGTTGACTAAGCTCTGACTTTTCTCTCTGGAGAGAAGGAGGAAGAGAAGAGACCTGATCGAGGTATACGAGGGAATGAGAGGCACAGATAGAGTCGATAGCCAGAGACTTTTCCCCAGGGCAGGATTGACTGGTATGAGGGGTCATAATTTTAAGATATTAGGAGGAAAGTATAGAGTAGACGTCAGAGGTAGGTTCTTTATGCAGAGAGTTGTGAATGCATGGAATGCGTTGCCAGCTGGGGTGGTGGAAGCAGAGTCATTGGGGACATTTAAGCGACTGCTGGACATGCACATGGATAGTAGTGTATTGAGGGGTGCATAGGTTAGGTTATTTTATTTTAGATTAGGAATAATCCTCGGCACAACATCGTGGGCCGAAGGGCCTGTTCTGTGCTGTACTTTTCTATGTTCTATGTTCTGTGTACCCAATGACTGGTGACAGAACTAGCTGAAATGTATATAGAGGAAGTTAAGTTCAAGTGTGGAAATGTAAAACCTGACAGAGCTCCTGTTATCTCAGCATTGATCTGGGATCAGGCCCAGCCAGTGAATGTAGTCATTACTGTAATATACTTCAGTAATAGGCTCAGTGGATAAGATAGAACATACAGATATCACCACCTAGTGGGAGAGACTGTGAATTTGGGAATCAGACATATCGATACAACTGTGGATTCAGACGATCTCCCTTGCCCAGGTCATTGTCCACTGTTACCTATTTAATATGGGAAGATTGCACAAGAGATAGCAATAAAGATTTGAAATGAGGTAACAAGTTGTTAATTCAGGGGTTTATATTTGAGGTCTGACGAGTATAGATGGTCTGCCTTAGTACCATTACAGTCCTGAACCGGATCCTGACCGGTATACATGGGCAGCAGTGTCTAAAGGAAAAGACAGTATCACTGTATTGGCTACCTTCAGCTTTGGCCAAGGTCCACACCAGGGGCCTGTTGCTGCTAGTCAAGATATAAGAGTGAAATAGTTTTTCAGTGACAGTGAGCAAATCCTCAGATGATCCTTGTACCAGCATTTCTTATAGCCGGGAGTGGCAGGGAGCAGAGGGGAGGGCAGGAGTGTGGTGTTAGGCGTGCTGCTGTGAGGGTAAATTAGAATGTAAGGGTTCCATTACAGTTTCCATACTCACTGTGAAACCAAGGGAATTCTCCAGATGAATCTTGTTCATCCGAGAGACTGAGATCAGCAGAATCCCCAGAAATTGATGAACTGATGACAGGGGTTGGGGGGTGGGGAGTGTGGGGAGGCAAGGTAAGCTGGAGAAAAGCAGAATAACCCGGTAAGGCTCGAAGCGAACAAGGCAAGGTAAACTGCTTGGTTTGGGTGGTGGAAGATATGTACCTAGGAGTGCAGACATCTCATTTCTTGTACGATTATGTATTGGCAAATTTGGAATTCAAATAAAGGAATATGCAGACATGGCCAAATAGTGCAAAAGTGATAAATTTCTTTTATTCAGCAGAGTTTTATTTTAGCAAGTCTAGAATGGACTTTCCCTGTATACATTTGAACAATTGATGGAATTAGCAATGGAAAGGGATAGGTATATATTACAGGGCAAGAGTTATAGCTGGGGCAAAGGCAATTACGATGCGATTAGGCAAGATTTAGGATGCATAGAATGGGGAAGGAAACTGCAGGGAATGGGCACAATTGAAATGTGGAGCTTATTCATGACTGTGGATCCTTGATAAAGATGTACCTGTCAGGTAGGGAGGAAGTTGGTGAACGCAGGAGCCGAAGTTGAATCTCTTGAAGAAGACGGCATATGTTCGGATGAGATGTGTTGGCCAGTTAGGGCACTTGAGAGCTACATGTTAGCCAGGAAGGACCGAAAGAGAGAGCTAAGGAGAGTCAGGAGGAGACCTGAGAAGTCGTTGGTAGATAAGATCAACGCAATTAAGGATAGTATTGGGAAGTTGTATGTGGAGTCAGAGGAGATAGGAGAAGCACTAAATGAATATGTTTCATCAGCATTCACACTAGAAAAAGACAATGTTGTCGAGGAGAATACGGAGATACAGGCTATTAAACTAGATGGGATAGATGGGATTGAGGTTCACCAGGAGGAGGTGTTAGCAATTCTGGAAAGTGCGAAATTAGATAAGTCCCTTTGGCCGGATGGGATTTATCCTGGGATTTTCTGGGAAGCCAGGGAGGAGATTGCCGAGCCTTTGGCTTTGATCTTTATGTCATCATTGTTGACAGGAGTAGTGCCAGAAGGCTGGAGGATAGCAAATGTTGTCCCGTTGTTCAAGAAGGGGAGTAGAGACAACCCTGGTAATTATAGACCAGTGAGCCTTACTTCGGTTGTGGGTAAAGTATTGGAAAGGATTATAAGAGATAGGATTTATAATCATCTAGAGAAGATTCATCTAGGGATAGTCAACAAGGTTTTGTGAAGGATAGGTTGTACCATAAAGTGGTTGATGTGGTGTATATGGATTTCAGTAAGGCGTTTGATAAGGTTCCTCATGGTAAGCTATTGCAGAAAATACGGAGGCATGGGATTGAGGGTGATTTAGCCGTTTGGATCAGAAATTGGCTAAATGAAAGAAGACAGAGGGTGGTGGTTGATAGGAAATAGATTAGAGTGGTGTTGGAAAAGCACAGCAGTTCAGGCAGCATCCAAGGAGCAGGAAAATCGACGTTTCGGGCAAAAGCCCTTCATCAGGAAATGTTGATGTTCATCCTGGAGTTTACCACAAGGATCTGTGTTAGGGGCACTGCTGTTTGTCATTTTTATAAATGACCTGGATGAGGGCATAGAAGGATGGGTTAGTAAATTTGCGGATGACACTAAGGTCGGTAGAGTTGTGGATAGTGACAAAGGATGTTGTAGGTTACAGAGGGACATAGATAAACTGCAGAGCTGGACTGGGAGGTGGCAAATGGAGTTTAATGCAGAAAAATGTGAGGTAATTCACTTTGAAAGGAATAACAGGAATGCAGAGTACTGGGCTAATGTTAAAGACTCTTGGTAGTGTAGATGAGCAGAGAGATCTCGGTGTCCAGGTTCATAGATCCTTGAAAGTTTCCATCCAGTTTGATAGGGTTGTTAGGAAGGTGTACAGTGTGTTAGCTTTTATTGATAGAGAGATTGAGTTTTGGAGCCTTGAGGTCATGCTGCAGCTGTACAAAGCTCTGGTGCAGCTGCACTTGGGATATTGCATACAGTTCTGGTCACCACATTATAGGAAGGATGTGGAAGCTTTGGAAAGGGTTCAGAGGAGATTTACCAGGATGTTGCCTGGTATGGAGGGAAGGTCTTATGAGGAAAGGCTGAGGGATTTGAAGCTGTTTTCGTTAGAACGAAGTAGGTTAAGAGGTGATTTAATTGACACATATAAGATAATCCGAGGTTTAGATAGGTTAGACAGTGAGAGCCTTTTCCTCAGATGGTGATGGCTAGCATGAGGGGACAGAGCTTTAAATTGAGGGGTAATAGATATAGGACAGATTTATTCAGAGAGCAGGAGGGTCGTGGAACACACTGCCTGCAACAGTAGTAAACTCAGCAACTTTAAGGGCATTTAAATGGTCATTGGATACGCATCTGGAGGAGAATGGAATAGTGTAGGATTGATGGGCTTCAGATTGGTTCCACAGGGTAGCGCAATCTTATACCTGTACTTAAGATCCCTGTAGTTATTAGAAGTCACCATAACAGCTCAATAGAATAGTATGATGACTGTTTGACTGCCTCTTAGACTATTTCCAGGGGTGTTTTCTGACTCTGGTTATTTTTTTTCTCCACCCATACTGATTCATCTTTATGATCTGCTGAGTCCATATCATTTCTTGCTAACCTCCTTATGCCACCCTTTACTTTTCATTTTGTCTGCCATTCCAAAATATTATGTACCGTGGGATATTTATTTCCCAACCTTGGTCACCTTGTAACTACATCCCTGTAATGGCAATCATATCTAAAACATCGAACTCTTTCTGCCATTATTCCGTTTACCTTACTACGGATGTTTTATGCATTGAGGTAAAGTCTTTATTTTCTTCATGAATATTCCCCACATGTACCTTGTACACTGAGGTACAATGAGTGTTAAACTCTCTGCCTCTTCCTGTCCCATGCTGTTTGTCTTCACCAATATCACGGCAAAGCTGTTGTCTTTGCTTTCCTTCCTGAATATCGAATCCCCCATCACCCAAGCCTTCTTACCCCGTCCCCAATTCACATCAGGAATGGTTTGATCGGAGTGAGAGAAAGTTCATTGTCATGCACCATGCCAATGGTAACTATGCCCAGGTAGGTCAGCTGTATTATGGTTGCTGACAAAACCTTCTAAAGAGCCGAATAATTGAGGGTGAGATGAGAAACCGAACATAGTGGAGACAGAACTGAAAGCTGCAGAGAGTGCACGTGGTCCCACATTTGTGAGGGTAGAAATATGACCCCTTGCCACTACCTGAGATGTATCTTTGTTTTGACTATTTAAAGTGATTTTTTTTGTTTAAAATATCCTTCACCTGTTAATTACTGTTTGAATGATGTTGATTTTATTTAATTTGTTGCAATAAAAAGTATTAAAAAGTGCAATATTGCCCATTGATTTTCTCTCAGTTGGCATCATGGAATTTCTATCTTTCTAAACAGTTCTTGCTCTCTGAGGGGATTGTAATTTCAGTTGCCAGCGAAAGATTGGAAACACGACAGTCAATTTGCGCACAGCCAGCTCCCATAAACAATATGATAAAGACCAAATAATCTTTCTTGTGATGCTCATTAATTCAGGAGTAATTATTGGCCACGACACCAGAAATGTCTCCCCTGGTCTTTGACAACATTGCAACGTTAATTGGAGAAGCCAACCAGGACTTCAGTTTTACATCTACACAATGACATAGCCAACACTGCCACACACCCTCAATACTGCAGCGTCACACACCAACAATACTGCAGCGCCACACACCCTCAATACTGCAGCGTCACACACCCTCAATACTGCAGCGTCACACACCCTCAACACGGCAGTGCCACACACCCCCAATACTGCAGCGTCACGCACCCTCAATTCTGCAGTGCCACACCCCCCAATACTGCAGTACCACACATCCTCAATACTGCAGCACCACACACCCTCAATACTGCGGTACCACACATCCGCAATACTGCAGTACCACACACCCTCAATACTGCAGCGTCACACATCCTCAATACTGCGGCACCACACACCCTCAATACTGCAGCACCACACACCCTCAATACTGCAGCACCACACACCCTCAATACTGCAGCATCACACACCCTCAATACTGCGGCACCACACACCCTCAATACTGCGGTACCACACAACCTCAATACTGCAGCACCACACACACTCAATACTGCAGCGTCACACACCCTCAATACTGCAGCGTCACACATCCGCAATACTGCAGCACCACACACCCTCAATACTGCGGCACCACACACCCTCAATACTGCGGCACCACACAACCTCAATACTGCAGCACCACACACCCTCAATACTGCGGTACCACACACCCTCAATACTGCGGTACCACACACCCTCAATACTGCAGCGTCACACATCCGCAATACTGCAGCACCACACACCCTCAATACTGCAGCACCACACACCCTCAATACTGCGGCACCACACACCCTCAATACTGCGGTACCACACACCCTCAATACTGCGGTACCACACATCCGCAATACTGCAGTACCACACACCCTCAATACTGCAGCGTCACACATCCTCAATACTGCGGCACCACACACCCTCAATACTGCAGCACCACACACCCTCAATACTGCAGCACCACACACCCTCAATACTGCAGCATCACACACCCTCAATACTGCGGCACCACACACCCTCAATACTGCGGTACCACACAACCTCAATACTGCAGCACCACACACACTCAATACTGCAGCGTCACACACCCTCAATACTGCAGCGTCACACATCCGCAATACTGCAGCACCACACACCCTCAATACTGCGGCACCACACAACCTCAATACTGCAGCACCACACACCCTCAATACTGCGGTACCACACACCCTCAATACTGCGGTACCACACACCCTCAATACTGCAGCGTCACACATCCGCAATACTGCAGCACCACACACCCTCAATACTGCAGCACCACACACCCTCAATACTGCGGCACCACACACCCTCAATACTGCGGTACCACACACCCTCAATACTGCGGTACCACACATCCGCAATACTGCAGTACCACACACCCTCAATACTGCAGCGTCACACATCCTCAATACTGCGGCACCACACACCCTCAATACTGCAGCACCACACACCCTCAATACTGCAGCACCACACACCCTCAATACTGCAGCACCACACACCCTCAATACTGCAGCACCACACACCCTCAATACTGCAGCGTCACACATCCGCAATACTGCAGCACCACACACCCTCAATACTGCAGCACCACACACCCTCAATACTGCGGCACCACACACCCTCAATACTGCGGCACCACACACCCTCAATACTGCAGCACCACACACACTCAATACTGCAGCACCACACACCCTCAATACTGCAGCGTCACACACCCTCAATACTGCAGTACCACACACCCTCAATACTGCAGCACCACACACCCTCAATACTGCGGCACCACACAACCTCAATACTGCAGCGTCACACACCCTCAATACTGCAGTACCACACATCCGCAATACTGCGGCACCACACACCCTCAATACTGCAGCGTCACACACCCTCAATACTGCGGTACCACACACCCTCAATACTGCGGTACCACACACCCTCAATACTGCAGCACCACACACCCTCAATACTGCAGCGTCACACACCCGCAATACTGCAGTACCACACATCCGCAATACTGCGGCACCACACACCCTCAATACTGCAGCGTCACACACCCTCAATACTGCGGTACCACACACCCTCAATACTGCGGTACCACACACCCTCAATACTGCAGCACCACACACCCTCAATACTGCAGCGTCACACACCCGCAATACTGCAGTACCACACATCCGCAATACAGCGGCACCACACACCCTCAATACTGCAGCGTCACACATCCTCAATACTGCAGCACCACACACCCTCAATACTGCGGTACCACACATCCGCAATACTGCGGCACCACACACCCTCAATACTGCAGCGTCACACACCCTCAATACTGCAGCGTCACACATCCTCAATACTGCAGCACCACACACCCTCAATACTGCAGCACCACACACGCTCTATACTGCAGCACCACACACGCTCAACACTGCAGCACCACACACGCTCAATACTGCAGCACCACACACCCTCAATACTGCAGCACCACACAACCTCAATACTGCAGCACCACACACCCTCAATACTGCAGTACCACACACCCTCAATACTGCTGCACCACACACCCTCAATACTGCAGCACCACACACCCTCAATACTGCAGTACCACACATCCGCAATACTGCAGTACCACACACCCTCAATACTGCAGCACCACACACCCTCAATACTGCAGCACCACACACGCTCAATACTGCAGTACTACACACGCTCAATACTGCAGCACCACACACCCTCAATACTGCAGCACCACACACCCTCAATACTGCAGCACCACACAACCTCAATACTGCAGCACCACACACCCTCAATACTGCGGCACCACACACCCTCAATACTGCAGCGTCACACACCCTCAATACTGCAGCACCACACACCCTCAATACTGCGGTACCACACACCCTCAATACTGCAGCGTCACACACCCTCAATACTGCAGCACCACACACCCTCAATACTGCAGCACCACACACCCTCAATACTGCAGCACCACACACCCTCAATACTGCAGCGGCACACACCCTCAGTACTGCAGTACCACACATCCGCAATACTGCGGCACCACACACCCTCAATACTGCAGCACCACACACCCTCAATACTGCGGCACCACACACCCTCAATACTGCAGTACCACACATCCGCAATACTGCGGTACCACACACCCTCAATACTGCGGTACCACACACCCTCAATACTGCGGTACCACACATCCGCAATACTGCAGTACCACACACCCTCAATACTGCAGCGTCACACATCCTCAATACAGCAGCACCACACACCCTCAATACTGCGGTACCACACAACCTCAATACTGCAGCACCACACAACCTCAATACTGCAGCACCACACACCCTCAATACTGCAGCACCACACACTCCCAATACTGCAGCACCACACACGCTCAATACTGCAGCACCACACACGCTCAATACTGCGGTACCACACCTCCGCAATACTGCAGTACCACACACCCTCAATACTGCAGCGTCACACATCCTCAATACAGCAGCACCACACACCCTCAATACTGCGGTACCACACATCCGCAATACTGCAGTACCACACACCCTCAATACTGCAGCGTCACACATCCTCAATACAGCAGCACCACACACCCTCAATACTGCGGTACCACACAACCTCAATACTGCAGCACCACACAACCTCAATACTGCAGCACCACACACCCTCAATACTGCAGCACCACACACGCTCAATACTGCAGCACCACACACGCTCAATACTGCAGCACCACACACTCCCAATACTGCGGTACCACACACCCTCAATACTGCAGCACCACACATCCGCAATACTGCAGTACCACACACCCTCAATACTGCAGCGTCACACATCCTCAATACAGCAGCACCACACACCCTCAATACTGCGGTACCACACAACCTCAATACTGCAGCACCACACAACCTCAATACTGCAGCACCACACACCCTCAATACTGCAGCACCACACACTCTCAATACTGCAGCACCACACACCCTCAATACTGCAGCACCACACACGCTCAATACTGCAGCACCACACACGCTCAATACTGCAGCACCACACAACCTCAATACTGCAGCACCACACACCCTCAATACTGCAGCACCACACACCCTCAATACTGCAGCACCACACACCCTCAATACTGCAGCACCACACACGCTCAATACTGCGGTACCACACATCCACAATACTGCGGTACCACACATCCGCAATACTGCAGTACCACACACCCTCAATACTGCAGCACCACACACCCTCAATACTGCAGCACCACACACGCTCAATACTGCAGCACCACACACGCTCAATACTGCAGCACCACACAACCTCAATACTGCAGCACCACACACCCTCAATACTGCAGCACCACACACCCTCAATACTGCAGCACCACACACACGCTCAATACTGCAGCACCACACATGCTCAATACTGCAGCACCACACATCCGCAATACTGCAGTACTACACACCCTCAATACTGCAGCACCACACACCCTCAATACTGCAGTAACACACACCCTCAATACTGCAGCACCACACACCCTCAGTACTGCAGCACCACACACCCTCAATACTGCAGTACCACACACCCTCAATACTGCAGCACCACACACCCTCAATACTGCAGCACCACACACCCTCAATACTGCAGTACCACACACCCTCAATACTGCAGCGTCACACACCCTCAATACTGCAGCACCACACACGCTCAATACTGCGGCACCACACACCCTCAATACTGCGGTACCACACATCCGCAATACTGCGGTACCACACACCCTCAATACTGCAGCACCACACACCCTCAATACTGCAGTAACACACACCCTCAATACTGCAGCGTTACACACCCTCAATACTGCAGCACCACACAACCTCAATACTGCAGCACCACACACCCTCAATACTGCAGCATCACACACCCCCAATATTGCAGCGCCACAGACCCTCAATACTGCAGCACCACACCCCCAATACTGCAGCGCCACACACCCCCAATATTGCAGCACCACACACCCTCAATACTGCAGCACCACACCCTCAATACTGCAGCACCACACACCCTCAATACTGCAGCACACACCCTCAATACTGTAGCACACACCCTCAATACTGTAGCACACACCCTCAATACTGTAGCACACACCCTCCATACTGCAGCACCACACACCCTCCATACTGCAGCACCACACACCCTCCATACTGCAGCACCACACACCCTCCATACTGCAGCACCACACACCCTCCATACTGCAGCACCACACACCCTCCATACTGCAGCACCACACACCCTCAACACTGCAGCACCACACACCCTCAATACTGCGGTACCACACAACCTCAATACTGCAGCACCACACAACCTCAATACTGCAGCACCACACACCCTCAATACTGCAGCACCACACACTCCCAATACTGCAGCACCACACACGCTCAATACTGCAGCACCACACACGCTCAATACTGCGGTACCACACATCCGCAATACTGCAGTACCACACACCCTCAATACTGCAGCGTCACACATCCTCAATACTGCAGCACCACACACCCTCAATACTGCGGTACCACACATCCGCAATACTGCAGTACCACACACCCTCAATACTGCAGCGTCACACATCCTCAATACAGCAGCACCACACACCCTCAATACTGCGGTACCACACAACCTCAATACTGCAGCACCACACAACCTCAATACTGCAGCACCACACACCCTCAATACTGCAGCACCACACACCCTCAATACTGCAGCACCACACACCCTCAATACTGCAGCACCACACAACCTCAATACTGCAGCACCACACACCCTCAATACTGCAGCACCACACACCCTCAATACTGCGGTACCACACATCCGCAATACTGCAGTACCACACACCCTCAATACTGCAGCGTCACACATCCTCAATACAGCAGCACCACACACCCTCAATACTGCGGTACCACACAACCTCAATACTGCAGCACCACACAACCTCAATACTGCAGCACCACACACCCTCAATACTGCAGCACCACACACTCTCAATACTGCAGCACCACACACCCTCAATACTGCAGCACCACACACGCTCAATACTGCAGCACCACACACGCTCAATACTGCAGCACCACACAACCTCAATACTGCAGCACCACACACCCTCAATACTGCAGCACCACACACCCTCAATACTGCAGCACCACACACGCTCAATACTGCAGCACCACACACCCTCAATACTGCAGCACCACACACCCTCAATACTGCAGCACCACACACGCTCAATACTGCGGTACCACACATCCGCAATACTGCAGTACCACACACCCTCAATACTGCAGCACCACACACCCTCAATACTGCAGCACCACACACGCTCAATACTGCAGCACCACACAACCTCAATACTGCAGCACCACACACCCTCAATACTGCAGCACCACACACCCTCAATACTGCAGCACCACACACGCTCAATACTGCAGCACCACACATGCTCAATACTGCAGCACCACACATCCGCAATACAGCAGTACTACACACCCTCAATACTGCAGCACCACACACCCTCAATACTGCAGTAACACACACCCTCAATACTGCAGCACCACACACCCTCAGTACTGCAGCACCACACACCCTCAATACTGCAGTACCACACACCCTCAATACTGCAGCACCACACACCCTCAATACTGCAGCACCACACACCCTCAATACTGCAGTACCACACACCCTCAATACTGCAGCGTCACACACCCTCAATACTGCAGCACCACACACGCTCAATACTGCGGCACCACACACCCTCAATACTGCGGTACCACACATCCGCAATACTGCGGTACCACACATCCGCAATATTGCAGTACCACACACCCTCAATACTGCAGCACCACACACCCTCAATACTGCAGTAACACACACCCTCAATACTGCAGCGTTACACACCCTCAATACTGCAGCACCACACAACCTCAATACTGCAGCACCACACAACCTCAATACTGCAGCACCACACAACCTCAATACTGCAGCACCACACACCCTCAATACTGCAGCACCACACACCCTCAATACTGCAGTACCACACACCCTCAATACTGCAGCGTCACACACCCTCAATACTGCAGCACCACACACGCTCAATACTGCGGCACCACACACCCTCAATACTGCGGTACCACACATCCGCAATACTGCGGTACCACACATCCGCAATATTGCAGTACCACACACCCTCAATACTGCAGCACCACACACCCTCAATACTGCAGTAACACACACCCTCAATACTGCAGCGTTACACACCCTCAATACTGCAGCACCACACAACCTCAATACTGCAGCACCACACAACCTCAATACTGCAGCACCACACACCCTCAATACTGCAGCGTCACACACCCTCAATACTGCAGCACCACACATCCGCAATACTGCAGTACCACACATCCGCAATACTGCAGTACCACACACCCTCAATACTGCAGCGTCACACATCCTCAATACTGCAGCACCACACACCCTCAATACTGCGGTACCACACAACCTCAATACTGCAGCACCACACACCCTCAATACTGCAGCACCACACACCCTCAATACTGCAGCACCACACACCCTCAATACTGCAGCACCACACACCCTCAATACTGCAGTACCACACATCCTCAATACTGCAGTACCACACACCCTCAATACTGCAGCGTCACACACCCTCAATACTGCAGTACCACACATCCTCAATACTGCGGTACCACACACCCTCAATACTGCAGCGTCACACATCCTCAATACTGCAGCACCACACACCCTCAATACTGCGGTACCACACACCCTCAATACTGCGGCACCACACACCCTCAATACTGCAGCGTCACACACCCTCAATACTGCAGCACCACACACCCTCAATACTGCGGTACCACACACCCTCAATACTGCGGTACCACACATCCTCAATACTGCAGCACCACACACCCTCAATACTGCAGTAACACACACCCTCAACACTGCAGCACCACACAACCTCAATACTGCAGCACCACACACCCTCAACACTGCAGTAACACACACCCTCAATACAGCAGCACCACACACCCTCAATACTGCAGTAACACACACCCTCAACACTGCAGCACCACACAACCTCAATACAGCAGCACCACACACCCTCAATACTGCGGTACCACACACCCTCAATACTGCAGCACCACACACCCTCAATACTGCAGCGTCACACACCCTCAACACTGCAGTAACACACACCCTCGATACTGCAGTAACACACACCCTCAATACAGCAGCACCACACACATCCTCAATACTGCAGCACCACACATCCTCAATACTGCGGTACCACACAACCTCAATACTGCAGCACCACACACCCTCAATACTGCAGCACCACACACGCTCAATACTGCAGCACCACACACCCTCAATACTGCAGTAACACACAACCTCAATACTGCAGCACCACACACCCTCAATACTGCAGCACCACACACCCTCAATACTGCAGCACCACACACCCTCAATACTGCAGCACCACACAACCTCAATACTGCAGCACCACACAACCTCAATACTGCAGTACCACACACCCTCAATACTGCAGTACCACACACCCTCAATACTGCGGTACCACACACCCTCAATACTGCAGCACCACACACACTCAATACTGCGGTACCACACACCCTCAATACTGCAGCACCACACACGCTCAATACTGCAGCACCACACACGCTCAATACTGCAGCACCACACACGCTCAATACTGCAGCACCACATACCCTCAATACTGCAGCACCACACACCCTCAATACTGCAGCACCACACACACTCAATACTGCGGTACCACACACCCTCAATACTGCAGCACCACACACGCTCAATACTGCAGCACCACACACGCTCAATACTGCAGCACCACACACGCTCAATACTGCAGCACCACACACGCTCAATACTGCAGCACCACACACCCTCAATACTGCAGTAACACACACCCTCAATACTGCAGTAACACACACCCTCAATACAGCAGCACCACACACATCCTCAATACTGCAGAACCACACACCCTCAATACTGCAGCGCCACACACCCTCAATACTGCAGCGCCACACACCCTCAATACTGCAGCGCCACACACCCTCAATACTGCAGCGCCACACACCCCCAATATTGCAGCGCCACACACCCCCAATACTGCAGCATCACACACCCTCAATACTGCAGCACCACACCCTCAATACTGCAGCATCACACACCCTCAATACTGCAGCACACACCCTCAATATTGTAGCACACACCCTCAATACTGAAGCGCCACACACCGTCAATACTGCAGCGCCACACACCGTCAATACTGCAGCGCCACACACCCTCAATACTGCAGCATCACACACCCTCAATACTGCAGCATCACACACCCTCAATACTGCAGCGCCACACACCCTCAATACTGCAGCACCACACACCCTCAATACTGCAGCACCACACACCCTCAATACTGCAGCACCACACAACCTCAATACTGCAGCACCACACAACCTCAATACTGCAGTACCACACACCCTCAATACTGCAGTACCACACACCCTCAATACTGCGGTACCACACACCCTCAATACTGCAGCACCACACACACTCAATACTGCGGTACCACACACCCTCAATACTGCAGCACCACACACGCTCAATACTGCAGCACCACACACGCTCAATACTGCAGCACCACACACGCTCAATACTGCAGCACCACACACGCTCAATACTGCAGCACCACATACCCTCAATACTGCAGCACCACACACCCTCAATACTGCAGCACCACACACACTCAATACTGCGGTACCACACACCCTCAATACTGCAGCACCACACACGCTCAATACTGCAGCACCACACACGCTCAATACTGCAGCACCACACACGCTCAATACTGCAGCACCACACACCCTCAATACTGCAGTAACACACACCCTCAATATTGCAGTAACACACACCCTCAATACAGCAGCACCACACACATCCTCAATACTGCAGAACCACACACCCTCAATACTGCAGCGCCACACACCCTCAATACTGCAGCGCCACACACCCTCAATACTGCAGCGCCACACACCCTCAATACTGCAGCGCCACACACCCCCAATATTGCAGCGCCACACACCCCCAATACTGCAGCATCACACACCCTCAATACTGCAGCACCACACCCTCAATACTGCAGCATCACACACCCTCAATACTGCAGCACACACCCTCAATATTGTAGCACACACCCTCAATACTGAAGCGCCACACACCCTCAATACTGCAGCGCCACACACCCTCAATACTGCAGCGCCACACACCGTCAATACTGCAGCGCCACACACCCTCAATACTGCAGCATCACACACCCTCAATACTGCAGCATCACACACCCTCAATACTGCAGCGCCACACACCCTCAATACTGCAGCGCCACACACCCTCAATACTGTAGCACACACCCTCAATACTGTAGCACACACCCTCAATACTGTAGCACACACCCTCCATACTGCAGCACCACACACCCTCCATACTGCAGCACCACACACGCTCAATACTGCAGCGCCACACATCCTCAATACTGCAGCGCCACACATCCTCAATACTGCAGCGCCACACACCCTCAATAGTGCAGCGCCACACCCCCCAATACTGCAGCACCACACCCTCAATACTGCAGCACCACACACCCTCAATACTGCAGCACACACCCTCAATACTGTAGCACACACCCTCAATACTGTAGCACACACCCTCAATACTGTAGCACACACCCTCCATACTGCAGCACCACACACCCTCCATACTGCAGCACCACACACCCTCCATACTGCAGCACCACACACCCTCCATACTGCAGCGCCACACACCCTCAATACTGCAGCGCCACACACCCTCAATACTGCAGCGCCACACACCCTCAATACTGCAGCGCCACACACCCCCAATATTGCAGCGCCACACACCCCCAATATTGCAGCGCCACAGACCCTCAATACTGCAGCACCACACCCCCAACACTGCAGCATCACACACCCTCAATACTGCAGCACCACACCCTCAATACTGCAGCACCACACACCCTCAATACTGCAGCACACACCCTCAATACTGTAGCACACACCCTCAATACTGTAGCACACACCCTCAATACTGTAGCACACACCCTCCATACTGCAGCACCACACACCCTCCATACTGCAGCACCACACACCCTCCATACTGCAGCACCACACACCCTCCATACTGCAGCACCACACACCCTCCATACTGCAGCACCACACACCCTCAACACTGCAGCGTCACACACCCTCAATATTGCAGCGTCACACACTCTCAATACTGCAGCAGCACACACTCTCAATACTGCAGCATCACACACCCTCAATACTGCAGCTCCACACCCCCCATTACTGCAGCACACACTCTCAATACTGCAGCGTCACACACCCTCAATACTGCAGCACCACACCCCCCAATACTGCAGCACCACACACCCTCAATACTGCAGTACCACACCCCCCCCAAAACTGCAGCACCCACACTCAATATTGCAGCGTCACACACCCTCAATACTGCAGCACCACACACGCTCAATACTGCAGCGCCACACACGCTCAATACTGCAGCGCCACACACGCTCAATACTGCAGCGCCACACACGCTCAATAGTGCAGCGCCACACACGCTCAATACTGCAGCGCCACACACCCTCAATAGTGCAGCGCCACACACCCTCAATACTGCAGCGCCACACACCCTCAATACTGCAGCACCACACACCCTCAATACTGCAGCACCACACACACTCAATTCTGCAGCACCACACACACTCAATACTGCAGCGCCACACACCCTCAATAATGCAGCGCCACATACCCTCAATACTGCAGCGTCACACACCCTCAATACTGCAGCGTCACACACTCTCAATACTGCAGCACCACACACGCTCAATACTGCAGCGCCACACATCCTCAATACTGCAGCGCCACACATCCTCAATACTGCAGCGCCACACACCCTCAATAGTGCAGCGCCACACCCCCCCAATACTGCAGCACAGACCCTCAATACTGCAGCAGCACACACTCTCAATACTGCAGCATCACACACCCTCAATACTGCAGCGTCACACACTCTCAATACTGCAGCACCACACACGCTCAATACTGCAGCGCCACACATCCTCAATACTGCAGCGCCACACATCCTCAATACTGCAGCGCCACACACCCTCAATAGTGCAGCGCCACACCCCCCCAATACTGCAGCACAGACCCTCAATACTGCAGCAGCACACACTCTCAATACTGCAGCATCACACACCCTCAATACTGCAGCACCACACACCCTCAATACTGCAGCACCACACACCCTCAATACTGCAGCACCATACACCCTCAATACTGCAGCACCACACACCCTCAATACTGCAGCACCACACACCCTCAATACTGCAGCACCACACACCCTCAATACTGCAGCACCACACACCCTCAATACTGCAGCACCACACACCCTCAATACTGCAGCACCACACACCCTCAATACTGCAGCACCACACACCCTCAATACTGCAGCACCAGCACACCCTCAATACTGCAGCACACACCCTCAATCCTGCAGGGTCACACACCCTCAATACTGCAGCGTCACACACCCTCAATACTGCAGCGTCACACACCCTCAATACTGCAGCGTCACACACCCTCAATACTGCAGCGTCACACACTCTCAATACTGCAGCGTCACACACTCTCAATACTGCAGCGTCACACACTCTCAATACTGCAGCAGCACACACTCTCAATACTGCAGCATCACACACACTCAATACTGCAGCTCCACACCCCCCATTACTGCAGCACACACTCTCAATACTGCAGCGCCACACACCCTCAATAGTGCAGCGCCACACACCCTCAATAGTGCAGCGCCACACAGCCTCAATAGTGCAGCGCCACACACCCTCAATACTGCAGTACCACACACCCACAATACTGCAGCACCACACACGCTCAGTACTGCAGCACCACCACCCTCAATACTGCAGCGTCACACACACTCAATACTGCAGCACCACACACCCACAATACTGCAGCACCACACACCCACAATACTGCAGCACCACACACCCACAATACTGCAGCACCACACACCCACAATACTGCAGCACCACACACACTCAATACTGCACCGTCACACACACTCAATACTGCACCGTCACACACACTCAATACTGCACCGTCACACACCCTCAATATTGCAACGTCACACACCCTCAATACTGCAGCGCCACACACCATCAATAATGCAGCGCCACACACCCTCAATAATGCAGCGCCACACACCCTCAATACTGCTGCACCACACACCCTCAATACTGCTGCACCACACACCCTCAATACTGCTGCACCACACACCCTCAATACTGCAGCGTCACACACCCTCAATACTGCAGCGTCACACACCCTCAATACTGCAGCGCCACACACCCTCAATAATGCAGCGCCACACACCCTCAATACTGCAGCGCCACACACCCTCAATACTGCTGCACCACACACCCTCAATACTGCAGCGTCACACACCCTCAATACTGCAGCGTCACACACCCTCAATACTGCAGGGTCACACACCCTCAGTACTGCAGCGTCACACACGCTCAGTACTGCAGCACCACACACGCTCAGTACTGCAGCACCACCACCCTCAATACTGCAGCGTCACACACCCTCAATACTGCAGCACCACACACCCTCAATACTGCAGCACCACACACCCTCAATACTGCAGCACACACCCACAATACTGCAGCACCACACACGCTCAGTACTGCAGCACCACACACCCTCAATACTGCAGCACCACACACCCACAATACTGCAGCACCACACACCCACAATACTGCAGCACCACACACGCTCAATACTGCAGCACCACACACCCACAATACTGCAGCACCACACACACTCAATACTTCAGCACCACACACACTCAATACTGCAGCACCACACACACTCAATACTGCACCGTCACACACACTCAATACTGCACCGTCACACACACTCAATACTGCACCGTCACACACCCTCAATACTGCACCGTCACACACCCTCAATATTGCAACGTCACACACCCTCAATACTGCAGCGCCACACACAATCAATAATGCAGCGCCACACACCCTCAATAATGCAGCGCCACACACCCTCAATACTGCTGCACCACACACCCTCAATACTGCTGCACCACACACCCTCAATACTGCAGCGTCACACACCCTCAATACTGCAGCGTCACACACCCTCAATACTGCAGCGTCACACACCCTCAATACTGCAGCGCCACACACCCTCAATAATGCAGCGCCACACACCCTCAATACTGCAGCGCCACACACCCTCAATACTGCTGCACCACACACCCTCAATACTGCAGCGTCACACACCCTCAATACTGCAGCGTCACACACCCTCAATACTGCAGCGTCACACACCCTCAGTACTGCAGCGTCACACACCCTCAGTACTGCAGCACCACACACACTCAATACTGCAGCACCACACACCCTCAATACTGCAGCGTCACACACGCTCAGTACTGCAGCACCACCACCCTCAATACTGCAGCGTCACACACCCTCAGTACTGCAGCACCACACACACTCAATACTGCAGCACCACACACCCTCAATACTGCAGCGTCACACACCCTCAATACTGCAGCACCACCACCCTCAATACTGCAGCACCATACACCCTCAATACTGCAGCACCACACACCCTCAATACTGCAGCGTCACACACGCTCAGTACTGCAGCACCACACACCCTCAATACTGCAGCGTCACACACCCTCAATACTGCAGCACCACACAACCTCAATACTGCAGCGTCACACACCCTCAATACTGCAGTACCACACACCCTCAATACTGCAGCACCACACAACCTCAATACTGCAGCGTCACACACCCTCAATACTGCAGTACCACACACCCTCAATACTGCAGCGTCACACACACTCAATACTGCAGCACCACACACACTCAATACTGCAGCACCACACACCCACAATACTGCAGCACCACACACCCACAATACTGCAGCACCACACACCCACAATACTGCAGCACCACACACCCACAATACTGCAGCACCACACACACTCAATACTGCAGCACCACACACACTCAATACTGCAGCACCACACACACTCATTACTGCAGCACCACACACCCTCAATACTGCAGCACCACACACACTCAATACTGCAGCACCACACACACTCAATACTGCAGCACCACACACCCTCAATACTGCAGCGTCACACACACTCAATACTGCAGCGCCACACACCCTCAATACTGCAGCGCCACACACCCTCAATAATGCAGCGCCACACACCCTCAATACTGCTGCGCCACACACCCTCAATACTGCAGCGTCACACACCCTCAATACTGCAGCGTCACACACCCTCAATACTGCAGCGTCACACACCCTCAATACTGCAGCGTCACACACCCTCAATACTGCAGCACCACACACACTCAATACTGCAGTACCACACACCCTCAATACTGCAGCGTCACACACCCTCAATACTGCAGTACCACACACCCTCAATACTGCAGCGTCACACACACTCAATACTGCAGCACCACACACTCAATACTGCAGCACCACACACCCACAATACTGCAGCACCACACACACTCAGTACTGCAGCACCACACACACTGAATACTGCAGCACCACACACACTCAATACTGCAGCACCACACACACTCAATACTGCAGCACCACACACACTCAATACTGCAGCACCACACACACTCAATACTGCAGCACCACACACCCACAATACTGCAGCACCACACACACTGAATACTGCAGCACCACACACACTCAATACTGCAGCACCACACACACTCAATACTGCAGCACCACACACACTCAATACTGCAGCACCACACACACTCAATACTGCAGCACCACACACACTCAATACTGCTGCACCACACACACTCAATACTGCAGCACCACACACACTCAATACTGCAGCACCACACACACTCAATACTGCACCGTCACACACCCTCAATATTGCAACGTCACACACCCCCAATACTGCAGCGCCACACACCCTCAATAATGCAGCGCCACACACCCTCAATACTGCAGCACCACACACCCTCAATACTGCAGCACCACACACCCTCAATACTGCAGCGTCACACACCCTCAATACTGCAGTACCACACACCCTCAATACTGCAGCGTCACACACACTCAATACTGCAGCACCACACACCCTCAATACTGCAGCACCACACACCCTCAATACTGCAGCGTCACACACACTCAATACTGCAGTACCACACACCCTCAATACTGCAGCACCACACACACTCAATACTGCAGCACCACACACCCACAATACTGCAGCACCACACACCCACAATACTGCAGCACCACACACCCACAATACTGCAGCACCACACACACTCAATACTGCAGCACCACACACACTCAATACTGCAGCACCACACACACTCAATACTGCACCGTCACACACACTCAATACTGCACCGTCACACACACTCAATACTGCACCGTCACACACCCTCAATATTGCAACGTCACACACCCTCAATATTGCAACGTCACACACCCTCAATACTGCAGCGCCACACACCCTCAATAATGCAGCGCCACACACCCTCAATACTGCTGCACCACACACCCTCAATACTGCTGCACCACACACCCTCAATACTGCAGCGTCACACACCCTCAATACTGCAGCGTCACACACCCTCAATACTGCAGCACCACACACACTCAATACTGCAGCACCACACACCCTCAATACTGCAGCACCACACACCCTCAATACTGCAGTACCACACACCCTCAATACTGCAGTACCACACACCCTCAATACTGCAGCGTCACACACCCTCAATACTGCAGCACCACACACACTCAATACTGCAGCACCACACACACTCAATACTGCAGCACCACACACACTCAATACTGCAGCACCACACACACTCAATACTGCAGCATCACACACCCTCAATATTGCAGTACCACACACACTCAATACTGCAGTACCACACACACTCAATACTGCAGCACCACACACACTCAATACTGCAGCATCACACACCCTCAATATTGCAGTACCACACACGCTCAATACTGCAGCACCACACACACTCAATACTGCAGCACCACACACACTCAATACTGCAGCATCACACACCCTCAATATTGCAGTACCACACACGCTCAATACTGCAGCACCACACACACTCAATACTGCAGCACCACACACACTCAATACTGCAGCATCACACACCCTCAATATTGCAGTACCACACACCCTCAATATTGCAGTACCACACACACTCAATACTGCAGTACCACACACACTCAATACTGCAGTACCACACACACTCAATACTGCAGCACCACACACACTCAATACTGCAGCACCACACACCCTCAATATTGCAACATCACACACCCTCAATACTGCAGCGTCACACACCCTCAATGCTGCAGTATTGAGGGTGTGTGCTGCAGTATTGAGGGTGTGTGGTACTGCAGCACCACACACACTCAGTACTGCAGCACCACACTCCCACAGTCCTGCAGCACCACACACCCTCAATACAGCAGCACTACACACTCTCAATACTGCAGCGTCACACATCCTCAATTCTGCAGCACCACACACACACAATACTGCAGCACCACACACACACAATACTGCAGCACCACACACCCACAATACTGCAGCACCACACACCCACAATACTGCAGCACCACACACCCTCAATACTGCAGCACCACACACACTCAATACTGCAGCACCACACACCCTCAATACTGCAGCACTACACACCCACAATACTGCAGCACCACACACACTCAATACTGCAGCACCACACACCCACAATACTGCAGCACCACACACACTCAATACTGCAGCACCACACACCCTCAATACTGCAGCACCACACACACTCAATACTGCAGCACCACACACCCTCAATACTGCTGCACCACACACCCTCAATACTGCTGCACCACACACCCTCAATACTGCAGCGTCACACACCCTCAATACTGCAGCGTCACACACCCTCAATACTGCAGCACCACACACACTCAATACTGCAGCACCACACACCCTCAATACTGCAGCACCACACACCCTCAATACTGCAGTACCACACACCCTCAATACTGCAGTACCACACACCCTCAATACTGCAGCGTCACACACCCTCAATACTGCAGTACCACACACCCTCAATACTGCAGTACCACACACCCTCAATACTGCAGCGTCACACACACTCAATACTGCAGCACCACACACACTCAATACTGCAGCACCACACACACTCAATACTGCAGCACCACACACACTCAATACTGCAGCATCACACACCCTCAATATTGCAGTACCACACACACTCAATACTGCAGTACCACACACACTCAATACTGCAGCACCACACACACTCAATACTGCAGCATCACACACCCTCAATATTGCAGTACCACACACGCTCAATACTGCAGCACCACACACACTCAATACTGCAGCACCACACACACTCAATACTGCAGCATCACACACCCTCAATATTGCAGTACCACACACCCTCAATATTGCAGTACCACACACACTCAATACTGCAGTACCACACACACTCAATACTGCAGTACCACACACACTCAATACTGCAGCACCACACACACTCAATACTGCAGCACCACACACCCTCAATATTGCAACATCACACACCCTCAATACTGCAGCGTCACACACCCTCAATGCTGCAGTATTGAGGGTGTGTGCTGCAGTATTGAGGGTGTGTGGTACTGCAGCACCACACACACTCAGTACTGCAGCACCACACTCCCACAGTCCTGCAGCACCACACACCCTCAATACAGCAGCACTACACACTCTCAATACTGCAGCGTCACACATCCTCAATACTGCAGCACCACACACACACAATACTGCAGCACCACACACACACAATACTGCAGCACCACACACCCACAATACTGCAGCACCACACACCCACAATACTGCAGCACCACACACCCTCAATACTGCAGCACCACACACACTCAATACTGCAGCACCACACACCCTCAATACAGCAGCACTACACACCCACAATACTGCAGCACCACACACACTCAATACTGCAGCACCACACACCCACAATACTGCAGCACCACACACACTCAATACTGCAGCACCACACACCCTCAATACTGCAGCACCACACACACTCAATACTGCAGCACCACACACACTCAATACTGCAGCACCACACACCCTCAATACAGCAGCACTACACACTCTCAATACTGCAGCGTCACACATCCTCAATACTGCAGCACCACACACCCACAATACTGCAGCACCACACACACTCAATACTGCAGCACCACACACCCTCAATACTGCAGCACCACACACACTCAATACTGCAGCACCACACACACTCAATACTGCACCGTCACACACCCTCAATATTGCAACGTCACACACCCTCAATACTGCAGCGCCACACACCCTCAATAATGCAGCGCCACACACCCTCAATACTGCAGCACCACACACCCTCAATACTGCAGTACCACACACCCTCAATACTGCAGTACCACACACCCTCAATACTGCAGAGTCACACACACTCAATACTGCAGCACCACACACACTCAATACTGCAGCACCACACACACACAATACTGCAGCACCACACACACACAATACTGCAGCACCACACACACACAATACTGCAGCACCACACACCCACAACACTGCAGCACCACACACACTGAATACTGCAGCACCACACACACTCAATACTGCAGCACCACACACACTCAATACTGCAGCACCACACACACTCAATACTGCACCGTCACACACACTCAATACTGCACCGTCACACACCCTCAATATTGCAACGTCACACACCCTCAATACTGCAGCGCCACACACCCTCAATAATGCAGCGCCACACACCCTCAATACTGCAGCACCACACACCCTCAATACTGCAGTACCACACACCCTCAATACTGCAGCGTCACACACCCTCAATACTGCAGTACCACACACCCTCAATACTGCAGCGTCACACACCCTCAATACTGCAGCACCACACACCCTCAATACTGCAGTACCACACACCCTCAATACTGCAGCACCACACACCCACAATACTGCAGCACCACACACCCACAATACTGCAGCACCACACACACTCAATACTGCAGCACCACACACACTCAATACTGCAGCACCACACACACTCAATACTGCACCGTCACACACCCTCAATATTGCAACGTCTCACACCCTCAATATTGCAACGTCACACACCCTCAATACTGCAGCGCCACACACCCTCAATAATGCAGCGCCACACACCCTCAATACTGCAGCACCACACACCCTCAATACTGCAGCACCACACACCCTCAATACTGCAGTACCACACACCCTCAATACTGCAGTACCACACACCCTCAATACTGCAGCGTCACACACCCTCAATACTGCAGTACCACACACCCTCAATACTGCAGTACCACACACCCTCAATACTGCAGTACCACACACCCTCAATACTGCAGCGTCACACACCCTCTATACTGCAGTACCACACACCCTCAATACTGCAGTACCACACACCCTCAATACTGCAGCGTCACACACACTCAATACTGCAGCACCACACACCCTCAATACTGCAGCACCACACACACTCAATACTGCAGCACCACACACACTCAATACTGCAGCATCACACACCCTCAATACTGCAGCACCACACACACTCAATACTGCAGCACCACACACACTCAATACTGCAGCATCACACACCCTCAATATTGCAGCACCACACACACTCAATACTGCAGCACCACACACACTCAATACTGCAGTACCACACACACTCAATACTGCAGTACCACACACACTCAATACTGCAGCACCACACACCCTCAATACTGCGGCGTCACACACCCTCAATATTGCAGCACCACACACACTCAATACTGCAGCACCACACACACTCAATACTGCAGTACCACACACACTCAATACTGCAGTACCACACACACTCAATACTGCAGCATCACACACCCTCAATACTGCAGCGTCACACACCCTCAATACTGCAGCGTCACACACCCTCAATGCTGCAGTATTGAGGGTGTGTGCTGCAGTATTGAGGGTGTGTGGTACTGCAGCACCACACACACTCAGTACTGCAGCACCACACTCCCACAGTCCTGCAGCACCACACACCCTCAATACAGCAGCACTACACACTCTCAATACTGCAGCGTCACACATCCTCAATACTGCAGCACCACACACCCTCAATACAGCAGCACCACACACCCTCAATACTGCAGCACCACACATCCTCAATAATGCAGCGTCACACACCCTCAATACTGCAGCACCAAACCCCCCCAATACTGCAGCACACACCCCCAATACTGCAGCACCACACACCCACAATACTGCAGCACCACACACCCTCAATACTGCAGTACCACACACCCTCAATACTGCAGCGTCACACACCCTCAATACTGCAGCGTCACACACACTCAATACTGCAGCACCACACACCCTCAATACTGCAGCACCACACACCCTCAATACTGCAGCACCACACACACTCAATACTGCAGCACCACACACCCACAATACTGCAGCACCACACACCCACAATACTGCAGCACCACACACCCTCAATACTGCAGCACCACACACCCTCAATACTGCAGCATCACAACCTCAGTACTGCAGCACACACCCTCAATCCTGCAGCGTCACACACCCACAATACTGCAGCACCACACACCCTCAATACTGCAGTACCACACACCCTCAATACTGCAGCGTCACACACCCTCAATACTGCAGCGTCACACACACTCAATACTGCAGCACCACACACCCTCAATACTGCAGCACCACACACCCTCAATACTGCAGCACCACACATCCTCAATACTGCAGCACACACCGTCAATACTGCAGCACCACACACCCACAATACTGCAGCACATACCCTCAATACTGCAGCGCCACACACCCTCAATACTGCAGCACCACACACCCTCAATACTGCAGCACACACCCTCAATACTGCAGCATCACAACCTCAGTACTGCAGCACACACCCTCAATACTGCAGCGTCACACACCCTCAATACTGCTGCACCACACACCCTCAATACTGCAGCATCACACACCCTCAATACTGCAGCATCACACACCCTCAATACTGCAGCATCACACACCCTCAATACTGCAGCACCACACACCCTCAATACTGCTGCACCACACACCCTCAATACTGCTGCACCACACACCCTCAATACTGCTGCGTCACACACCCTCAATACTGCTGCACCACACACCCTCAACACTGCTGCACCACACACCCTCAATACTGCTGCACCACACACCCTCAATACTGCTGCACCACACACCCTCAATACTGCTGCACCACACACCCTCAATACTGCAGCGCATACCCTCAATATTGCAGCATCACACACCCTCAATACTGCAGCACCACACACCCTCAATACTGCAGCGCACACACCCTCAATACTGCAGCACCACACACCTTCAATACTGCTGCGTCACGCAGCTTAATACGGCAGTGTCATACACCCTCAATACTGCAGCGTCAAACACCATCAATACTGCAGCACCACACACGCTCAATACGGCAGTGTCATACACCCTCAATACTGCAGCACCACACCCTCAATACTGCAGTGTCAAACACCCTCAATACTGCAGCACTACACACCCTCAATACTGCAGCGTCACACACCCTCAATACTGCAGCACCACACACCATCAATCCTGCAGTGTCAAACACCCTCAATACTGCAGCGTCACACACCATCAATACTGTAGCACCACACACCCTCAATACAGCAGCACCACACATCCTCAATAATGCAGCGTCACACACCCTCAATACTGCAGCACCAAACCCGCCCAATACTGCAGCACCAAACCCCCCCAATACTGCAGCACACACCCTCAATACTGCAGCGTCACACACCCTCAATACTGCAGCGTCACACACCCTCAATACTGCAGCACCACACATCCTCAATACTGCAGCGTCACACACCCTCAATACTGCAGCACCACACCCCCCCAATACTGCAGCACCACACCCCCCCAATACTACAGCACCACACCCCCCCAATACTGCAGCACGCGCCCTCAATACTTCAGCGTCACACACCCTCAATACTGCAGCACCACACCCCCCCAATACTGCAGCACCACACACCCTCAATACTGCAGCGTCACACACCCTCAATACTGCAGCACCACACGCCCTCAATACTGCAGCACCACACACCCTCAATACTGCAGCACCACACACCCCCAATACTGCAGCACCACACACCCACAATACTGCAGCACATACCCTCAATACTGCAGCGCCACACACCCTCAATACTGCAGCACCACACACCCTCAATACTGCAGCACCACACACCCTCAATACTGCAGCACCACACACCGTCAATACTGCAGCACCACACACCCACAATACTGCAGCACATACCCTCAATACTGCAGCGCCACACACCCTCAATACTGCAGCACCACACACCCTCAATACTGCAGCACCACACACCCTAAATACTGCAGCACACACCCTCAATACTGCAGCACCAAACCCGCCCAATACTGCAGCACCAAACCCCCCCAATACTGCAGCACACACCCTCAATACTGCAGCGTCACACACCCTCAATACTGCAGCGTCACACACCCTCAATACTGCAGCGTCACACACCCTCAATACTGCAGCACCACACATCCTCAATACTGCAGCGTCACACACCCTCAATACTGCAGCACCACACCCCCCCAATACTGCAGCACCACACCCCCCCAATACTACAGCACCACACCCCCCCAATACTGCAGCACGCGCCCTCAATACTTCAGCGTCACACACCCTCAATACTGCAGCACCACACCCCCCCAATACTGCAGCACCACACACCCTCAATACTGCAGCGTCACACACCCTCAATACTGCAGCACCACACACCCTCAATACTGCAGCACCAGACACCCTCAATACTGCAGCACCACACACCCCCAATACTGCAGCACCACACACCCACAATACTGCAGCACATACCCTCAATACTGCAGCGCCACACACCCTCAATACTGCAGCACCACACACCCTCAATACTGCTGCACCACACACCCTCAATACTGCTGCACCACACACCCTCAATACTGCAGCGTCACACACCCTCAATACTGCAGCGTCACACACACTCAATACTGCAGCACATACCCTCAATATTGCAGCATCACACACCCTCAATACTGCAGCGTCACACACCCTCAATGCTGCAGTATTGAGGGTGTGTGCTGCAGTATTGAGGGTGTGTGGTACTGCAGCACCACACACACTCAATACTGCAGTACCACACACTCTCAGTCCTGCAGCACCACACACCCTCAGTCCTGCAGCACCACACACCCTCAGTCCTGCAGCACCACACACCCTCAATACTGCAGCACCACACACCCTCAATACAGCAGCACCACACATCCTCAATAATGCAGCGTCACACACCCTCAAAAGTGCAGCACCACACACCCCCAATACTGCAGCACCACACACCCACAATACTGCAGCACATACCCTCAATACTGCAGCACCACACACCCTCAATACTGCAGCACACACCCTCAATACTGCAGCATCACAACCTCAGTACTGCAGTACCACACATCCGCAATACTGCAGCACATACCCTCAATACTGCAGTACCACACACCCTCAATACTGCAGCACCACATACCCTCAATATTGCAGCATCACACACCCTCAATACTGCAGCACCACACACCCTGAATACTGCAGCACCACACCCCCCCAGTACTGCAGCACCACACCCCCCCAGTACTGCAGCACCACACCCCCCCAATACTACAGCACCACACCCCCCCAATACTGCAGCACGCACCCTCAATACTTCAGCGTCACACACCCTCAATACTGCAGCACCACACCCCCCCAATACTGCAGCACCACACACCCTCAATACTGCAGCACCACACACCCTCAATACTGCAGCGTCACACACCCTCAATACTGCAGTACCACACACCCTCAATACTGCAGCGTCACACACCTTCAATACTGCAGCACCACATACCCTCAATACTGCAGCACAACACACCCTCAATACTGCAGCACCACACACCCTCAATACTGCAGAGCCACACATCCTCAATACTGCAGCACCACACACCCTCAATACTGCAGCACCACACACCCTCAATACTGCAGCACCACACGCCCTCAGTACTGCAGCGTCACAGACCCACAGTACTGCAGCGTTACAGACCCACAATACTGCAGCACAACACACCTTCAATACTGCAGGGTCACACACCCTCAATACTGCAGTACCACACACCCTCAATACTGCAACACCACACACCCTCAGTACTGCAGCGTCACAGACCCACAATACTGCAGCACAACACACCTTCAATACTGCAGGGTCACACACCCTCAATACTGCAGTACCACACACCCTCAATACTGCTGCACCACACACCCTCAATACTGCAGCACACACCATCAATACTGCAGCACACACCATCAATACTGCAGCACCACACACCCTCAATACTGCAGCACCACACCCTCAATACTGCAGCACCACACACCCACAATACTGCAGCGTCACACACACTCAATACTGCAGCACATACCCTCAATATTGCAGCATCACACACCCTCAATACTGCAGCGTCACACACACTCAATACTGCAGCACATACCCTCAATATTGCAGCATCACACACCCTCAATACTGCAGCGTCACACACCCTCAATGCTGCAGTATTGAGGGTGTGTGCTGCAGTATTGAGGGTGTGTGGTACTGCAGCACCACACACACTCAATACTGCAGTACCACACTCTCTCAGTCCTGCAGCACCACACACCCTCAGTCCTGCAGCACCACACACCCTCAATACTGCAGCACCACACACCCTCAATACTGCAGCACCACACACCCTCAATACTGCAGCGTCACACATCCTCAATACTGCAGCGCCACACATCCTCAATACTGCAGCGCCACACACCCTCAATACTGCAGCACCACACAGCCTCAATACTGCAGCGGCACACACCCTCAGTACTGCAGGAGAAAGTGAGGTCTGCAGATGCTGGAGATCAAAGTTGAACTTTATTGCTGGAACAGCACAGCAGGTCAGGCAGCATCCAGGGAACAGGAGATTCGACGTTTCGGGCACGGGCTCATTCCTGAAGAAGGGCCTGTGCCCGAAACGTCGAATCTCCTGTTCCCTGGATGCTGCCTGACCTGCTGTGCTGTTCCAGCAATAAAGTTTCAACTCAGTACTGCAGGGTCACACACTCTCAATACTGCTGCACCACACACCCTCAATACTGCAGCACCACACACCCTCAATACTGCTGCACCACACACCCTCAATACTGCAGCGTCATACACCCTCTATACTGCAGCACCACACACCCTCAATACTGCAGGGTCACACACTCTCAATACTGCTGCACCACACACCCTCAATACTGCAGGGTCATACACCCTCAATACTGCAGCACCACACACCCTCAATACTGCAGGGCCACACACCCTCAATACTGCAGCGCACACACCCTCAATACTGCAGCACCACACACCCGCAATACTGCAGCGTCAAACACCCTCAATACTGCAGCACCACACACCTTCAATACTGCTGCGTCACACAGCTTAATACGGCAGTGTCATACACCCTCAATACTGCAGCACCTCACACCCTCAATACTGCTGCGTCAAACACCCTCAATACTGCAGCACCACACACCCTCAATACTGCTGCGTCAAACACCCTCAATACTCCAGCACCACACACCCTCAATACTGCAGCACCACACACCCTCAATACTGCAGCACCACACATGCTCAATACTGCAGCACCACACACCTTCAATACTGCAGCACCACACACGCTCAATACTGCAGCACCACACACGCTCAATACGGCAGTGTCATACACCCTCAATACTGCAGCACTACACCCTCAATACTGCAGTGTCAAACACCCTCAATACTGCAGCACTACACACCCTCAATACTGCAGCGTCACACACCCTCAATACTGCAGCACCACACACCATCAATCCTGCAGTGTCAAACACCCTCAATACTGCAGCGTCACACACCATCAATACTGTAGCACCACACACCCTCAATACAGCAGCACCACACATCCTCAATAATGCAGCGTCACACACCCTCAATACTGCAGCACCAAACCCGCCCAATACTGCAGCACCAAACCCCCCCAATACTGCAGCACACACCCTCAATACTTCAGCGTCACACACCTTCAATACTGCAGCACCACACACCCTCAATACTGCAGCACACACCGTCAATACTGCAGCACCACACACCCACAATACTGCAGCACATACCCTCAATACTGCAGCGCCACACACCCTCAATACTGCAGCACCACACACCCTAAATACTGCAGCACACACCCTCAATACTGCAGCATCACAACCTCAGTACTGCAGCACACACCCTCAACACTGCAGCGTCACACACCCTCAATACTGCTGCACCACACACCCTCAATACTGCAGCATCACACACCCTCAATACTGCAGCATCACACACCCTCAATACTGCAGCATCACACACCCTCAATACTGCAGCACCACACACCCTCAATACTGCAGCACCACACACCCTCAATACTGCTGCACCACACACCCTCAATACTGCTGCACCACACACCCTCAATACTGCTGCGTCACACACCCTCAATACTGCTGCGTCACACACCCTCAATACTGCTGCACCACACACCCTCAATACTGCTGCACCACACACCCTCAATACTGCTGCACCACACACCCTCAATACTGCTGCACCACACACCCTCAATACTGCTGCACCACACACCCTCAATACTGCTGCACCACACACCCTCAATACTGCAGCGTCACACACCCTCAATACTGCAGCGTCACACACACTCAATACTGCAGCACATACCCTCAATATTGCAGCATCACACACCCTCAATACTGCAGCGTCACACACCCTCAATGCTGCAGTATTGAGGGTGTGTGCTGCAGTATTGAGGGTGTGTGGTACTGCAGCACCACACACACTCAATACTGCAGTACCACACTCTCTCAGTCCTGCAGCACCACACACCCTCAGTCCTGCAGCACCACACACCCTCAATACTGCAGCACCACACACCCTCAATACTGCAGCACCACACACCCTCAATACTGCAGCGTCACACATTCTCAATACTGCAGCGCCACACATCCTCAATACTGCAGCGCCACACACCCACAATACTGCAGCACCACACACCCTCAATACTGCAGCACCACACAGCCTCAATACTGCAGCACCACACAGCCTCAGTCCTGCAGCACCACACACCCTCAATACTGCAGCACCACACACCCTCAATACTGCAGCGCCACACATCCTCAATACTGCAGCGCCACACACCCACAATACTGCAGCACCACACAACCTCAATACTGCAGCACCACACACCCTCAGTCCTGCAGCACCACACACCCTCAATACTGCAGCACCACACACCCTCAATACTGCAGCGCCACACATCCTCAATACTGCAGCGCCACACACCCACAATACTGCAGCACCACACATCCTCAATACTGCAGCACCACACACCCTCAATACTGCAGCACCACACAGCCTCAATACTGCAGCGGCACACACCCTCAGTACTGCAGGAGAAAGTGAGGTCTGCAGATGCTGGAGATCAAAGTTGAACTTTATTGCTGGAACAGCACAGCAGGTCAGGCAGCATCCAGGGAACAGGAGATTCGACGTTTCGGGCACGGGCTCATTCCTGAAGAAGGGCCTGTGCCCGAAACGTCGAATCTCCTGTTCCCTGGATGCTGCCTGACCTGCTGTGCTGTTCCAGCAATAAAGTTTCAACTCAGTACTGCAGGGTCACACACTCTCAATACTGCTGCACCACACACCCTCAATACTGCAGCACCACACACCCTCAATACTGCTGCACCACACACCCTCAATACTGCAGCGTCATACACCCTCTATACTGCAGCACCACACACCCTCAATACTGCAGGGTCACACACTCTCAATACTGCTGCACCACACACCCTCAGTACTGCAGGGTCACACACTCTCAATACTGCTGCACCACACACCCTCAATACTGCAGGGTCATACACCCTCAATACTGCAGCGCCACACACCCTCAATACTGCAGGGCCACACACCCTCAATACTGCAGCGCACACACCCTCAATACTGCAGCACCACACACCCGCAATACTGCAGCGTCAAACACCCTCAATACTGCAGCACCACACACCTTCAATACTGCTGCGTCACACAGCTTAATACGGCAGTGTCATACACCCTCAATACTGCAGCACCTCACACCCTCAATACTGCTGCGTCAAACACCCTCAATACTGCAGCACCACACACCCTCAATACTGCAGCACCACACACGCTCAATACTGCAGCACCACACACGCTCAATACTGCAGCACCACACACGCTCAATACTGCAGCACCACACACGCTCAATACGGCAGTGTCAAACACCCTCAATACTGCAGCACTACACACCCTCAATACTGCAGCGTCACACACCCTCAATACTGCAGCACCACACACCATCAATCCTGCAGTGTCAAACACCCTCAATACTGCAGCGTCACACACCATCAATACTGTAGCACCACACACCCTCAATACAGCAGCACCACACATCCTCAATAATGCAGCGTCACACACCCTCAATACTGCAGCACCAAACCCGCCCAATACTGCAGCACACACCCTCAATACTTCAGCGTCACACACCTTCAATACTTCAGCGTCACACACCTTCAATACTGCAGCACCACACACCCCCAATACTGCAGCACCACACACCCTCAATACTGCAGCACACACCGTCAATACTGCAGCACCACACACCCACAATACTGCAGCACATACCCTCAATACTGCAGCGCCACACACCCTCAATACTGCAGCACCACACACCCTAAATACTGCAGCACACACCCTCAATACTGCAGCATCACAACCTCAGTACTGCAGCACACACCCTCAATACTGCAGCGTCACACACCCTCAATACTGCTGCACCACACACCCTCAATACTGCAGCATCACACACCCTCAATACTGCAGCATCACACACCCTCAATACTGCAGCATCACACACCCTCAATACTGCAGCACCACACACCCTCAATACTGCTGCACCACACACCCTCAATACTGCTGCACCACACACCCTCAATACTGCTGCACCACACACCCTCAATACTGCTGCGTCACACACCCTCAATACTGCTGCACCACACACCCTCAATACTGCTGCACCACACACCCTCAATACTGCTGCACCACACACCCTCAATACTGCTGCACCACACACCCTCAATACTGCTGCACCACACACCCTCAATACTGCAGCGTCACACACCCTCAATACTGCAGCGTCACACACCCTCAATACTGCAGCGTCACACACCCTCAATACTGCAGGGTCACACACCCTCAATACTGCTGCACCACACACCCTCAATACTGCTGCACCACACACCCTCAATACTGCTGCGTCACACACCCTCAATACTGCTGCACCACACACCCTCAATACTGCTGCACCACACACCCTCAATACTGCTGCACCACACACCCTCAATACTGCTGCACCACACACCCTCAATACTGCTGCACCACACACCCTCAATACTGCAGCGTCACACACCCTCAATACTGCAGCGTCACACACCCTCAATACTGCAGCGTCACACACCCTCAATACTGCAGGGTCACACACCCTCAATACTGCTGCACCACACACCCTCAATACTGCAGCACCACACACCCTCAATACTGCAGCACCACACACCCACAATACTGCAGCACCACACACCCACAATACTGCAGCACCACACACCCACAATACTGCAGCACCACACACCCACAATACTGCAGCACCACACACACTCAATACTGCAGCACCACACACACTCAATACTGCAGCACCACACACCCACAATACTGCAGCACAACACACCCTCAATACTGCAGCGTCACACACCCTCAATACTGCAGCACCACACACCCTCAATACTGCAGCACCACACACCCTCAGTACTGCAGCGTCACAGACCCTCAATACTGCAGCACAACACACCTTCAATACTGCAGGGTCACACACCCTCAATACTGCAGCACCACACACCCACAATACTGCAGCACCACACACCCTCAATACTGCAGCACAACACACCCTCAGTACTGCAGCGTCACAGACCCTCAATACTGCAGCACAACACACCCTCTAACTGCAGCACACACCCTCAATACTGCAGCACCACACACCCTCAATACTGCAGCACCACACACCCTCAATACTGCAGCACCACACACCCTCAATACTGCAGCACCACACACCCTCAATACTGCAGCGTCACACAACCTCAGTACTGCAGCACACACCCTCAATACTGCAGCACCACACACCCTCAATACTGCAGCGCCACACACCCTCAATACTGCAGCGCCACACACCCTCAATACTGCAGCGCCACACACCCTCAATACTGCAGCGCCATACACCCTCAATACTGCAGCGCCATACACCCTCAATACTGCAGCGCCACACACCCTCAATACTGCAGCGCCACACACCCTCTGTACTGCAGCACCACACGCCCTCAGTCCTGCAGCACCACACACCCTCAATACTGCAGCGCCATACACCCTCAATACTGCAGCGTCACACATCCTCAATACTGCAGCGCAACCCACCCTCAATACTGCAGCACCACACACCCTCAGTACTGCAGCGCCACACACCCTCAATACTGCAGCGCCACACAGCCTCAATACTGCAGCACCACACAGCCTCAATACTGCAGCGGCACACACCCTCAATACTGCAGCACCACACACCCTCAATACTGCAGGGTCACACACTCTCAATACTGCTGCACCACACACCCTCAGTACTGCAGGGTCACACACTCTCAATACTGCTGCACCACACACCCTCAATACTGCAGCACCACACCCTCAATACTGCAGCACCACACACCCACAATACTGCAGCGTCACACAACCTCAGTACTGCAGCACACACCCTCAATACTGCAGCGTCACACACCCTCAATACTGCAGCGTCACACACACTCAATACTGCAGCACATACCCTCAATATTGCAGCATCACACACCCTCAATACTGCAGCGTCACACACCCTCAATGCTGCAGTATTGAGGGTGTGTGCTGCAGTATTGAGGGTGTGTGGTACTGCAGCACCACACACACTCAATACTGCAGTACCACACTCTCTCAGTCCTGCAGCACCACACACCCTCAGTCCTGCAGCACCACACACCCTCAATACTGCAGCACCACACACCCTCAATACTGCAGCACCACACACCCTCAATACTGCAGCACCACACACCCTCAATACTGCAGCACCACACTCCCTCAGTACTGCAGCACCACACACCCTCAGTACTGCAGCGCCACACATCCTCAATACTGCAGCGCCACACATCCTCAATACTGCAGCGCCACACACCCTCAATACTGCAGCACCACACAGCCTCAATACTGCAGCGGCACACACCCTCAGTACTGCAGGAGAAAGTGAGGTCTGCAGATGCTGCAGATCAAAGTTGAACTTTATTGCTGGAACAGCACAGCAGGTCAGGCAGCATCCAGGGAACAGGAGATTCGACGTTTCGGGCACGGGCTCATTCCTGAAGAAGGGCCTGTGCCCGAAACGTCGAATCTCCTGTTCCCTGGATGCTGCCTGACCTGCTGTGCTGTTCCAGCAATAAAGTTTCAACTCAGTACTGCAGGGTCACACACTCTCAATACTGCTGCACCACACACCCTCAATACTGCAGCACCACACACCCTCAATACTGCTGCACCACACACCCTCAATACTGCAGCGTCATACACCCTCTATACTGCAGCACCACACACCCTCAATACTGCAGGGTCACACACTCTCAATACTGCTGCACCACACACCCTCAGTACTGCAGGGTCACACACTCTCAATACTGCTGCACCACACACCCTCAATACTGCAGCGTCAGACACCCTCAATACTGCAGCACCACACACCCTCAATACTGCAGGGCCACACACCCTCAATACTGCAGCGCACACACCCTCAATACTGCAGCACCACACACCCGCAATACTGCAGCGTCAAACACCCTCAATACTGCAGCACCACACACCTTCAATACTGCTGCGTCACACAGCTTAATACGGCAGTGTCATACACCCTCAATACTGCAGCGTCAAACACCATCAATACTGTAGCACCACACACCCTCAATACTGCTGCGTCAAACACCCTCAATACTGCAGCACCACACACCCTCAATACTGCTGCGTCAAACACCCTCAATACTGCAGCACCACACACGCTCAATACTGCAGCACCACACACGCTCAATACGGCAGTGTCATACACCCTCAATACTGCAGCACCACACACCCTCAATACTGCAGCGTCACACACCCTCAATACTGCAGCACCACACACCATCAATCCTGCAGTGTCAAACACCCTCAATACTGCAGCGTCACACACCATCAATACTGTAGCACCACACACCCTCAATACAGCAGCACCACACATCCTCAATAATGCAGCGTCACACACCCTCAATACTGCAGCACCAAACCCGCCCAATACTGCAGCACCAAACCCCCCCAATACTGCAGCACACACCCTCAATACTTCAGCGTCACACACCCTCAATACTGCAGCACCACACACCCCCAATACTGCAGCACCACACACCCCCAATACTGCAGCACCATACACCCCCAATACTGCAGCACCACACACCCACAATACTGCAGCACCACACACCCACAATACTGCAGCGTCACACACCCTGAATACTGGAGCGTCACACACCTTCAATACTGCAGCACCACACACCTTCAATACTGCAGCACCACACACCCTCAATACTGCAGCACAACACACCCTCAATACTGCAGCACAACACACCCTCAATACTGCAGCGTCACACACCCTCAATACTGCAGCACCACACACCCTCAATACTGCAGCACCACACACCCTCAATACTGCAGCGTCACACACCCTCAATACTGCAGCACCACACACCCTCAATACTGCAGCACCACACACCCTCAATACTGCAGCGTCACAGACCCTCAATACTGCAGCACAACACACCTTCAATACTGCAGGGTCACACACCCTCAATACTGCAGCACCACACACCCTCAATACTGCAGCACCACACACCCTCAATACTGCAGCACCACACACCCTCAATACTGCAGCACCACACACCCTCAATACTGCAGCGTCACACAACCTCAGTACTGCAGCACACACCCTCAATACTGCAGCGCCACACACCCTCAATACTGCAGCGCCACACACCCTCAATACTGCAGCGCCACACACCCTCAATACTGCAGCGCCACACACCCTCAATACTGCAGCGCCATACACCCTCAATACTGCAGCGCCACACACCCTCAATACTGCAGCGCCACACACCCTCTGTACTGCAGCACCACACGCCCTCAGTCCTGCAGCACCACACGCCCTCAGTCCTGCAGCATCACACATCCTCAATACTGCAGCGCAACCCACCCTCAATACTGCAGCACCACACACCCTCAGTACTGCAGCGCCACACACCCTCAATACTGCAGCGCCACACACCCTCAATACTGCAGCACCACACACCCACAATACTGCAGCACCACACAGCCTCAATACTGCAGCACCACACAGCCTCAATACTGCAGCGGCACACACCCTCAATACTGCAGCACCACACACCCTCAATACTGCAGGGTCACACACTCTCAATACTGCTGCACCACACACCCTCAGTACTGCAGGGTCACACACTCTCAATACTGCTGCACCACACACCCTCAATACTGCAGCGTCATACACCCTCTTTACTGCAGCACCACACACCCTCAGTACTGCAGGGTCACACACTCTCAATACTGCTGCACCACACACCCTCAATACTGCAGCGTCATACACCCTCTTTACTGCAGCACCACACACCCTCAATACTGCAGGGTCACACACTCTCAATACTGCTGCACCACACACCCTCAATACTGCAGCGTCAGACACCCTCAATACTGCAGCACCACACACCCTCAATACTGCAGCGCACACACCCTCAATAATGCAGCACCACACACCCCCAATACTGCAGCGTCAAACACCCTCAATACTGCAGCACCACACACCTTCAATACTGCTGCGTCACGCAGCTTAATACGGCAGTGTCATACACCCTCAATACTGCAGCGTCAAACACCATCAATACTGCAGCACCACACACGCTCAATACGGCAGTGTCATACACCCTCAATACTGCAGCGTCACACCCTCAATACTGCAGTGTCAAACACCCTCAATACTGCAGCGTCACACCCTCAATACTGCAGTGTCATACACCCTCAATACTGCAGCGTCAAACACCATCAATACTGCAGCACCACACACGCTCAATACGGCAGTGTCATAAACCCTCAATACTGCAGCACCACACCCTCAATACTGCAGTGTCAAACACCCTCAATACTGCAGCACTACACACCCTCAATACTGCAGCGTCACACACCCTCAATACTGCAGCACCACACACCATCAATCCTGCAGTGTCAAACACCCTCAATACTGCAGCGTCACACACCATCAATACTGTAGCACCACACACCCTCAATACAGCAGCACCACACATCCTCAATAATGCAGCGTCACACACCCTCAATACTGCAGCGTCACACACCCTCAATACTGCAGCGTCACACACCCTCAATACTGCAGCACCACACATCCTCAATACTGCAGCGTCACACACCCTCAATACTGCAGCACCACACCCCCCCAATACTGCAGCACCACACCCCCCCAATACTGCAGCACGCGCCCTCAATACTTCAGCGTCACACACCCTCAATACTGCAGCACCACACCCCCCCAATACTGCAGCACCACACACCCTCAATACTGCAGCGTCACACACCCTCAATACTGCAGCACCACACACCCTCAATACTGCAGCACCACACACCCTCAATACTGCAGCACCACACACCCCCAATACTGCAGCACCACACACCCACAATACTGCAGCACATACCCTCAATACTGCAGCGCCACACACCCTCAATACTGCAGCACCACACACCCTCAATACTGCAGCACCACACACCCTCAATACTGCAGCACCACACACCCTCAATACTGCAGCACCACACACCGTCAATACTGCAGCACCACACACCCACAATACTGCAGCACATACCCTCAATACTGCAGCGCTACACACCCTCAATACTGCAGCACCACACACCCTCAATACTGCAGCACCACACACCCTCAATACTGCAGCACCACACACCCTCAATACTGCAGCACACACCCTCAATACTGCAGCACACACCCTCAATACTGCAGCATCACAACCTCAGTACTGCAGCACACACCCTCAATACTGCAGCGTCACACACCCTCAATACTGCAGCGTCACACACCCTCAATACTGCAGCGTCACACACCCTCAATACTGCAGCACCACACCCCCCCAATACTGCAGCACCACACACCCCCAATACTACAGCACCACACCCCCCCAATACTGCAGCACGCGCCCTCAATACTTCAGCGTCACACACCCTCAATACTGCAGCACCACACCCCCCCAATACTGCAGCACCACACACCCTCAATACTGCAGCACCACACACCCTCAATACTGCAGCGTCACACACCCTCAATACTGCAGCGTCACACACCCTCAATACTGCAGCGTCACACACCCTCAATACTGCAGCGTCACACACCCTCAATACTGCAGCACCACACACCCTCAATACTGCAGCACCACACACCCTCAATACTGCAGCACCACACACCCTCAATACTGCAGCACCACACACCCTCAATACTGCAGCACCACACACCCACAATACTGCAGCACCACACACCCACAATACTGCAGCACCACACACCCACAATACTGCAGCACAACACACCCACAATACTGCAGCACCACACACCCACAATACTGCAGCACAACACACCCACAATACTGCAGCACAACACACCCTCAGTACTGCAGCGTCACAGACCCTCAATACTGCAGCACAACACACCTTCAATACTGCAGCACCACACACCCTCAATACTGCAGCACCACACACCCTCAATACTGCAGCACCACACACCCTCAATACTGCAGCACACACCCTCAATACTGCAGCACCACACACCCTCAATACTGCAGCGTCACACAACCTCAGTACTGCAGCACACACCCTCAATACTGCAGCGTCACACACCCTTAATACTGCAGCGTCACACACACTCAATACTGCAGCACATACCCTCAATATTGCAGCACCACACATCCTCAATACTGCAGCACCACACACCCTCAATACTGCAGCGCCACACACCCTCAATACTGCAGCGCCACACATCCTCAATACTGCAGCGTCACACACACACAATACAGCAGCGCCACACATCCTCAATACTGCTGCACCACACACCCTCAATATTGCAGCGTCACACACACTCAATACTGCAGCGCCACACACCCTCAATACTGCAGCACCACACACACTCAACACTGCAATACTAAACCCTCAATACTGCAGCACCACACACGTTCAACACTGCAGTACCACACTCCCTCAATACTGCAGCACCACACACCCTCAATACTGCAGCACCACACACCCTCAATACTGCAGTGCCACACATCCTCAATACTGCAGCACCACACATCCTCAATACTGCAGCACCACACACCCTCAATACTGCAGCACCACACACCCTCAATACTGCAGCGCCACACACCCTCAATACTGCAGCGCCACACACCCCCAATACTGCAGCGTCACACACCCTCAATACTGCAGCACCACACACCCTCAATACTGCAGCACCACACACCCTCAATACTGCAGCACCACACACCCTCAATACTGCAGCACCACACACACTCAACACTGCAATACTACACCCTCAATATTGCAGCACCACACACGCTCAACACTGCAGTACCACACACCCTCAATACTGCAGCACCACACACCCTCAATACTGCAGCACCACACATCCTCAATACTGCAGCACCACACACCCTCAATACTGCAGCACCACACATCCTCAATACTGCAGCACCACACACCCTCAATACTGCAGCACCACACATCCTCAATACTGCAGCACCACACACCCTCAATACTGCACCGTCACACACCCTCAATTCTGCAGCACCACACACCCTCAATACTGCAGCGTCATACATCCTCAATACTGCAGCGTCAAACACCCTCAATACTGCAGCGTCACACACCCTCAATACTGCAGCACCACACATCCTCAATACTGCCGCACCACACACTCAATACTGCAGAGTCACACACCCTGAATACTGCAGCGTCACACATCCTCAATACTGCAGCGTTACACACCCCCAATACTGCAGCGTTACACACCCCCAATACTGCAGCATCACACACCCTCAATACTGCAGCATCACACACCCTCAATACTGCAGCATCACACACCCTCAATACTGCAGCATCACACATCCTCAATACTGCAGCGTTACACACCCCCAATACTGCAGCACCACACACCCTCAATACTGCAGCACCATACCCTCAATACTGCAGCGTCAAACACCCCCAATACTGCAGCACCACACACCCTCAATACTGCAGCACCACACACCCTCAATACTGCAGCACACACTCTCAATACTGCAGCACCACACACCCTCAATACTGCAGCACCACACACCCTCCATACTGCAGCACCACACACTCCCAATACTGCAGCACCACACACCCTCCATACTGCAGCACCACACACCCTCAATACTGCTGCGTCACACACTCCCAATACTGCAGCGTCACACACTCCCAATACTGCAGCACCACACACCCTCCATACTGCAGCACCACACACCCTCCATACTGCTGCGTCACACACTCAATACTGCAGAGTCACACACCCTGAATACTGCAGCGTCACACATCCTCAATACTGCAGCGTTACACACCCCCAATACTGCAGCGTTACACACCCCCAATACTGCAGCATCACACACCCTCAATACTGCAGCACCACACACCCTCAATACTGCAGCACCACACATCCTCAATACTGCCGCACCACACACTCAATACTGCAGCACCACACACCCTCAATACTGCAGCACCATACCCTCAATACTGCAGCGTCAAACACCCCCAATACTGCAGCACCACACACCCTCAATACTGCAGCACCACACACCCTCAATACTGCAGCACACACTCTCAATACTGCAGCACCACACACCCTCAATACTGCAGCACCACACACCCTCAATACTGCAGCACCACACACCCTCAATACTGCAGCACCACACACTCCCAATACTGCAGCACCACACACCCTCCATACTGCAGCACCACACACCCTCCATACTGCTGCGTCACACACTCCCAATACTGCAGCACCACACACCCTCAATACTGCAGCACCACACACCCTCAATACTGCAGCACCACACACCCTCAATACTGCAGCATCACACACCCTCAATACTGCAGCACCACACACCCTCAATACTGCAGCACCACACACCCTCAATATTGCAGCGTCACACACCCTCAATACTGCAGCGTCACACACCCTCAATACTGCAGCGTCACACACCCTCAATACTGCAGCGTCACACACCCTCAATACTGCAGTACCACACACCCTCTGTCCTGCAGCATCACACACCCTCAATACTGCAGCGTCACACACCCTCAATACTGCAGTACCACACACCCTCTGTCCTGCAGCGTCACACATCCTCAATACTGCAGAGTCACACACCCTCTGTCCTGCAGCACCACACACCCTCAATACCCTTTGTCTAAGATTTTCAGTCCTTTACTGCGAGGCCAGCAACAAGTACAACAGAGTAGGGCATAGTAGCACCATTGGAGGAGCAAGGCTCATTCTGCTCCACCATTCTGGATCATTTATTATTTTCCTCAACACCATATTCCCATGCTAACCTGTGTCACATGATGCCATGTGTATTTAATGATCTGTGTCTTGAATTTTCTCGATGATAGAAAATTCCAAACATTAATGCAGTGTAGAAAAGTGTTGCGCTGGAAAACCACAGGCGGTCAGGCAGCATCTGAGCAGCAGGAGAAGCGACGTTTCGGGCGTAAGCCCTTCAATTAGGAATGAGGCTGGGAATTAATGCAATGCAGTGCAGTTATGGTGTGGAGACAGTGACAGGACTGAAACACCATCACCTGAAAGCATGGTTAAGGTCAACCTGGGACTTGCTGCTTTCTCATAGAATCCCCACAGGTTGTAGGAAGGCAGTTTTGCCCATCGAGTCTCCACTGACCCTCTGAAGATCCTCCCACCCAGACCCTCCCCCTACCCTACCTCTGTAACTCTGCACATCTCTTGGCTAATCTAGCTAGCCTGCATATCCCTAAACACCATGGGTACTTTAGCGTGGCCAACCTATCTAAGCTGCTCATGTTTGGACTGTGGAAGGAAACTGCAGCACCCAGAGGAAACCCACGCAGACACGGGGAGAATGTGCAAACTCCACACAGAGTCGCCTGAGGCAGGAATTGAACCCGGGTCTCTGGCACTGTGAGACAGCAGCGCTAACCACTGAGCCACTGTAATCGAGGCGAGATGTTATTATTAACAATGTTTTGTGAGTATTTTTTGTGTTTGGGAGCTGACAATGAGGGATACATGGACTAGGCAGTCCCTGGCTGGAATGAGTCATTCTCTTTTACCTATAGTGTGTAGTCGAAGTGCAGCAACTGGCACACTGACAGTAAAACAGGGGAGTCCAGATGGCAGTGAACTGTTCCCTTTAGCCTTTTGTGTACAGGATTTGACATTAAGGCATGTAGAGTTCAAAAGGTTCCAGACCATAGAACCGGGTAAGACTTGTGAATAACTTCAAACCCACCACTTTGTTTATACACATTCAAATGTTCTGAATTCTCCAGCTTTGAAATATTGTTTGTATTTACTGATGATTTAAATAAATACTAACATGTACAATATATTGACCTTGATGGTTGATTATTTATGCAGAGTAACCAGTCACCAGGAACCATGCAGCCTGGAAGGTTTTGGATGATGCCTTGATGGAATGGGGATTGGATCTATGTTTTCCAAATCTCCTGGCTGTCAGATTTCTGGAGTAGAAGCTGCAGACTGGGTCAGTGGGAACTGAATTGAAATGCCTGGCAGTTTCTTTGGACGAGCAATACTCTGTTTTCTTGTGGTGGGGCCAGTGGCTTGCCAGCTGTGCTGCCGTGCTGTCCGTGCTGCTACCCTGGCTCGAGCATGCAGTAATCGATCGTTGGCTGCCTGCGACACGATGGTCTGAGCAGCTTTCCTGGCAGCACTGTTCTCTGCCTGCATTGTCAATTGCCTTGAGGAGGGAGAAAAATGAGATCACCCTTAGAGTCAAATACAGCACTCACATTAATAGAGGTCAGCACTCTAATCGAATTCCCTCTGCACATTAACACCAACTTATTACAATAATGATTATTGCTCAGTTATAATTGGCCTACTATGTATAATGGTCATCCTTTTGGATTTATTAGTGACTATAATATTTATGATCTTTAGTTCTAGTCCTTCCATAAATGGAAACATTTATTCCATGCCAATCCAATTAAATCCTCTCATATTTTTAAAGACCTCTATTGAGATTACCCTTCAGCCTTTTCCTGGATGAAGCAGAGCCCAAAACGATTCAGTATTTCCTGATCAATAAAACCTCGCAGTATTATTTCTGTCAATCCTTGCCACATATTTTGCTGAGCCTCGATATTATTTACTCATCACAATCAGACACCACATTCCAAGTGTGACAGGCAGACAGGAACATGGCTGGACACAGGAACCATGCACCTCCAGTCTATATGGAGAAAGAACCTGTATTCACTGATCTATAAGTTTCTTAACTTGTTTTTTAACCCAATTGTCCTGCCTTCTCCCTGTAACCCTCAATCCCCTTACCAGTCAAGAACCCATCTCCCTCTGCCTTAAATACCTGGATAGAGTGAATGTGGAGAAGATGTTTCCACTAGTAGGAGAGATGAGGACCCGTGGGCACAGCCTCAGAGTGTAGGAACAATCCTTTAGAACTGAGATGAGGCAGAATTTCTTCAGCCAGAGGGTGGGGATGTGTGGGACTCATTGCCACAGAGGGCTATGGAGGCCAAGCCACCGAGTGTATTTAAGGCAGAGGTAGACAGGTTCTTGATTAGTAAGGGGATCGAGGGCTATGAGAAGAAGACAAGAGATTGGAGTTGAGGAACATTACGCCCATGATTGAATGGTGGAGCAGATGAAATGGGCTGAATGGCCTCATTCTGTTCCTTACTTGCCTTAGCACCTGCTACTGAACCTGCATATTAATCCAAAGACAATTCTGAACTAGGATTACAAAGCACCTTTGTGCTTTAGATTTCTGTCATCCTTCTCCATTTTGAAAATAGGCTATGCTTCAATTACCAAACTATGTAACCTCACACTTTCTTCCATTGTATTGGTGAGTCTGCGTGCGATGCTCTTCGGGTGGGCTGTGTGGGCTCGATGGGCCAAATGGTCTGTTTCCATACTGTGGGGATTTTATGATTCTATTCCACCTCCCACTTTACCACATCTTTGCTCACTCTCCTCGCCTGACCACGTCCTTCTGCAGCTTTCCTGCGTCCTCAGCAAAACCCCTCCCTCCACCTATCTTTGTGTCATCTATAGACTTAGCAACAATGCCCTCAGTTCCTTTGTCATTAATGGATAATGTGATTAGTCATAGTGCCAACACAGATCCCTGCAGAACTCCACCAATCACTGGTTGCCATCCTGAAAAAGTCCCCTTTATCCCCACTCTCTGCCTTCTGCCAGTCAGCCAATCCCCTCTCCATGTCAGGACCTTGCCCCTAACACCATGGGCTCTTATCTTATTTAGCATCTTCCTGCGCAGCACCTTGTCAAAGGCCTTCTTGAAGTCCAAATGAATCACATCCACTGGCTCCCCTTTGTCTAACCTGCTAGCTATATCCTCAAAGAATTCTAACCGATTTGTCAGGCATGGCCTCCCTTTACCATGTTATTCCAAGTACTCCGCAATCTCACCCTTACTGATGGACTTGAAAATCTTACCAATAACTGAAGTGAGGCTAACAGGCCTATGATTTCCCATCTCTGCCTCCCTCCTTTCTTAAGCATGGGGTGTTACATTAGCCATTTTCCAGTTCTCTGGGATCCTCCTTGACTCCAGTGATGCTGAAGATGACCTCCAATGCCTACCCAATCTCCTCAGCACTCTCCTTCAGAGCCCTGGGGTGTAGTCCATCTGATCTGGGTGAAGTATCCACCTTCAGACCCTTCAGTTTCCCCAGCACCTTCTTCTTGGTGATGGCTACTACATTCACCTCTGCCCCCTGACCCTGTTGAAGTTCTGGTATGCTGCTGGTATCTTCCAGCATGAAGACGATGCAAAGCACAATTCAGTTCCTCCGCCATTTACTTGTTTCCCAATATTACTTTCCGATCCCCATTTTCCAATGTCCACTCTTGTCTCTCTCTCTTACCATTTGTAAATCAAAAGAACTTCTTCTATATTACTAGCTAGCTTCCTCTCACATTTCATCTCCTCCCCCTTAATGCATTTATAGTTATCCTCAACTGAATTTGAAAGGCTTCTTACTGATCTTTGCCACATTATATGCTTTTCCTTTTGCTTATATGACTTTTCTTATCAGCTATGGTTGCCTTGTCCTTCCCTTAAAATGTTTCTTCTTCCTTGGGATGAATTTCTGCCGTGTCAACTGAATTATTCCCTGCTGTTGTTACTCTATTGTCAAAATCTGTGATCTATGATATATGGGGGGGGGGGGGGGGGGGGGGGAGCAGAACCTGTACTGACTGATTTACACGAAGAAATGATCTATCCTCTGTGCTATACACAGAGACAGGACTTGTGCTAAATGATCTGTATGGAGACAGGACCTGTTTCTGTAATGTAGATTAAGACACAAACAATGTCCCTTTGGTGGTTTTCTAACCACTTGATTATTTGGATATGAAGCATACATATTGTTTTTGTCTTCCAAAGTAAACTGGAAGCACTTAACAATTTGTATAGGACTTTGGTTCTGCTACATTTGGAATACTGCGTACAGTTCTGGTTGCCACATTACCAAAAGGATGTGGATGCTTTGGAGAGGGTGCAGAGGAGGTTCACCAGGATGTTGCCTGGTATGGTGGGCACTATGAGGAGAGGTTGAGTAGATTAGGATTATTTTCATGAGAAAGATGGAGGTTGAGGGGGGACCTGACTGAGGTCTACAAAATCATGAGAGGGATAGACAGGGTGGATAGCAAGAAGCTTTTTCCCCAGAGTGGGGGACACAGTTACTAGGGGTCATGAGTTCAAGGGTGAGAGGTGAAATGTTTAAGAGAGAGATATGTGGTAGGTTCTTCACACAGAGGGTGGTGGGTGTCTGGAATACATTGCTAGCAGAGGTGTTAGAGGTGGGCATGATAACATAATTTAAGATGTATTTAGACAGATCCATGAATGGGCAGGGAGCAGAAGGATACAGATCCTTAGAAAATAGGTGACAGGTTTAGATCGAGGATCTGGATCGGTGCAGGCTTAAAAGGCCGAAGGGCCTGTTCCTGTGCTGGAATGTTCTTTGTTCTTTGTCTCAACAACCTCTTTGAGATAGATTCATGGGCATTAGGAGATGATTGCTGTGATCTCACTGGTACATCATGAAGTCTCTGATGTCTTTCTTCAGTTGGTTTGCTTTCTTCTTGATGCCTTGTGTCAAGTCAACTTTCTGTTGTTGGGCATAGTCTTTCTTCTCCTTGATCTGACGTTTCAGAGCGGCCTCTGACAACATGGTGTAGCTGCAGTTAAATGTTGTGACTAACTGGTGCTCTGATTCTCGGCGGTGCTTCTCCCTGAGGAATAGGTAGTTTTTGTGGCGAATGAACGCCAGCCACTCTGCTTCATCTAGTTTACGCCGCAGCAAGATCTGTTCCCCTCGCAGCTGGTCCTGCTCATATTGTTGGAGGGGCTTGTAACTTTTCTTGAGGGTCTTCTGGAGAAGGCTACTCCTTGATTGGTCTTCAGCTGCTTTCAGCTTGCGGATCTCATCGATGAGCAGTTGCTGCTTCACCTCTTTCTCCCTCTTGCTATAAGCTTTCTGAATGGCTACAAATGGAGTCAGCGAGATACTGCCATGGGTTTTGGCATATAGCCTCATGTCCAGGCCTATGGGTGGCCGGTAGGTAAATTTGCGCTGTGGTTTGTTCCGTAGCATCTCGTGGATCTGCTGAATGCCCTGACGGACATCTGCACCAGATGCCAAACGAGAGAGCAGCATTTCACGCACAGCATCTGGCTGGTGGATCACTCGAAAAGGCTTCACACTCCCACTGGCATCTGCGTAAGCCTTTTCTTTGCCATCTTTCCCAATCTCCCATTTTTTCTCCTCATTTGTCAAAGATTCCAGTTCAAATAGCCCTATTTGCAAAAGAGAGAGCACATAGGAGATTATGATCTTGTGACATAATTGCTAGACATTAATCCAGAGATATAGGTAGTGCTTGGGTTTAAATCCTAACAGCAGTGATTATAATAAGGTCAGTCAGGTAGACCTCATAGAATATGAGTTCCCTGATTGAGGCTGTTAATCTGGTCCAATCAGGGAGTGCTGGCTAACATACTAAATGGGTGAGAGTTAGAGATACTCACTTTGGTTCCTGACTCTGAATGAAGCAGTGCTAAAGTTGTTGTTGTGAAAATAAAAGGAGGCTTGGCGACAGTTACCAGCCTCTGTGGAATTATTTCACTGCCATGTCAGATGGTGGAATTTGAATAAAAATCTGGAAGTAAGTCAAATGATGACCCTGAAGCACTTGTTGATTGTTGGGAAAAATCCATCAGTGTCACTAATGTCCTTTTGTGAAGGAAACTGCAGTCTTTACCTGGTCTGACCTACACATGACTCCTGACTCTCTGCAATGTGGCTGACTCTTAACTCACGTCTAGGCAATTAGGGATAGACAATTATTGCTGGACACCCACATAAATGAATAATTAAAACAAAAGTTAGGAACAGGAGACTGATGGATGTCGGTAAATCATAAAAGTAGTGGAAATAACTAAAACATCATGAACACACACACACAAAATCTAAAACTAGGGCTCTCTGATTAAAATAAGGAGTCAACCTTATAGAGTGGTAGGATTTGGCATTCAGTTTGAAAGGGAGATCTGAAGCACGTGTGTGAACCTAAATAAAGGTAATTACAAAGGAATGTGACCAGCATTGACTGGAGTGGACTGGGAAGGGGTTTAATGGAAAAGGCGGCTGATAACAAATGGCAGATGTTTAAGAAAATAGCTCGTGGTTCACAGCCAAAATATATCCTAGCGAGAAAGAAGGATTCTCGGAAGAGGATAAACTGGCCATTGTTCTAAGAACATAAGAACTCGGAGCAGGAATAGGTCATCTGGTCCTGTCCAGCCTGCTCCACCATTCAATAAGATCATGGACTCAGCTCCACTCACCCGCCCGCTCACCATAACCACTTAATTCCTTTACTGTTCAAAAATGTATCTATCTTTGCCTTAAAAACATTCAATGAGATAGCCTCAGCTGCTTCACTGGGCAGGGAATTCCACAGATTCACAACCCTCTGGGTGAAGAAATTCCTCCTCAACTCAATCCGAAATCTTATTTTGAGACTATGCCCCCTAGTCCTAGTTTCACCCCCTGCCCCAGTGGAGACAACTTCCCTATTTCTAGCTTATCTATTCCCTTCATAATTTTATCTGTTTCTGAAAGACCTCCCCATTGTTTTCTTCACATTTCCAATGATTATTGTCTCAATCTACTCAATCTCATCAAATATAATCCCCACAGTGTGGAAGCAGGCAATTCCACCCATCGAGTCCACACTGACCCTCTGAAGAGCATTCCACTCAGCAAAGGCCCCCCCACCCACCCAACCCTGCATTTCCCAAGGCTAACCCATCTAGCCTGCACATCCCTGGAAACTATGAGGCAATTCAGCCTGGCCAATTCACCTTAACCTGCACATCTTTGGACTGTGGGGGAAACCGGAGCGCCCAGAGGATACCCGCAGGAAGAATGTGCACATTTCACACAGACAGTTGCCCCAAGGTTGAATCGAATCCGGGTCCCTGGTGCTGTGAGGCAGCAGTGTTAAATACTGATCCACCACGCTGCCCAGCTCTCCTCATAAGGCAAACCTCTCAATTCCGGAATCAACCCAGTGAACCTCCTCTGCATCCCCTCCAGTGCTGGTACAGTGATTCTCAGGTAACAGGACCAAAACTGTATACAGTACTCCAGGGGTGGCCTCACCAGCACCCTGTACAGTTGCAGCATAACCTTCTTATTTTTAAACTTCACCCCCACCCTGCCCCCCTTGCAATGAAGGACGACCATGTCCCTCTGCAAAGCAGCATGCTGCAATTTTTCACCATTTAAATAATTCTGTTATTCCTGCCAAAATGCATGACTGGACATTTACCATGATTTGGAGATGCACAGACAACCTCACAATGCTACACTTCTCCAGCTTCCACGTAAAACATATTAAAACAGCCATCCCCTATGGACAAGCCCTACACATACACCGGATCTGCTCAGATGAGGAGGAACGTGACGGACACCTGGAAGTAATCAAGGATGCCCTCACAAGAACGGGGTACGATGCTCAACTCATCAACTGCCAGTTCTGACATGCCACAACAAGGAACCGTAATGACCTCCCCAGAAGACAGACATGTGCTGCAACTGACAGGGTACCCTTCGTTGTTCAGTATTTCCCAGGAGCTGAAAAACTACGCCATATTCTTCGTGACCTGCATTATCAATAAGGATGAGCACCTCGCCAACACCTTCCCCACACCTCCACTGCTCGCCTTTAAACAACCGCCAAACCTCAAACAGATCATTGTTCGTAGCAAACTGCCCAGCTCTCAGGACAACTCCGTACAACCCTGTCAAGGTAGGTGTTGCAAGACGAGTCAGAGTGTGGACATAGATACCACCATTACGCGTGGGAACACCTCCCACCTTGTACATGGCAGGTACTCATGTGACTTGTCTATCTTATACGTTGCAGGCAGGGATGCCCGGAGGCATGGTACATTGGGGAAACCGAGCAAAGGCTACGACAACGGATGAATGGGCATCGCACAACAATCAACAGACAGGAGGGTTCCCTCCCAGTTGGGGAACACTTCAGTGGTCCAGGACATTCAGGCTCGGTCCTTCGGGTGACCGTCCTCCAAGGTGGACTTCGGGACAGGCAGCAGAGGAAAGTGGCCGAGCAGAGGCTGATAGCTAAGTTCGGTACCCATAGGGAGGGCCTCAACCGGGACCTTGGGTTCATGTCACAGTCCAGGTGACCACCATTGCACTATACACACACTCACAACCCCCACCCCAGACAGACACACACACTCCCACACTCACACATGCACCCTCTCACAGACTTAGACATTTTACACTCACATATACACTCTCTCACACACTCACAACCCTACACCCCAGACAGACACACACACAAACCTACATACACACATTTACGTTTACGTTTGTGGGGTGAATTTGTACTTGCAGAGTTACATAGTGCTTTCTTCAAAAATTGCATAAATTAATGTAAAAGTCTGTTATGTCACTTTTTAGATTAGAATCAATCTAAACATTATGGCACAGACAGAGAACACAGGGGGCTAACACCTTCAACATATTATCCGGCTAACACCAATTGTTACAGTTAACCTGAGAATGTAACTTTTAAAAAAAAGGTTTTGTGATTTACACATGAAAGAAGTGAAACTATCACGGTATTCGAACAGATGAAAGACTCAACAATCAATCAAGGTAGTTTTCAATGTATAATTTCAGTTACATCACACTGTAAACTTTTGCTATAAATTCTGTGTCTTACAATTGAGTCCTCCACAACCACCTGATGAAGGAGAGTCGCTCCGAAAGCTAGTGCTTCTAATTAAACCTGTTGGACTGTAACCTGGTGTTGTGTGATTTTTAACTCTGACATTTACCAACATTGTACTCCATCTGCTAGACACTTAACCTATGTATAATCCCTTTGTTATCCAAGGAAGTTTATGATAGCATTAAATTGAAAGAAAAACAAAACGTACAGTGTGGTCAAGATCAGTAAACCAGAGAATTGGCAAAGGTTTAAAAGCTAACAAAAGATAACCAAAACAATGGGCAAGGTAAATTTGATAGTAAACTAGCAGGACATTACAGCTTCTTCATAACCGAGGCCAAAGGGAACACAAGCTCCTTAGAGTTCCTCATAAGACCTTCCCTTCAGACCAGGCAACATCCTGGTAAATCTCTTCTGCACCCTTTCCAAAGCTTCCACATCCTTCCTGTAATGGGGTGACCAGAACTGTACACAATACTCAAGTGCGGCCGCACCAGCTTTTTGTATAGTTGCAGCATAGATCCCTGAAAGTTGCCACCCAGATTGATAGGGTTGTTACGAAGGTATACGGTGTGTCAGCTTTTATTGGGAGAGGGATTGAGTTTCAAAACCATGAGGTCATGCTGCAGCTGTACAAAACTCTGGTGTGGCCGCACTTGGAGTATTGTGTACAGTTCTGGTCACTGCATTATAGGAAGGATGTGGAAGCTTTGGAAAGGTTCAGAGGAGATTTACTAGGATGTCGTCTGGTATGGAGGGAAGGTAACAATGACTGCAGATGCTGGAAACCAGATTCTGGATTAGTGGTGCTGGAAGAGCACAGCAGTTCAGGCAGCATCCGAGGAGTAGTAAAATCGACGTTTCGGGCAAAAGCCCTTCATCAGGAATAAAGGCAGAGAACCTGAAGGGTGGAGAGATAAGTGAGAGGAGGGTGGGGGTGGGGAGAAAGTAGCATAGAGTACAATAGGTGAATGAGGGTGGGGATGAAGGTGATAGGTCAGGGAGGAGGGTGCAGTGGATAGGTGGGAAAGAAGATAGGCAGGTAGGACAAGTCATGGGGACAGTGCTGAGCTGGAAGTTTGGAACTAGGGTGAGGTGGGAGAAGGGGAAATGAGGAAACTGTTGAAGTCCACATTGATGCCCTGGGGTTGAAGTGTTCCGAGGCGGAAGATGAGGCGTTCTTCCTCCAGGCGTCTGGTGGTGAGGGAGCGGCGGTGAAGGAGGCCCAGGACCTCCTTGTCCTCGGTAGAGTGGGAGGGGGAGTTGAAATGTTGGGCCACGGGGCGGTGTGGTTGATTGGTGCGGGTGTCCCGGAGATGTTCCCTAAAGCGCTCTGCTAGGAGGCGTCCAGTCTCCCCAATGTAGAGGAGACCGCATCGGGATCAACGGATACAATAAATGATATTAGTGGATGTGCAGGTAAAACTTTGATGGATGTGGAAGGCTCCTTTAGGGTCTTGGATGGAGGTGAGGGAGGAGGTGTGGGTGTAGGTTTTACAGTTCCTGCGGTGGCAGGGGAAGGTGCCAGGACGGGAGGGTGGGTTGTAGGGGGGCGTGGACCTGACCAGGTAGTCACGGAATGGTATGGAGGGAAGGTCTTACGAGGAAAGGCTGAGGGACTTGGGGCTGTTTTCATGAGAGAGAAGTAGGTTGAGAGGTGATTAATTGAGACATATAAGATAATCAGAGGGTTAGATAGGGTGGACAGTGAGAGCCTATTTCCTTGGATGGTGATGGCTCGCACGAGGGGCCATTAATTTAAATTGAGGGGTGATAGATATAGGACAGATGTCAGAGGTAGTTTCTTTACTCAGAGAAGAGTAGGGGCATGGAATGCTCTGCCTGTGACAGTAGTAGAATCGCCAACTTTAAGGGTAATTAAATGGTCATTGGATAGGCATACGGATGAAAATGGAATAGTGTGGGTTAGATGGGCTTCAGATTGTTATAACCTGTCAGCGCAACATTGAGAGCTGAAGGGTCTGTACTGCGCTATAATGCTCTATGCTCTAGGAAAGCTACTTGAACAATCAATGGGGTTAAAGGCTGGTAAGTCTCCTGCATCTGCTGGGATGCATCCTAGGGTATTAAAGGACGTAGCCACAGAGATTGTGGATGCATTGGTAACAAACTTCCAAGAATTCTTAGATTCTGGAAAATAATTGGATGATGAAAAACTGCCATTTAACATTTTATTCATAAAAAGAGTGATGTAAAGACAGGCTAGTTTGCTTTACCTCTATTCTTGGTGAAATGTTAGCGTCTATCCATGATAAAGGATGGAATAACAGTGCACTTCAGATGTACATAATACAATCAAGCTGAGTCAACATGCTTCATAAAGGGGAAATCATGCCTGATAAATGTATTACAATTCTGTGAGAACAGATGCAGGAGATCAAGAAGCTATGATACATTTGGATTTCAAAAAGGCATCCAATAAGGCACTGCACCTAAAGCTACCTCATAATAAAGAACCCAAGGTGTTGAGGTTGTATATTGGTGTAGACTAGCTATCCACTAGGAGACAGAGTTGGGATAAATGGTCAAATCAGTGCTGGGGTCACAATTATTTACAGTACCTAGTAATGACTTGGATGCAGGGAAAGGGAATACAATAGCCAAGTTGGCAAATGACACAAAAATACACAGGAAGACAAGTGAGGAGGATAAGACAAAAAGTCCACATCCACAGTTCTTCTGGTTTTTATTAGAGACAAGAAGGAATTTCTTCTCTCGGGAAGTAGTGAAACTGTGGACGTCTTCACCACAGGGGGCTGTCAGGGCTGGATCATTCCGTTCACTCAAGGCTGAGGCAGACCGATGTTTAATCAGAAAGGGAATCAAGGGTTTTTGGGGAAAAGGCAGGAAAGTGGAGGTGAGGGTTATCAGATCAGCCATGATCCCATTGAATGGTGGAGTAGTCTCGATGGGCTGAATGGCCTACTCCTACATCTTATGGTTTTCTGGGTAATTGAGTGCTATGATTGGCATGAGGCAGTGGAGGTGTGGCCAGGCATTTCAGATCTGGTGTGATCTAGCTGTTCGACCAAGCTGTAAACTGTCTGACATTTCCTGGCTAAATGCATAGGGTAAGTTGTGCATGTCCACTCTGAGCTCACGGTCCATGACATTCACACAAGGCCACTGGGAATAGTCGTATTGCCCATTGCATCTTTAAATATTTTGGGTAGTTTGCATTCACAAAATTGATCAACCTTACCTGGTTGAGGGGCACGATCTGGCTTTCTCAAGATTCGATGTCTGAAAATGCTGCTTTTATTTGGCTGAAAGTTTGGAGAGTTCCATCTGTTCCACCGTGCAATACATGGGTAAATGCCAGAGGTTATTTCTTTGGCTTCACACCGATCCTACATACATAAAACACAACCAGAATAAAAGGTTGTTCAATATAAAGTTGCCTGCTATTTCTTATTCTTCCACGGGACATGGGTATCACTGAGCAAGCCAACATTTATTGTTCACCCCTCATTCCCCTTGAATAGCTTGCAAGGTCATTGTGGATAGCGGCTCAGAGTTAATTCTTTGCTGTGGGTCTGGAGTGACAGGCAGGCCAGTCCAGGCAAGGACAGCAGACATCCTTCCCTAAAGAAACTCCGTGAACCAGTGGGGTATTTTCAACAGAAATCACTGGGCAAACTCAGCAAGGCAGGCAGCATCTGTGGACAGAAAGCAGAATTAACATTCCAAGTACAGTTCTGAGGAAGGGTCACTGGACCCTAAACATTAACTTTGCTTTCTCTCCACAGATGCTGCGAGACCTGCTGAATTTCACCAGTGATGTTTTTATTACACCAGGCAATGACATTCTCATGATCACCACCACTCAGACTAGCTCTGAACTCCAGATGTTCATGAATTAATTGAAGTTAAATTTTACAAGTTACCATTATGGGATTTGAATCCACATTCCCAGCGTATTATCCTGGCCTTTGGAATACTAATCCAGTGATATTACCATTACACTATAGCCCTTGAAATGCTGGGATAGGAATTTTGCCCAGCTTTCCAGCAGACTAGCCCTGACATTGCCCTAACAGCTCTCCGCGGCAGACACGAGTCAATATTACATTACAAGCAGTGTTCCTCTGCTGCACCAGTGGGACAACCTCAAATATCATTTCCAGGTACCTCTGCAATGGATTTTATCACTGATTGGACAGTGCAATGGTGCTGCAAGTTTGAACTAAAGAAGATTTTCACTTCAATTAATTGTTTGAATGAAAATGGAAAAATCTTCTCTGCACAGAGAAATTAACTGCATGACCCATATTTAATTTCTCCTTAAATCATAAAGGATGTTAAAAATTGTTGGAGTAACTCAGCAGATCTGGCTGCATCTGTGAGGAGAGAAATAGAGTCCATTTTCAAGTCAAGTGACCATTCTTCAGAGCTGACAGTAGCTTTGGAAAGGTTGGTATACACTGTATACTGAAGAGGGTGGGACCTGCTGGGTTTCTCCAGCAACCTCTGTTTTTCTTTCAGATCTTTTGCATCTGCAGTTCTATGTTTTATATGAATACAGTAGTCCTCCCGTATCTGTGAGGGATATGCTCCCAGACCTCAAAGCCTGAAACCGTGAATCCATTCATTCAAATGGGGAATGTACCTTCCCAGCAGCCCCCTGGACCCTGGTTCTGGAATGTTCCCAGTAATATGTTTGGGCCATGGTAAACTGTTTGTAACTGAAACCATGGATACAGTGGTCACCCTGTACCTAGAATGATAGGTTGTTTTCTGAGGAAAGTTTTGTATCCACTGGAGTTGAGAAGAATAAGAAATGACTTGATTTGAAAAATATAAGATCCAGCATTGTCTTGACAGAGTAGATGCAGAGAGATGTTTCCTCTTGTGGGAGAATCTAGAATGAGAAGTTCCTGCTCACCTATAAGGGCTTTCCAGAAGAAAGGTTATACCGAAAAGTTGGACTTCATCTCCTGATGCTGCCTGCCTTGCTGTGTTCCCCCAGCCTCCTGCCTGTCCCTCCTGATGCTGCCTGCCTTGCTGTGTTCTCCCAGCCTCCTGCCTGTCCTGCTGTGTTCCCCCAACCTCCTGTTTGTCCCTCCTGATGCTGCCTGCCTTGCTGTGTTCCCCCAGCCTCCTGCCTGTCCCTCCTGATGCTGCCTGCCTTGCTGTGTTCCCCCAACCTCCTGTTTGTCCCTCCTGATGCTGCCTGCCTTGCTGTGTACCCCCAGCCTCCTGCCTGTCCCTCCTGATGCTGCCTACCTTGTTGTGTTCCCCCAGCCTCCTGCCTGTCCCTCCTGATGCTGCCTGCCTTGCTGTGTTCCCCCAGCCTCCTGCCTGTCCGTCCTGATGCTGCCTGCCTTGCTGTGTTCCCCCAGCCTCCTGCCTGTCCTTCCTAATGCTGCCTGTCTTGCTGTGTTCCCCCAGCCTCCTGCCTGTCCCTCCTGATGCTGCCTGCCTTGCTGTGTTCCCCCAGCCTCCTGCCTGTCCCTCCTGATGCTGCCTGCCTTGCTGTGTTCCCCCAGCCTCCTGCCTGTCTCCTTTAGTTTCCAGATCTGCAGGCTTTTTGTCTCAAATATCAGGGCTTCCCCATTTAAAGTTAAGGAGAGGCAAAACACTTTCTCTGAGCATCTTTGGAACTCTCATTCTGTAAAGATGATGAAACAAGAGTCTTTGACTTGTCACCATTTTTGGCGGCCCTCGCAGATGAGGATGACTCTCTGTCATTCTCAGAGTGAGTGAGTAGCACAGACCAATGCAGCTCCCACAGGCTCTGATACACTTGGGGCAAGTGATGGATCACTGGCAGGGGTGGGTGGGACATTGGGGAATCTCCTCTCCGTTCCTCTCACCATTGACTCTCCTATCATTATCCCTCTCCTATTCTCCCCCTTCCCTTCTGAGCCGCAGAGCCAGGCTCAGTGTGAAAGACCTGGCTGCTGTTGTTTTCCCCTGGTAAGTCCTCCCCCCAACAGTATCCAAAACGGTGTACTTGTTATTGAGGGGAACAGCCACAGGGGATCCCTGCACTGTCTGCCTGTTCCCTTTCCCTCTCCTGATGGTCACCCAGTTACCTTTATCCTGTAACTTAGGTGTGACTACCTCCCTATAACTCCTCTCTATCACTGCCTCAGCCTCCTGAATGATCCGAAGTTCATCCAGCTCCATCTCCAGTTCCCTCACGTGGTCTGTGAGGAGCTGGGGTTGGGCACGCTTCTCGCAGGGGAAGTCAGCAGGGACACTAGTGGTGACTCTGACTTCTCACCTCCTGCAAGAGGAGCATGCAACTGCCCTAGCCTCTGTCCCCTCCACTCTAAACTGCCAAAGAGAGATTGAATAAATGAAAAAGAAAAGCCTTACCTTACCACCCCTCCCCATAGAGTCTTTTTTATTGGTTAGAGGAGGTGGACAGGTGCGAGACATTACACGTGTAATGTTTCGGGTTTAGCCATTGTCTGAATATATTAGTTCAATTACCCAGCAATCCCCATGTCCGCATCTGCTCCTGTTGAGGCTTTGCTCGAGGTAAGTATTTAAGAGGGAATTGTACCTTCCCAGCAGCCCCCTGGCCCACGCTGTCACAGGGATCTGGTTCGAATCCCACTCGGGCAGATGGGGAAATTAAAATTCAATAAAAATCTGGAATGAATTGTCTTATAATGACCATGAAACTGTTGTTGATTTCGGGAAAAACTCCATCTGGTTCATTATGTCCTTTAGGGGATGAAACTGCCATTTTTACCTGGTCTGGCCGACATATGTGACTCCAGACCCACAGCAATGGGGCTGGATTGTGACTGCCCTTAGGGATGGCCATAAATGCTGGCCTAGTCTGCAACATCCACATCCAATGAATTTTTGATAAATTCATTCAATTCTGTATGCATTTCTTTGGGCTGGAAAGTATTAGGATCCTGTCGGGTGGGTGTAGGGGTGGAATTTTTTGGAGATTGGCAGATATTAAGTCATGTTTTGAGGGGCATCTTCAAAGGAGAAAAAGCCTTTCCTGCACACCTTTTCCCCAGGGTTCAGGAAAAGCATCCAACAGCCACTGCCCAGCCCAGTACAATGCTGGAGGCAGAATAAGCTCCTCCTGTAACCCTGCATCAGCCAGCTAAAGGCCTTGATAAGCCTAAGAAAGGACAGGGTGGAGGATGCCTTGCTCACTCACCGTAATTTGAGTTCAGCTGAGGGAATTGCAGGAGGCCAGTGGACTAGCTCCTTGTCCTATGATACATGACTGTCCCCTCACAATGTCTCAAACACACTCAGTGGGGATCAGTAAAGCCCATTTTGGAGTTGCGACCACTGTTTGACATGACAGTCGGGTCCTGAACCAAGTCTCAAAATCCTGACCCTTGTACTAACCAGCACATACAGAGAAATTGCTCATATTATCAGACATACCTCCAGTAGTGCAATATCCAGCTTGTTTGTATCTATCTGTAACTGGACAATGTTGTGTTGGCTATCTTCCTTACCTCTGCTGCCTGCTACCTAGATAACCAAGAAGACAGTTTAATTCCTGATGTACTGAACACATCAATAATTAGATCAATCCACATAACAAATCAACCCAGGCAGTTTGAAATGTCACTGAAGATTAGAACTGGACTCAATTTTGTAATTTTTCAATCCATTTTGTAATTACAGTAATTAAGCAAGATCAATAAAAACATCATTCAAATTTTATAACACCAACAGTTCTCTGAGTAAAACCTGCCGCATTCCCTAAGTTGTTCACCAGCTGTGCTGACCGTGGTGAAAATATAATGGCAGAGAGAACAAACTGATTCAATTCCCACTGAGACAACCATGGAATTGGATCTGGAACTAAAACAGATGCATCTCAGTGCTCAGAGACACAATCCCACCCTGTGTTCTGATACACAATCCCACCCAGTGCTCAGAGACACAATCGCACCCAATGTTGTTATACATTCCTACCCTGTGCTCCGATACACAGTCCAACTCAGTGCTCACATACGCATTCCCACCCAGTGCTCAGATACACAATCCCACCCAGTTATCGGATATGCATCCCCACCCAGTGCTCAGATACACAACCCGTACAAATGATCTGATATGCTGTATCTCCTCTGCTGATACTGAAACCTGCTGTTATTTTGTCTGGGATCAAAGTGTAAATTTCAAACCCTAAACCCCGCATCATGGTTCAGACTCACACATAAACTGCCATCCTGCAGCACATGAATACCCTCACTGCATAACTCTCCGTGGAGGTCCAGAAATGGGAAACCATGTTCTTTACATGGAATCGGTACAATTCTAGTTTAGCAAAACAAAATAACAAGTAACATAACATTAGTATTTTAATAATAGCTTATGATGATTCTAATGAAATTAATAATTCTTGGATTTTTGTTTATCTGTGTGTGTGTTTGAAAGTTAGAATCTGTTGGGGTGAGTTCTGGTTGTCTGGAAACGGTAACTTTAATGATTGGAATGCATCCGGCCAGTTTGGGTGTGTAATATTCTGCCTGGGAATAGGGACAGGGCTTGATGGCAGATTATAATAGATCACAGCGATCAGTTCAAGCTGGACCTGAGCGGAGCCCTGGGCATCACTGGTGACTAAATGGCGTTTAGAGTTGGGGTTCAGGGATACTTGGGAACAGTATTTGCTCAGTGTACTGAATTGAGTTTATTTATTGTCACGTGTACCGAGGCACAGTGAAAAGCTTTGCTGGGGAGATTGTAATTCAGGGAAGGCCGAATACAGATGTCAGCTGCAGCATGGCCTAAAAGCTGAGAACATGTGTTTCGACATTGAAGTATAACTGGCCATCAAAAGGGGGCACAGGTTCAGTAGTTGGTCAGCCCAGGTGGGAAAGAAGACTAAAAAGACTGAATCTTGGATCACATTTGAGGGAAGTATGGAAGTGTGCCTATTAATTGAGGATTACAACCAGGGAACACAGGCAGAGTAGAGCTCATGTCAATGGAGGACCACATCAAATTCAAGGAGGCTCAAGAGCCACAGTGTTCTGCTCAGAGCACTAGAGGGCTGGCATTGTGCCAGTGATTAGATGCTCAAGAGTAGTCTTGGGAATCCAGTGTGACAGAATCACAGAGGAAGAGGTTAAGTAACTGATATGAGCAGCAGTTTGGGTAGTCTGAGGTGGAGCAGGGTTTTGAGAAGAACAGAAGCTATATCATAAACAAAAGACACAACGTTTCAGGTACAAGCCCTTCATTAGCCCTTCCTGATGAACGTCGATTCTCCTGCTCCTCGGATGCTGCCTGACCTGCTGTGCTTTTCCAGCACCACACTCTTGGTCCATATCCTTCTAATCCTTTCCTGTCCATGTATTTGTCCAAATGGCTTTTAAATGTTGTTAATGTACCCGCCTCAACCACTTGCGCTGGCAGCTCATTCCATATGTGTACTACCCCCTGTGTAAAAAGGTTGCCCCTCAGGTTCCCTTTTATTCTTTCCCCTCTAACCTTAAACTGATGCCCTCTAGTCCTCAATATCCCAACCCTGGGAAAAAGACTGAGTGGATTCACCTATCCATGTCTCTCATGATTAGATTACATTACATTACTTACAGTGAGGAAACATGCCCTTCGGCCCAACAAGTCCACACCGGTCCTCCGAAGAGCAACCCACCCAGACCCATTGCCCTACATTAACCCCTTCACCTAACACTACGGGCAATTTAGCATGGCCAATTCACCTAACCTGCACATTTTTGGACTGTGGGAGGAAACCGGAGCACCCGGAGGAAACGCACGCAGACACAGGGAGAACGTGCAAACTCCACACAGTCAGTCACCTGAGGCGGGAACTGAACCTGGGTCTCTGGCGCTGTGAGGCAGCAGTGCTAACCACTGTGCCACCGTGCCAACCTATGATCTTATACACCTCTATAAGATTCCTCCTCAGTCTCTTACACTCTAAAGAAAAAGGTCTTCTCTTGTCCAACCTCTCCCTGTAACTCAGACTATTGAGTCTGGGCAACACCCTTGTAAATTTCTTCTGCACTCTTTCCTGTTTAATAACATCCTTCCTCTAGCAAGGTGACCAAAACTGTAACATAATTTCCCAACTTCTACACTCAATGCCCTGACTGATGAAGGCCAGTGTGCCAAAAGCCTTCTTCACTGCCCTGTCTACCTGGGACTCCACTTTCAGAGAACTGTGAACCTGAGCTCCAAGGTCCCTCTGTTCCACTACACTCCTTAAGGCCCTACCATTCACCATGAAACTCCTCCCTTGATTTGACTTTACAAAATGCAACACCTCACACCTATCTATATTGAACTCCATTTGCCATTTCTCAGTCCACTTCCCCAGCTGATCAAGGTCCTGCTGCAATTTCTGACAACCTTCCTCGCTGTCCATTCTACTGCCTATTTTAGTGTCATCAGCAAACTTACTAACCATGCCTTGTACATTCTCATCCAAATCATTGATATCGATAACAAACAGCAATGGGCCCAGCACCGACCCCGAGGCACTCCACTAGTCACCGGCCTCCAGTCCAACAAGCATCCTTCCACTGTTACCTTTTGCTTCCTACCATCAAGCCAATTGTGTATCCAATTTGCCAACTCCCTCTGGATTCTATGTGATCTAACCTTCCAGAGCAGCCTACCACGTGGAACCTTATCAAAGGCCTTACTGAAATCCATCTAAACTATGTCTACTGCACAGCCCTTATCAACCTTCCTGGTCACTTCATCAGAGAACTCTAACAAATTAGTGACAGCAAAGCAGAAAGGGATATCTTATCAGGTCAATTTACAGAATAAGGGCGAGGAAATAAGAAATCATGTAAATTAACCAATACCCCAGCTTCTTTCTGACCAAGAACCCACGAAACCATCGTTGAATGATCAGCACTGGAGAGCGATGGGCAAGGATGTTGTTGATAGTAGAGAGCAGACTCCTGATACGTCTCAACTCCGTACACCAGGTCGAGATCTGTGTGAGGGATGAGAGCACCAACACTGGTTCAACAAGAAATCAAAATGCTTCTTATAAAGCAATAACAGCAAGAAGTGATCAGTTAGCACCATTTCCCATCAGTGATCCATGGGAGTTTGAGAAAGAAGTATTTAGTTATCTCCAAAATGGCCAATTAAATCAACTTCAGCTGGTAGAATTTAAAACCACACCTGTAAAATGTACAGTGCTATGAAAGCAGTAAAGCAGCTCAAGGTGCTTCACATTAGCAATTTATCAAACAAAATTTGACAGAAAACAACTTACGGCAATATAATGACAGGTAACTTGGTCTAAGAGGTCACATTAAAGAGAATCATTCTGGAGGAATAAGGGAAATAGAGATGTGCAGGGAGGGAATTTCATATGTCAATGCTGAAGACATTGTCATCAATTTTACAGTGTCAAGCTCAGTGATAACTCTTGTGCTCATCTGGCTCTGGTTAATGTCAGTGTCATCATGGGATCAATATCTACAAAGAGTCATAGAATTTTACAGCACAGCAAGAGGCCATTCAGCCCATCCTGTCTGCACCGGCTCTCAAAACGCTACCCAGTGAGTCGCACTGTCCAGCCCTATCTCCACAACCCTATAATTTCATCACTTCCAACATCTCCAGCTCTCTTTTGAAACCTCCTCTGGAATCCACCTCCACCACTCTCCCAGGCAGAGATCCTAACAACTCTCTGAGTAAAGACATTTCTACGCATCTCACTCCTAGCTCACTTGCTGACTTGCGACTAAGGGTGGCACGGTGACTCAGTGGATAGCACTGCTGCCTCACAGCAGCAGGGATCCTGTCTCGATTCCTGCCTGGGGTGACTGTCTGTGTGGAGTTTGCACATTCTCCATGTGTCTGCGTGAGTTTCCCCCCACAGTCCAAAGATGTGCATGTCAGGTCAATTGACCACACTAAATTGCCCATAGTGTTAGGTGCATTAGTCAGGGGTAAATGTAGGGAATCTAATATCTTGAAATTGTGACATACCATAGCCCATAGAGATGCACAGCACAGAAACTCGTTCATGCCGACCATATATCCTAAATAAACCTAGTCACATTTGCCAGCATTTGGCCCACATCCCTCTAAACCCTTCCTATTCATTTACCCATCCCCCACAAGTCTTTTAAATGTTATAATTGCACCACTTCCCTGGCAGCTCATTCCATACACACACCTCCCTCTGCGTGAAAAAGTTGTCCCTTAGGTCTCTTTTATATCTTTCCCCTCTCACCTTAAAACTATGCCCTCAAGTTTTGGAGTCCCCCAGCCCAGCAAAAAGACCTTGTTTATTTGCCCTATCCATGCCTCGCATGATTTTTTAAACCTCTATAAGGCCATCCCTCAGCCTCCGACCCTCCAGGGGACATTGTCACAGACTTTTTTAATGCATTTGTGGGATGTGGGCTTCACTGGATGGCCAGCATTTATTGCCCATCCCAAGTTGCCCTTGAGAACATAGAACATAGAACAGCACAATTGACGTTTCAGGCATGAGCCCTTCTTCAGGAATCCTGAAGAAGGGCTCATGCCCGAAACGTTGATTCTCCTGCTCCTTGGATGCTGCCTGACCTGCTGCGCTTTTCCAGGAACACATTTTCAGCTCTGATCTCCAGCATCTGCAGTCCTCACTTTCTCCTAGAAATCTCCATTGCCCCTCACTAAAGCTTCCACATCCATCCGATCATGACATGATCAGAACTGAACACAATATTCAAAGTGTGGTCTAACCATGGTTTTATAGAACTGCATCTTAACCTTGTGGCTCTTAAACACTATCCCCCTGCTAATGAAAGGAACCACATTATATGCCTTCTTAACAACCCTATCAACTTGGTTGGTAACTTTGAGGGATCTATGGATATGGACCCCAAGATCCCACTGTTCCTCCACACTGCCAAGAACCCTGCCTTTAAACCTGTAATCTGCATTCAAATTCGACCTTCAACTCGAGAAGATGATGGTGAGCTGCCTACCTGTTGTGAGTTGACCCACAATTCCATTACAGAGGGAATTCCAGGATTTTCACCCTATTCAGCCTCTCCCTGTGGCTCAAACCCTCCAGCCCTGGCAACATTCTTATAAATCTATTATGAACCCTTTCAAGTTTCACAAACCCCTTCCTACAGCAGGGAGACCAGAACTGCACGTAGTATTTCAATAATGGGCTAACTAATGTCCTGAACAGTCACAACATGACTTTCCAACTCCTATACTCAATGCACGGACCAATAAAGGGAAGCATTCCAAACACCTTCACTATCCCATCCACCAGCAACTCCACTTTCAAGGAACTATGAACCTGCACTCCAAGGTCTCTCTGTTCAGCAACCCTCTGCAGGAACTTACCATGAAGTGTATACATCCTGCTCTGATTTGCCTTTCCAAAATGCAGCACCTCACATTTCTCCAAATTAAACTCCATCTGTCACTCCCCACAAACTTACAACATCCTTCGTCACTACCCACAACTGTACTGTCGTCTGCAAATTTACTAACTCAACCTTTTTTTGCCCTCATCCAGCTTGTTGATAAAAAAATTACAAACAGCAGTGGACCCAAAACAAATCCTTGCGGTACACCAATGGTAACTGAACTCCAGGATGAACATTTCCCATCAACCACTACCCTCTGTCTTCTTTCAGCTAGCTAATTTCTGATCCAAACCACTAAATCACCCTCAATCCCATTCCTCCATATTTCGTGCAGTAGCCTATAGTGGGGAACCTTATCAAATGCTTTACTGAAATCCATATACACCATAACAACAGCTTTACCCTCATCCACCTGTTTGGTCACCATCTCAAAGAACTCAACAAGGTTTGTGAGGCACAACCTACCCTTCACAAAACCATGTTGACTATCCCTAATTAACTTATTCTTATTGAGATGAGTATATAATTCCTATCTCTTATAACCCTTTCCAACACTTTGCCCACAACCGAAGTAAGGCTCACTGGTCTATAATTACCAGGGTCGTCTCTACTCCCCTTCTTGAACAAGGGGACAACATTTGCTATCCTCCAGTCTTCTGGCACTATTCCTGTAGACAATGACGACATAAAGATCAAAGCCAAAGGCTCAGCAATCTCCACCCTGGCTTCCCAAAGAATCCCAGGATAAAGCCCATCTGGCCCAGGGGATTTATCAATTTTCACACTGAAATGTTATTTTTTAAATTCACTCATGGGAAGTAGGCATCACTAGCTGGCCAGCATTTATTGCCTGCCCTTAAATGCCCTTGAACTGAATGGCTTGTTAGGCCATTTCAGAGGGCGGTTAAGAATCAACCACATTGCTGTGGGTCTAGAATCACATGTCAGTCAGACCAAGTGAGGACGGCAAATTTCCTCCCTGAAGATAATGAATGAACCAGACGGGTTTTTCCGACAATCGATAATGGTTTCATGATCATCAGTAGATTCTTAATTCTGCATTTTTTTATTGAATTCTAATGCCACAGTCTGCCCTGGTAGGATTCGAACCTGGGTCCCCGGAACATTAGGTGAGTTTCTGAACTAATAGTTTCACAATAATAAAGATAAGATATTGCCCCTCCTTGTCTATGTTTGTGTAGGGGGAGTTTTGTAAGGGGGTTAGAATTTTAATTAAGAAAGTTATATGTCAACAGTTTATAGTCATTTATCTCTAACGAGAGTCTATTTATTCATAATAAATGGTTATCCTTGTTAAGTACAAAAACCTGGTCCATGTTTTCTGTCAACCTGGGTCTAATGTGTCAGGAAATGTGGAGAGTTTTGCATACTTTGTTAAAAGCATTAACTTTTGTAATGTCCCCAGGAGTAGTGGAACCTAATTTCCAGCATGAGGTTACTCCAGTGAGGTGTGACACTGGGTCATTGAGTATGTTTAAGATGGAGATAGATGAATTCTTGTGGGGCAATAGAATCAAAGATTATGGGGGGTAGAAGGAAATGTGGAAATTGAAACACAGATCTGCTATTATGTCATTGAATTGTAGTGCAGACTTGTAGGGGCAATTAGCCTAGTTCAGTTCCTAATTCATATGTGAGCGTGCTCATATGATCCTCCTTTGAGCTGCAGCTGGATGTCCATCCCCTCAGTTTTGTGGACAGCCACATGGTTGAGTAGAATGCCATTCCTCTACCGCTGCCATTGGTGTTGCGGAGCCCGTCCCTCCTGGTTCTCTTCAGACATCAATGGAGAACCTTATAATAAGGTCAGAAAATCTGACAGCTGGGAATGAAGATAAAGAGGAGTAAAGGCCAAAATTGCAGAGTGTTTGGAAATTGCCTTTATGGCTGTGAAAGCACAATCAAAGCAAATCCTGGACACACAAGACTGTTTCAGTCTTTAAATCCTTTCCAGCCTGTCAATCTAGCAAAGCAAATCTCCACAGGGATCCCTGAAAATTTCCCATAGTTTGGGAAAGCAGTGAGCAGAATGTTGAAGGCAGAATGCTGGGTTAAATTTACAAATACTTTTCTCTGAACATATGCATAGAACAAATGCACTGGGACACCTCCAATCAAGTTAAAGTGGATGATGATGGATGTTATGCACCTACATCTATTTTCCACACTGTGCCCACATTGTAACCTGCCCCTCACTTCTGCATCTTAAAATTTGCTTTAAAGTTCTCCCCCTAACAGCACTGTGGCTGTCTCCATACTACACTGGACTGCAGCAGTTCAAGAAAGCAGCTCACCACCATCTTCTCAAGGGATGGACAATAGTGCTGTCCGAGCCATTCCATGAATGATTTTTTTTAAAAATTCTAATCTGGAATACTTAACCTTTCTTTCCTCTCTTTCAACTTTGACAAATTTGCTACACATATCCTGTGTTTCTTATTCCTGATTTTCAGTCTGGTCTTGGTGGATGCATGAAATGTTTCAGTCCCTTAATAACAGATAAAGGCACCAACCTGTGAACACAATGGGAGGTCAATAAAGAAATGTGGACTTAACGCTTTGAATTCTTCAGATTTCGGCCAATCTTCGATGATCTCCTCATCTGAGATGACAAAGTGATCCAAGGCTTTGAGGGACAGAATGCTGTTGACAACGTGATGCCGATAGTTTGGAACCAGACTGACTGGGGTGTCAAACAGAGTCAGAACGATGAGGTTTGGGCAAGAAAACAGGGGCTCAACACTACGCAGGGGCCCAATGATGTTACCATGAAGATAAAGGATCTGCAGAGACTTCATTTCAGACCAAAAGTCTTCATCTGGAAGATCCGAGATCTGATAATGGGGGGAAATAAATAAAATAATTATGTTAGTACATTATAACCAAATACAGAACAGTGGAGAAGAAAGGGGAATCAGATATATTATTAAACAATTCTGTAGTTACATTATGGAGCTTGACAGTTCTTGACGTCAATATATTAAATTATTTACACCTCCCAGAGCCAGGTTAAACTACTGTCCCAGTTCCGAAACAGAAATACCTCAACTCTCATCCACTCAATTAATTCCTGATTCTAGGCTTCAGCTCTCAGGACTTATTGTCCTCAACATCCTCTCTAGGACTGCTCAATTTTTAGTAATAGAAGAGATAGCATCTCTTTCCTCACTAGACACAAATTCCCTTTTCTTCAATTCCCCGAGTTAAGCTCTCAGCCTCACTGCATTCAGACTAAACTGTACCTTTGTGCTTCATGTGCAACTGTTAACCATCCTGTACGTTCACTAGTTGTGATTCCAGTGATCTGAGTCAGGTACAGCTCGCTAGGGAACCAGTTCTAAATAGTTATAAACTAACTTGATAGGTTCAGTAACTTTGCAGCTGCCTCTCGATAGGCAGCTTGGTTTCACTGACTAAGACAAAAGAAACTATAAGTTAGTTTTGCTGTTTAGATTAGATTAGATTACATTACAGTGTGGAAACAGGCCCTTCGGACCAACAAGTCCACACCGATCCGCCGAAGCGCAACCCACCCATACCCCTACATTTACCCCTTACCTAACACTACGGGCAATTTAGCATGGCCAATTCACCTGACCTGCACATCTTTGGACAGTGGGAGGAAACCGGAGCACCCGGAGGAAACCCACGCAGACACGGGGAGAACGTGCAAACTCCACACAGTCAGTCGCCTGAGGCGGGAATTGAACCTGGGTCTCTGGCGCTGTGAGGCAGCAGTGCTAACCACTATGCCACCATGTCGCCCATGCTGTTATCTTGGGGAACTTCTCCACAGATCCCTGATGGCAGCAAGACAGGTTAATAGGACAGTTAAGAAGGCACACAGGATACTTGCCTTTATCAGTAGTGTCATAGATAATAATAACTTTAGTTTGGCCAAAACTGTATAACCAATACAATTTGCCATAATTGGCAGTACTGTGTGCTGTTGTGAACTCCGCATATAGGAGGGATGTGGTAACACTGAAAGGGGTGCAGCAAAGATTCACAGATGTTGCCTGGCATACAGCAGTTTACCTTCAAAGAGAAGCTGGATAAGTTTGGATTGTTTTCTTTAAAGCAGAGAAAGCTGAGAGGGTCCTGGTAGAGGTATAAAAGACTATGAGGGGTATGGATAAGGTGGGCAGAAAGCAGCTGTTCCCTTTAGTTGAAGGGACAACAACAAGGGTGTTTTTTTTTTCTCTTCACAGAAAGAGCGGGAGCAGCAGGGGAAAGTAATGAAGTCCAGAGGGGCAGCCGGGAAGGAAAGCAGTGAGTATAAATACTCACCCTTTGACGCCAACGGTCATTTTGAGTGCGAGCAGCAGCAGAGTGTAAAGGAACCCGGAAGGCTACAGCTAAGGTAAGACAGTTTGTTTTAAAATTATGGGCGGCACAGTGGTTAGCACTGCTGCTATTCACAGCGCCAGAGACCCGGGTTCAATTCCCGTCTCAGGCGACTGACTGTGTGGAGTTTGCACGTTCTCCCCGTGTCTGCGTGGGTTTCCTCCGGGTGCTCTGGTTTCCTCCCACAGTCCAAAGATGTGCAGGTCAGGTGAATTGGCCACGTTAAATTGCCCGTAGTGTTAGGTAAGGGGTAAACGTATGGGTGGGTTACGCTTCGGCGGGTCGGTGTGGACTTGTTGGGCCGAAGGGCCTGTTTCCACACTGTGATGTAATCTAATCTAATCTAAAAAAAATTACTTGTGGGCAGCGGTGTTTTTTTTTCCTCTCTTCACAGAAAGAGCAGGGGCAGCAGGGGGAAGTGACGAAGACCAGAGGGGCAGCTGGGAAGGAAAGCAGTGAGTATAAATACTCACCCTTCGACGCCAACGGTCATTTTGAGTGCGAGCAGCAGCAGAGTTTAAAGGAACCCGGAAGGCTACAGCTAAGGTAAGACAGTTTGTTTTAAAATTACTTACCAGTAGCGGGCAGCGGTGTTTTTTTTTCTCTACACAGAAAAAGCGGGAGCAGCAGGGGAAAGTGACGAAGACCAGAGGGGCAGCCGGGAGCCGGAAGCAGGTATAGCGTAAGCTTACCTCGGTAGGTTTTTTCCCTATAAAAGCGCGCAGGAGAAGAACCCGAGGCACTACAGAGGTAGTGCCTCCCACCCTCCCTCCTCCTCTAACCTAATAATAAGACCCGTTGTGGTAAGTAGGTAAGTGCTGCATTTTGCTTGTTCTATTCTTTAGACCCAATTTTTTTTTTTAAAAAAAGGTTACTTTTAGAGGGATGGCAGTGAAGGCAGTGCAATGTTCCTCTTGCAACATGTTTGAGGTGAGGGATGCCATGGTCGTCCCTGCTGATTACACTTGCAGGAAGTGCACCCATCTCCAGCTCCTCCAAGACCGTGTTAGGGAACTGGAGCTGGAGTTGGATGAACTTAGGATCATTCGGGAGGCAGCGGGGTCATAGATCGGAGCTTTAGGGAAGTAGTAACTCCAAAGATTGCAGACAGATGGGTGACAGTGAGGGGGACTGGGAGGAAGCAGCCAGTGCAGGGACCCCCTGCAGCCATTCCCCTCAAGAACAAGTATACCGTTTTGGATACTTGTGGGGGGGATGATTTACCAGGGGTAAGCAATGGGGTTCAGGCCTCTGGCACGGAGCCTGTCCCCGTTGCTCAGAAGGGAAGGCTGGAGAAGAGCAGAGCAATAGTAATTGGGGACTCGATAGTTCGGGGCACAGATAGGCGGTTTTGTGGGGGCGAGAGAGACTCATGTTTGGTATGTTGCCTCTCAGGTGCAAGGGTACGTGATGTCTCTGATGGTGTTTTCCGGGTCCTTAAGTGGGAGGGGGAGCAGCCCGAAGTTGTGGTCCACATTGGCACCAATGACATAGATAGGAGGAGGGCTGAGGATGTTAGGCAGGCTTTCAGGGAGCTAGGTTGGAAGCTCAGAGTTAGAACGAACAGAGTTGTTGTCTCTGGTTTGTTACCCGTGCCACGTGATAAAGAGTCGAGGAATAGGGAGAGAGAACAGTTAAATGCGTGGCTACAGGGATGGTGCAGAAGGGAGGGATTCCGGTATTTGGATAACTGGGGTTCTTTCTGGGGAAGGTGGGACCTCTATAAACAGGATGGTCTACACCTGAACCTGAGGGGCACCAGTATCCTTGGGGGGAGGTTTGCTAGTGCTCTTGGCGGGAGGGGTTTAAACTAACTCTGCAGGGGCATGAGAACCTAGACTGTAGCTTTAGGGTGCAGGACCTGGAGTGTAGGGAGGTTAGGAACATGGCATCAATCTCAAAGGAGGGTGCCTGTAAACAGGAAAGTGGCTTGAAGTGTGTATACTTCAATGCAAGAAGTATATGAAATAAGGTAGGTGAACTTGCAGCGTGGGTTGGTACCTGGGACTTCGATGTTGTGGCTATTATGGAGACATGGGTAGAACAGGGACAGGATTGGCTGTTGCAGGTTTAAATGTTTTAATAGGGTCAGAGGTGGGGGTAAAAGAGGGGGAGGTGTGGCATTGCTTGTCAAAGATCGTATTACAGCGGTGGAAAGGACGATGGATGAAGACTCGCCATCTGAGGTAGTTTGGGCTGAGGTTAGGAATAGGAAAGGTGAGGTCACCCTATTAGGAGTTTTTTTACAGGCCTCCTAATAGTCCTAGAAACGTAGAAGAAAGGATTGCGAGGATGATTCAGGAGAAGAATGAAAGTAATAGGGTGATTGTTATGGGGGACTTTAACTTTCCTGATATTGATTGGGAAAGCTATCGCTCTAGTTCGTTAGATGGGTCGGTGTTTGTCCAATGTGTGCAGGAGGGTTTCCTGACACAATATGTAGATAGGCCAACAAGAGGTGAGGCCATACTGGATTTGGTTCTGGGTAATGAACCAGGCCAGGTGTTAGAATTAGAGGTAGGTGAGCACTTTGGGGACAGTGACCACAATTCGGTGACTTTTACTCTAGTGATGGAGAGGGATAAGTGTGCACTGCAGGGCAAGAGTTATAGCTGGGGACAGGGAAATTATGATGCGGTGAGGCATGACTTAGGATGCGTGGCTTGGAAAAATAGGCTTCAAGGCAAGGGCGTAATTGATATGTGGAGCTTGTTCAAGGAGCAACTATTGAGTGTCCTTGATAAGTATGTACCTGTCAGGCAGGGAGGAAAGGGTCGTGTGAGGGAGCCGTGGTTTAATAAGGAATTGGAATCCCTTGTTAAATGGAAGAGGGCGGCCTATATAAAGATGAGGCGTGAAGGTTCAATTGGGGCGATTGAGAGTTATAAGGTAGCCAGGAAGGGCCTGAAGAGAGAGCTAAGAGCAGCAAGGAGGGGACATGAAAGGTCCTTAGTTGGTAGGATTAGGGAAAACCCTAAGGCTTTCTATAGGTATGTCAGGAATAAAAGAATGTCGAGGGTAGGAATAGGTCCAGTCAAGGATAGTAGTTGCGTGTGGAGGCTGAAGAGATTGGGGAGACACTGAATGAACACTTTTCGTCAGTATTCACTCAGGAACAGGACATTGTTGCCGATGTGAATACTGAGTCACTATTAAGTAGAATGAATGGCTTTGAGGTATGTAGGGAAGAGGTGTTGGAAATTCTGGAAAGGGTGAAAATAGATAAGTCCCCTGGGCCTGATGGCATTTATCCTAGGATTCTCTGGGAAGCAAGGGAGGAGATTGCAGAGCCATTGGCCTTGATTTTTATGTCCTCGTTGTCTACAGGAGTAGTGCCAGAAGACTGGAGGATAGCAAATGTGGTTCCCTTGTTCAAGAAGGGGAGTAGGGATAACCCTAGTAACTATAGGCCGGTGAGTCTCACTTCTGTTGTGGGCAAAGTCTTAGAGAGAATTGTAAGGGATAGGATTTATGAACATCTGGATAGGAATAATGTGATCAAAGATAGTCAGCATGGTTTTGTGAAGGGCAGGTCGTGCCTCACAAACCTTATTGAATTCTTTGAGAAGGTGACTAAGGAGATGGACGAGGGGAAAGCGATAGATGTGGTGTATATGGATTTTAGTAAGGCGTTTGATAAGGTTCCCCATGGTAGGCTACTTCAAAAAATACAGAGGTATGGCATTGAGGGTGAGTTGGAGGTTTGGATTAGGAATTGGCTGGCTGGAAGAAGGCAGAGGGTAGTAGTTGATGGTAAAGGTTCATCTTGGAGTGCCGTTACTAGCGGTGTTCCGCAAGGATCTGTTTTGGGACCATTGCTGTTTGTCATTTTTATAAATGACCTGGTGGAGGGGTTAGAAGGTTGGGTGAGCAAGTTTGCGGATGATACGAAAGTCGGAGGAATTGTAGACAGTGAGGAAGGATGTGGCAGGTTACAGCGGGATATAGATAAGCTGCAGAGACGGGCAGAAAGGTGGCAAATGGAGTTCAATGTAGCTAAGTGTGAGGTGATTCACTTTGGTAAGAGTAACAAAAAGATGGGGTACTGGGCTAATAGTCGGATACTTGGTAGTGTGGATGAGCAGAGGGATCTTGGTGTACATGTACACAGATCTTTGAAAGTTGCCACCCAGGTAAATAGTGCGGTGAAGAAGGCATATGGCGTACTGGCTTTTATTGGTAGAGGAATTGAGTTCCGGAGTCCTGAGGTCATGTTGCAGTTGTATAAGACTCTGGTGCGGCCGCATCTGGAGTATTGTGTGCAGTTTTGGTCGCCATACTATATGAAGGATGTGGAGGCACTGGAACGGGTGCAAAGGAGGTTTACCAGGATGTTGCCTGGTATGGTAGAAAGATCGTATGAGGAAAGGCTGAGGCACTTGGGGTTGTTTTCATTGGAGAAAAGAAGGTTTAGGGGTGACTTGATAGAGGTGTACAAGATGATTAGGGGTTTAGATAGGGTTGACCGTGAGAACCTTTTTCCACGTATGGAGTCAGCTATTACGAGGGGGCATAGCTTTAAATTAAGGGGTGGTAGGTATAGGACAGATGTTAGGGGTAGGTTCTTTACTCAGCGAGTCGTGAGTTCATGGAATGCCCTGCCAGTAGCAGTGGTGGACTCTCCCTCTTTATGGGCATTTAAGCAGGCATTGGATAGGCATATGGAGGATAGTGGGCTAGTGTAGGTTAGGTGGGCTTGGATCGGCGCAACATCGAGGGCCGAAGGGCCTGTACTGCACTGTATTCTTCTATGTTCTATAACAAGAAAGGGGCATCGATTGAAGTGAAAAGCAGTGGTTTCAGGAGGGATTTGAGGAAATGTTTTTAAACCCAGATGGTGGTGGGGGTCTGGAATGCACTGCCTAGGGAGGCAGGAAACCTGACAATCTTTATAAAGTATCTGGATGAGCATTTGAAATGCCATAACATTCAAGGCTACAGGCCAGGTGCTGGAGTGTGTAGAATTAGAATACTTTTTATCAGAGCAGGCTTGATGGGACAAACAGTCTCTTCTGTACTGTGTGGTCCTATGAACTCTGCAGCTACCTCTCAGTGGAAAACGTTATCTATGCTGACTAACACTTAAAGAAATTATTGGTTACTTTTATTGTTATGTTGAATGCCAAATGCAGACTTCACTAGATTTTAAAAAGAGATCCATTTTTAAAACTGGTATACTTGTCAGATTCCCTACATGTCCTAACTCTCTGAGTCAAGTTCTGGGTTCAGGTCTCACATGAGAGGATGAATGTGAAGTCCAAGCTGGTCCCTACAGTGAAATACTTGTCAACTGCTCAAGTGAATGTTTAGATTAGATTAGATTAGATTGCTTACAGTGTGGAAACAGTCCCTTCAGCCCAACAAATCCACACCGACCCGCCAAAGCGCACCCATCCAGACCCATTCCCCTACATTTACCCCTTCACCTAATACTACGGGCAATTTAGCATGTCCAATTCACCTGACCTGCACACTTTTGGACTGTGGGAGGAAACCAAACCGGAGGAAACCCACGCAGACACGGGGAGAATGTGCAAACTCTACACAGAGAGCTGCCTGAGGCGGGAATTTCAGGGAAGAGAAAAAAGCCCTCCCAGTGTCCTGGTCAACATCCAGAAATAATTTATTTGCAAAACAACACTACTTTTCAAAAGTAATTTACCAATTTAAGGTGAGAGAGAAAAGGTTTAAAGGGGACTTAAGAGGGAACTTTTTCACACAGTGAATGGAATGAGCTGTCAGAGGAAGTGGTACAGGCTGGTACAAATACAACATTTAAAAGGCATCTGAATGGGTATATGAACAGGAAAGGTTTAGAGGGATACGGGCCTAGTGCTGGCAAATGGGACTAGATTAATTTAGGAAATCTGGTCAGCACAGATGAGTGAACCAAAGGATCTGTTTCCGTGCTGTACATCTCTACGACTCTAAGATTACAAATTGTCTGATTCAGCCTCAGACAGTTTCCATTGTGAAGTAAGAGAGAGGACTTTGTGGAGGAGATTTAACACGGTAGGCTTGGTCCTACCAACAATTAGCTCAAGGAAATTTCTGCCCAACCCGTTTTAAATAATGGAAAAACAGTCCAGCTAATTAAGACACAATGGTAAGGTGAAATCATGTGAAACCTGTGTTTTTGGAATATGCCACTGTGAGTCTAGCATGTACATAATAAATAGATGGATAGCTCCTTAAAGATTCCAGGGAGTGGGAAAAGAAGCCATTGCAGTTAATTCACCAGATGAACTTCCTGGCATTTACCTAAGTGACAACAACAAAATCAGCCCTGCCATCATGCAAATTCATCGTTACCAATACCTGGGGCTAATGCCAACATCTGAAGTACTGTCTCAGAGACCATTTCATCGACAGCATTTTCCAAACCCATGATCACTACCATCTAGAAGAACAAGTCCTGCAAGTTTCCCTCCAAACCACTCACCATTCTGACTTGTCTTCAGTGTTACTGGGTCAGAATCCTGGTCGGGGGGGGACCACTCATCACACTGTCAACACTCTGCCGTGTTGGTGGCTGTCAAACCTTGAGGGGATAGGAGGTGAGTTTCTCACTGCAGAATTCCTAAGACGCTGACTTTTCTTTTATTCATTTGTATGACATGGGTGTGCTGGCTGGTCAGCATTTTTTACTGCCTGGCCCTAGTTGCTCCTTGAGAAGGTGATGGTGAGTTGCTTTCTTGAACCGCTGCATTCCATGTGCTGTAGGTTTATCCACAATGCCCTTAGGGAGAGAATTCCAGGATTTTGACCCAAGACACTGAAGGAATGGGAACGGCTTACAATGGCCAATGGATGCCCAGTCTTGAGTTGCTAGTTCAAAATCCTTCCCATTTAGCACAGTGATAGTGGAGGGTATTCTCAATGAGGGTATTCTCTTTGTCTCCACATGGACCATACAGTGGTCACTCTGATGACCTGCTCTTGTGGCCATAGTATTTATCTGGCGAGTCCAGTCTGTGGTGAACAGTAACTCCCAGAATAGTTAAAAATCACACAACACCAGGTTATAGTCCAACAGGTTTAATTGGAAGCACACTAGCTTTCGGAGCGTCGCTCCTTCATCAGGTGATAGTGGAGGACTCAATCCTAAGACACTCTACGCTCACTACACACACACACATACACTCTCTCACACTCACACCCCCAACCCAGACAGACACACACACACACACACACACACAAAGACCCACATGCACACATATATTTTGTGGGGTGAATTTGCACTTGCAAAGTTACATTGTACTTTGCTCAAAAACTGCATGAATTCGTGTAAAACTCTGCGATCTCACTTTTTAGATTAGAATCAATCTAAACATCATGGCATAGACAGAGAACACAGGGATCCAACACCTTCAACATATTGTCTAGCTATCACCCATTGTTACAGCTAATCTGAGAATGCAACTTTTAAAAAAGGTTTTGTGATTTACACATGAAAGAAGTGAAACTATCATGGTATTCAAACAGATTAAAGACTCAACAGACAATCAAGGTATTTTTCAATGTATAATTTCAGTTACATCACACTGTAAAGTTTTGCTATAAATTCTGTGTGTTAGGATTGAGCCCTCCACTACCATCTGATGAAGGAGCGTCACTCCGAAAGCTAGTGCTTCCAATTAAACCTGTTGGACTATAACCTGGTGTTGTGTGCTTTTTAACTTTGTACATCCCAGTCCAACACCGGCATCTCCAAATCATCCCAGAATGATGACAGCATGTCATTCAGTGATGGTAATGTGAAAGCAATGGAAATTGGCTGATATTGTTTTTATTGAGCACACACATTCTTTATTACTTACATGGTTTCCATGGAGATCCAGCTTGATTAAACGGGGACATCTTGCGAGAGCATCGATTTTAGTGATGTAATTCCGAGACAGGTTGCAAACCTTCAAAGCAGAGGATTGAGGCAAGCTGCCCAGATTCTTCAGGTAACGTCCAGACAAGTTTACTACCACAATCTCATCCAGTTTCTTCTCTTTGTATACATTTTCCATCTCTCCACACAACAGGATCAGTGATTTTGAAGGAGACACAAGGTGACTTCTTTTGATTGGATGTTTCATAGCTGCACGGCTCTGTGGAGTATGCAAATCATCAAACAAGCAGAATGAAAGTGGAAGAAATGTTTTATGGCCAGGACATAGAGATTGACTATAATGTGGATCTTATTTACAAATATGCCTCCTTTTTCTATTGTACGAAAAAGCTCATAATCAGAGTGGACATTAGTGCGGCAATGAAGGAACACTGCATTGCTGGGAGAAATTAAACAAAAACCTTGTATAACTTCTCAGACTGGATGTAAAAGGTAAAAGTCAGGTAAAGTTGCCATGATCTTACCAGACCATTAGTCTGTTCTCTCATTGCCACTCAGATTGATAGAGTTGTGAAGAAAGTATACAGTGTGCTAGCTTTTATTGGTAGAGGGATTGAGTTTTAGAGCCATGAGATCATCTTGCAGCTGTACAAAACTCTGGTGCGGCCGCACTTGGAGTATTGTGTACATTTCTGGTCACCACATTATAGAAAGGATGTGGAAGCATTGGAAAGGGTTCAGAGGCAATTTACCAGGATGTTGCCTGGTCTGGAGGGAAGGTCTTATGAGGAAAGTCTGAGGGACTTGAGGCTGTTTTTGTTAGAGAGAAGAAGGTTGAGAAGTGACTTAGTTGAGACATATAAGATGATCAGAGGGTTAGATATGGTGGGCAATGAGAGCCTTTTTCCTCGGATAGTGATGGCTAGCACAAGGGGACATAAATTTAAATTGAGGAGTGATAGATACAGGATAGTGGTCAGAGATAGTTTCTTTGCTCAGAGAGTAGTAGGGGCGTGGAATCACCTGCCTGCAACAGTAGTACACTTGCCAAATTGACAGGCATTTAAATAGTCATTGGACAGACATAGGGATGATAATGGAATAGTGTAAGATAGATGGGCTTCAGATTGGTTTCACAGGTCAGAGCAACACAGAGGGCCGAAGGGCCTGGACTGCGCTGTAACGTTCTATGTTCTGTGTCTCCTATGACTAAGCCTGTCCTGTATCCATCTTTGAGGAGAAAGTGAGGTCTGCAGATGCTGGAGATCAGAGATGGAAATGTGTTGCTGGAAAAGCGCAGCAGGTCAGGCAGCATCTAGGGAACAGGAGAATCGACGTTTCGGGCATTAGCCCTTCTTCAGGAAGGTTTCTCATGGTAAACTGATGAGCAAGGTTAGCTCACACAGAATACAGGGAGAACTAACTATTTGATGCAGAACTGGCTTGAAGGTAGAAGATAGAGGTGGTGATGGAGAGTTGCTTTTCAGGCTAGTGGCCTGTGACTAGCAGTGTGCAACAAGGATCGGTGCTAGGTCCACTGCTTTTCGTCAATTACACAAATGATTTGGATGTGAACATAGAAGGTATGGTTAGTAAACTTGCAGATGACTCTAAAATTGGAGGTGTGGTGGACAGCGAAGAAGGTTACCTCAGAGTACAATGGATCTGGATCAGATGGGCCAATGTGCTGAGGACTGACAGATGGAGTTTAATTTAGATAAATGTAAGGTGCTGCATTTTGGAAAAGCAAGTCAGAGCTGGACTTATACATTTAATGGTAAGGTCCTAGGGAGTGTTGCTGAACAAAGAGACCTCGTAGTGCAGGTTCATAGTTCCTTGAAAGTTGAATCGCAGGTATATAAGATAGTAAAGGCGTTTGGTACGCTTGCCTTAATTGGTCAGTGCATTGAGTATAGGAATTGAGAGGTCATGTTGTGGCTTTGCAGGACATTGGTTAGGCAATTCTGGTCTCCCCCCTATAGGAAGGATGTTGTGAAACTGGAATGGGTTCAGAAAAGATTGATGAGGACAAAGCAGAGTACATCCAAAAAGCGCAACAACTACTTGCAGATACCAACACCTACCAAGAGGGAGTTTGTCCCCACCCCACAGCTCACCAATAGGATAAACAACACACTGAGAAACCTACAAAAAAACGGACAGATAACCAGAGCTGACCTACAGAGAATGAAACCTGAAAGCAACAACACCCCCAGATTCTATAGACTACCTAAAGTGCACAAACCAGACATCCCACTCAGGCCCACAGTATCACTACCAGGGACACCATCACACAAACTGGCTAAAGAACTACAGCAGAAACTGAAACACCTGATCAGCGGATCCAGACACTCTATACAATCAATACAGGAATTCTTGGACATCATCAGAAATATACACATAGACAAGGAAGAAACTATGGTCTCATTCGATGTAACGGCACTGTTCACCTCTATCGACAAAACCCTAGCCAGAGAAACAATAGCCAACCTGCTGGACATACAGAACAGACAACAAGACGGGGAACCTATCAACAAAGACGGCATACTCAAACTACTGGACCTGTGCCTCACAACACACTTCACATTCAACAACCAAATATATGAACAAATCAACGGCACACCCATGGGCTCACCCATCTCTGGACTCATAGCAGAAGTGGTAATGCAAAGGTTAGAACAAACAGTCTAATTCAAATTCAACTCAAACGCTGGGTCAGATATGTGGATGACACCTTTGTAATCATTAAAAACACAGAAATAGAGAACACACACCGGATCATCAATGCCACACTCACAGGAATCCGATTCACTAGAGAGGAAGAAAAGGACAACCAACTCCCATTCCTAGACGTGATGGTACAGAGAACACCAAACGGAGAATTCACTACAAGGGTATACAGGAAAGCCACACACACACAGACCAAGTCCTGAACTACGCAAGTAACCACCCCAACACACACAACACACACAGGACACTATTCAAAAGAGCCACAACACACTGCAGCATACCAGAACTACAAAAAGAGGAAGAAGAACACCTCTACAATGCATTCGCCAAAAACGGATACCCCCGCAATTTCATCAACAGATGCCTAAGGGAAAGACAACGGAACGAGGACACGCCACAACCCAAAGGTCTAGCCACACTACCATACATCAAAAACATTTCCGAACTGACAGCCAGACTACTGCGACCACTAGGACTTATAACAGCTCACAAACCAACAGCCACGCTCAGACAACAACTCACCAGAACGAAGGACCCGATACCCAGCATGAGCAAAACCAATGTAGTGTACAAAATCCCATGCAAGGACTACACAAAACACTACATAGGACAAACAGGAAGACAGCTAACGGTCCACATCCATGAACACCAACTAGCCGTGAAACGACATGACCAGCTATCCTTAGTAGCCACACAATCAGATGACAAGCAACATGAGTTCGACTGGGACAACACTACTATTATAGGACAAGCCAAACAGAGAACAGCCAGGGAGTTCCTCGAGACATGGCACTGATCCACAGATTCAATCAATAAGCACATCGACCTGGACCCAACATACCGACCACTGCAGCGGACAGCTGGAACTGACAACCGGAAGCGGCAGGTACAAATCACTATAAATGCCGGAGGAAACATCACAGAAGCGCTTCACAGGAGGCTCTCAAGCCCTGAGGATGTCACCTAGACAGGGGACGAAACGTCTGCAACACAAATTCCCAGCTCGGCGAACAGAACCACAACAATGATGAGGACGTTGCCAGGACTGGAGGATTTGAGCTATAGGGAGAGATGTTAAGGCCTTTTTCTGTGCTATAACTAATCTATAACTCTATTCCATGATTTTCAATCTCAGATGAGCTGGTAACCAGGACAGTTGGCTATGAAAGAGCCCATGACACTATTTTGGAGAAAAGGAGGAGTTAGTTTTGAAGTACCTGAGCACTCACTCAGTGCTCGCTGTGTACAAATTGACAGCTGAGCGAACTACTGTATAACAGTGACCATTGTTCAAAGACTATTATATTGGCTGTAAAATAATTTGAGACTTCCTACGGACATGAAAGCAACTTACCAATATCAAAACACATTGAGACCATTCCCCACACTGAGCCCCTCCCCCCACTCTGATCCCCTCCCCACACTGAGACCCACCCCCACTCTGAAAACCTCCCTCACACTGAGTCCCTCCCTCAAACTGAGCCCATCCCCACACTGACCCCTCCCACACACTGAGCACCTCCCTCACACTGAGTCCCTCCCTCACACTGAGTCCCTCCCTCACACTGAGCCCCTCCTCCACTCTGAGCACCTCCCACACACTGAGCCCCTCCCCCACACTGAACCCCACTCTCACACTGAGCCCCTCCCCCACATTGAGCACCTCCCTCACACTGAGCCCCTTCCCCACACTGAGCACCTCCCTCACACAGAGCCCCGCCCCCACACTGAGCCCCTCCCCCACACTGAGCCCCCCCACACTGAGCCTGTCCCTCACACTGAGCCCCTCCTCCACACTAAGCCCCTCCCTCACACAGAGCCCCTCCCTCACACAGAGCCCCTCCCTCACACAGAGCACCTCCCCCACATTGAGCACCTCCCCCACATTGAGCACCTCCCCCACACTGATCCCCTCCCCACACTGAGCCCCTCCCTCACACTGAGCCCCTCCCCCACACTGAGCCCCACCCCCACACTGAGCCCCTCCCCCACACTGAGACCCTCCCACACACTGATCCCCTCCCCACACTGAGCCCCTCCCTCACACTGAGCCCCTCCCCCACACTGAGCCCCACCCCCACATTGAGCCCCTCCCCCACACTGAGACCCTCCCACACATTGATCCCCTCCCCACACTGAGCCCCTCCCCCACACTGATACCCTCCCCCAAACTGAGCCCCTCCCTCACTCAGAGCCCCTCCTCCACATTGGGTCCCTCACACAGAGCCCCTCCTCCACATTGGGCCCCACCCACAAACTGAGCCCCTCCCTCAATCTGAGCCCCGACCCCACACTGAGCCCCACCCACACACTGAGCCCCTCCCCCACACTGAGCCCCTCCCCCACACTGAGATCCACCCACACACTGAGCCCCTCCCACACACTGAGACCCACACACTGAGCCCCTCCCCCAAACTGAGCCCCTCCCTCACACAGAGCCCCTCCTCCACATTGAGCCCCTCCCACAAACTGAGCCCCTCCCTCAATCTGAGCCCCTACCCCACACTGAGCCCCTCCCCCACACTGAGACCCACCCACACACTGAGCCCCTCCCACACACTGAGCCCCTCCCACATACATTGAGACCCTCCCACACACAATGAGCCCCTCCCCATGCATTGAGACCCTCCCACACACTAAACCCCTCCCACACTTAGCCCCTCCCTCACACAGAACCCCTCCCCTACATTGAGCCCCTCCCTCACACTGAGCCCCTCCCTCACACTGGACCCCTCCCACACATTGATCCCCTCCCACACACCTAGCCCCACCCCCAAACTGAGCCCCTCCCCCACACTGAGCCCTTCCCCCCACACTGAGCCCCTCCCACACTGGTCACCTCCCCCACACTGAGCCCCTCCAACACACTGAGCCTCTCCAACACACTGACCCCTCCCTCACACTGAGCCCCTCCCTCACACTGAGCCCCTCCCCCACAATGAGCTCCTCCCTCACATTGAGCCCCTACCCCACACTGAGCCCCTGCCCCACATTGAGCCCCTCCCCCACATTGAGCCCCTCCCTCACACAGCGCCCCTCCCTCACACTGAGCCCCTCCTCCACACTGAGGCACTCCCACACACTGAGCCCCTCCCCCACATTAAGCACCTCACTCACACTGAACCCCTCCCCACACTGAGCCCCTCCCACACACTGAGTCCTTCCCAAACACAGAGCCCCTCCTCCACATTGAGTCCCTCCCACAAACTGAGCCCCTCCCTCAATCTGAGCCCCTCCCACAATCTGAGCCCCTCCCCCAGATTGAGCACCTTCCTCACACTGAGCTCTCCCACACACTGGGCCCTTCCCACACACTGAGCCCCTCCCTCACACTGTGCCCCGCCCACACACTGAGCCCCTCCCTCACATTGAGCCCCGCCCACACACTGAGCCCCTCCCTCACATTGAGCCCCTCCCACACACTGAGCCCCTCCCACACACTGAGACCCACCCACACACTGGGCCCCTCCAACATACAATGAGACCCTCCCACACACAATGAGCCCCTCCCCATGCATTGAGACCCTCCCACACAGTGAGCCCCTCCCACACACTGAGCCCCACCCCTACATGGTGCCCCTCCCTCACACTGATTCCCTCCCCCACACTGAGCCCCGCCCGCACACTGAGCCCCTCCCACACACTAAGCCCCTCCCTCACACTGAGCCCCTCCCTCACACTGGCTCCTCCCACACATTGATCCCCTCCCTCACACCTAGCCACGCCCCAAACTGAGCACCTCCCTCACACTGAGCCCCTCCCCCACACTGAGCTCCTCCCCCCACACTGAGCCCCTCCCCCACATTGAGCACCTCCCCCATGTGAGTACCTCCCTCACACTGCGCCCCTCCCTCACACTGAGCCCCTCCCCCACATTAAGCACCTCCCTCACACTGAGCCCCTCCCCACACTGAGCCCCTCCAACACACTGAGTCCATCCCACACACTGAGCACCTCCTGCACATTGAGTCCCTCCCACAAACTGAGCCCCTCCTGCACATTGAGTCCCTCCCACACTCTGAGCCCCTCCCCCAGATTGAGCACCTTCGTCACACTGAGCCCTCCCACACACTGGGCCCTTCCCACACACTGAGCCCCTCCCTCACACTGTGCCCCGCCCACACACTGAGCCCCTCCCTCACATTGAGCCCCGCCCACACACTGAGCCCCGCCCTCACATTGAGCCCCTCCCCACACTGAGCCACCCACACACTGAGCCCCTCCCACACACTGAGACCCACCCACACACTGGGCCCCTCCCACATACAATGAGACCCTCCCACACACAATGAGCCTCTCCCCATGCATTGAGACCCTCCCACACAGTGAGCCCCTCCCACACACTGAGCCCCACCCCTACATGGTGCCCCTCCCTCACATTGATTCCCTCCCCCACACTGAGCCCGGCCCGCACACTGAGCCCCTCCCACACACTAAGCCCCTCCCTCACACTGAGCCCCTCCCTCACACTGGTCCCTCCCACACATTGATCCCCTCCCTCACGCCTAGCCACGCCCCAAACTGAGCACCTCCCCTACACTGAGCTCCTCCCCCCACACTGAGCCCCTCCCACACACTGAGCCCCTCCCCCAGATTGAGCACCTCCCCCACACTGAGCCCTTCTCCCACACTGAGCCCCTCCAACACACTGAGCCTCGCCCACACACTGATCCCCTCCCCCAAACTGTGCCCCCCTCACACTGAGCCCCTCCGCCACACTGAGCCACTCCCCCACACTGAGCCCCTCCCCCACGTGAGCACCTCCCTCACACTGCGCCCCTCCCTCACACTGAGCCCCTCCCCCACATCAAGCACCTCCCTCACACTGAGCCCCTCCCCACACTGAGCCCCTCCAACACACTGAGCCCCTCCCACACACTGAGTCCATCCCACACACAGTGCCCCTCCTCCACATTGTGACCCTCCCACAAACTGAGCCCCTCCCTCAATCTGAGCCCCCCCCACACTCTGAGCCCCTCCCCCAGATTGAGCACCTTCCTCACACTGAGCCCTCCCACACACTGGGCCCTTCCACACACTGAGCCCCTCCCTCACATTGTGCCCCGCCCACACACTGAGCCCCTCCCACACACTGAGCCCCTCCCCACACTGAGCCACCCACACACTGAGCCCCTCCCACACACTGAGACCCAAACACACACTGGGCCCCTCCCACATACAATGAGACCCTCCCACACACAATGAGCCCCTTCCCATGCATTGAGACCCTCCCACACAGTGAGCCCCTCCAACACGCTGAGTCCCACCCCTACATGGTGCCCCTCCCTCACACTGATCCCCTCCCCCACACTGAGACCCGCCCGCACACTGAGCCCCTCCCACACACTAAGCCCCTCCCTCACACTGGCCCCTCCCACACATTGATCCCCTCTCTCACACCTAGCCACGCCCCAAACTGAGCACCTCCCTCACACCGAGCTTCTCCCCCCACACTGAGCCCCTCCCACACACTGACCCCCTCCCCCACATTGATCACCTCCCCCACACTGAGCCTCTCCCACACACTGAGCCCCTCCCTCACACTGAGCCCCTCCCACACACTGAGCCCCTCCCACACACTGAGCCCCTCCCACACACTGAGCCCCCCTCACACTGAGCCCCTCCCCCAGACTGAGTCCCTCCCCTACACTGAGATCCACCCACACACTGAGCCCCCCACCACGTGAGCACCTCCCTCACACTGCGCCCCTCCATCACACTGAGCCCCTCCCCCACTTTAAGCACCTCCCTCACACTGAGCCCCTCCAACACACTGAGCCACTCCCCCACACTGAGCCCCTCCCCCACGTGAGCACCTCCCTCACACTGCGCCCCTCCATCACACTGAGCCCCTCCAACACACTGAGCCCCTCCCACACACTGAGCCCATCCCACACACTGTGCCCCTCCTCCACATTGAGTCCCTCCCACAAACTGAGCCCCTCCCTCAATCTGAGCCCCTCCCACACTCTGAGCCCCTCCTCCTGATTGAGCACCTTCGTCACACTGAGCCCTCCCACACACTGGGCCCTTCCCACACACTGAACCCCTCCCTCACACTGTGCCCCGCCCACACACTGAGCCCCTCCCTCACATTGAGCCCCGCCCACACACTGAGCCCCTCCCTCACATTGAGCCCCTCCCCACACTGAGCCACCCACACACTGAGCCCCTCCCACACACTGAGACCCACCCACACACTGGGCCCCTCCCACATACAATGAGACCCTCCCACACACAATGAGCCCCTCCCCATGCATTGAGACCCTCCCACACAGTGAGCCCCTCCCACACGCTGAGTCCCACCCCTACATGGTGTCCCTCCCTCACACTGATCCCCTCCCCCACACTGAGCCCCGCCCGCACACTGAGCCCCTCCCACACACTAAGCCCCTCCTTCACACTGAGCCCCTCCCTCACACTGGCCCTTCCCACACATTGATCCCCTCCCTCACACCTAGCCACGCCCCAAACTGAGCACCTCCCTCACACTGAGCCCCTCCCCCACACTGAGCTCCTCCCCCCACACTGAGCCCTTCCCACACATTGATCCCCTCCCTCACACCTAGCCACGCCCCAAACTGAGCACCTCCCTCACACTGAGCCCCTCCCCCACATTGAGCACCTCCCCCACACTGAGCCCTTCTCCCACACTGATCCCCTCCCCCAAACTGAGCCCCTCCCTCACACTGAGCCCCTCCCACACACTGAGCCCCTCCCTCACACTAAACCCCTCCCCCAAACTGAGCCCCCCTCACACTGAGCCCCTCCCCCACACTGAGCCCCTCCCCCACACTGAGCCCCTCCCCCACACTGAGATCCACCCACACACTGAGCCCCTCCCACACACTGAGCCCCTCCCACACACTGAGCCCCTCCCCCACTGAGCCCCTCCCCCACACTGAGCCCCTCCCACACACTGAGCCCCTCCCACACACTGAGCCCCTCCCCCACTGAGCCCCTCCCCCACACTGAGCCCCTCCCACACACTGAGCCCCTCCTCCACACTGAGCCCCTCACTCACACTGAGCCCCTCCCCACAATGAGCCCCTCACTCACACTGAGCCCCTCCCCACACTGAGATCCACCCACACACTGAGCCCCTCCCCCACACTGAGCCCCTCCCCCATGGCACTGATCCTCCCCCACACTGAGCCCCTCCCCCCACACTGAGCCCCTCCCCCATGGCACTGACCCTCCCCCACACTGAGCCCCTCCCCACACTTAGCCCCTCCCCCCACACTGAGCCCCTCCCCCCACACTGAGCCCCTCCCCCATGGCACTGATCCTCCCCCACACTGAGCCCCCTCCCCACACTGAGCCCCTCCCCCATGGCACTGACCCTCCCCCACACTGAGCCCCTCCCCACACTTAGCCCCTCCCCCCACACTGAGCCCCTCCCCCCACACTGAGCCCCTCCCACACACTGAGCCCCTCCCCCACACTGAGCCCCTCCCCTCACTGAGCCCCTCCCCCATGGCACTGATCCTCCCCCACACTGAGCCCCTCCCCCCACACTGAGCCCCTCCCCCACACTGAGCCCCTCCCCCCACACTGAGCCCCTCCCCCACACTGAGCCCCTCCCCACACTGAGCCCCTCCCCCCACACTGAGACCCTCCCCCACACTGAGCCCCTCCCCACACTGAGCTCCTCCCCCCACACTGAGCCCCTCCCCCACACTGAGCCCCTCCCCCCACACTGAGACCCTCCCCCACACTGAGCCCCTCCCCACACTGAGCCCCTCCCCCCACACTGAGCCCCTCCCCCCACACTGAGCCCCTCCCCCACACTGAGCCCCTCCCCACACTGAGCCCCTCCCCCCATGGCACTGACCCTCCCTCACACAGACATAGCCCCGATCTCCCTGTCCCTGCCGGTCTCTGACTCACCCTCCGGCAGGTCCCCGCCATCTCTCTCTGTCTCTCTCTGGGCGGCCGAGTTTCAGGTTGCTATGGAAACCACGGGGCTGCTTTCGCTGCGCATGTGCGGACCGAGCCCCGCCCATTGCCGTGACGGAGGTGCGCACGCGCGGGGCTGCAGCGCTTCGCGGATCCTCTTCCGGTGAGTGTGAAGGACCATCTGGGAGTGGGATGAGGAGGTTGGTCAGTGAGGGTTGTGGATGGTGGCGGTGCTATATAATGCAGGAGGTGGGTAACTGTGAGGTAGTGTCCCTGGGCAGGCAGTATCAGCGAAGGGAATACATGGTGGGATTCTGGGACACACCAGGGACCTTCATCTACATGGACTACAGTTCCTTTAAATAGCAGGACAAATGGTTAACAAGGCCTATGGAATACTTGCCCTTATTAGCTGAGGCAAAGCTTAAAGGTGGGGAGTTCATGTTGGAACTGTGTAAAATATTGGCTCGGCCATAATTAAAGTATTGTGTGCAGTTCAGGCAAATACGTTACAGGAGGGATGTGATAATATTGGAGAGGGGACAGAGAAGATTCACCAGGCTGGAGAGTTTAGTTACGAAGAGAGATCATGCAGACTGGGGTTGTCTCTATAGGAGCAGAGGGGAAAGTGAGGACTGCAGATGCTGGAGATCAGAGGTTAAAAAATGTGTTGCTGGAAAAGCGCAGCAGGTCAGGCAGTATCAAAGAAGCAGGAGAATCGACTTTTCGGGCATAAAGGAAGAAGGGTTTATGCCCAAAATGTCGATTCTCCTGTTCCTTTGCTGCCTGGCCTGCTGCACTTTTCCAACAAAACATTTTTAAGCTCTATAAGAGCAGAGAAGATTGTAGCAGGACATAATTGAGATTTGTTTGGCGGAGGAATCAATGACCCGGGGGTATTGATTTAAAGTAAGGGGCAGGAGTTTTAAAAGAAGATGTGAAGAAAAGCATTTTCAACTAGAGGCTGTTGGGAACCTGGAACTCGGGCTTCAGCCTGTCAGGGTGGTGGAGGCAGAAATCTTCAACATTTAAGAAGTTTTTAAATGTGCATTTACAATGTAAAGGTGTATTAGATTACAGAAACAAAAACAAAAGTTGTTTGAAAAGCTCAGCAGGTCTGGCAGCATCTGTGAAGAGAATCAGAGTTAATGTTTCGGGTCTGGTGACCTTTCCTCGGAGGGTTTTCCAAGTTCTGTTTTTGTTTCTGATTTACAGCATCTGCAGTTCTTTTGGTATTAGACTACAGGCCCAGTGCTGGAATAGAATAGTTAGGTGGTTGTTTGTGACTAAGAGGCTCATAATAGGCCAAAGGACCTTTTTCTGTGCTGTCAAACCCAATGACACATTCACACAGTCCTGAAACATACCTCTCACACACCACCCATACTCTCACTATGCATCTTCCTCATCTCCCCACGCCCCACCTCCCCGCGCACACCCTGCCCTGCACACACACCTGGCACTCAGTCCTCATTTAACCCCAGTGCCCAGTTATCTCCTGGATTGTGGAGTCCTCCAGTTACAATGCCCTGTTGACTAATGTCCTGTGTTTCTTTGCCTTTCCAGAGAGATGGCTACTCCAGTCGCCACAGAAAATGTCACCCTTCCAAACAATAGCAGCAAGACAATTCTGGTGCGCCATCTTCCATCAGATTTAACACAAAGTGAGAAGGTGGATCTGCTGAAGTATTTCGGAGCAGTGTCTGTGCGGATTTTATCAGACAAAGGAAGACTGGTATGACTACAGTAGTATTAGCCATACTTCTGTAACAGGCATTGTTTTCCTTTCCTTCAATTGTTTAACTTTCAATCTTATTATATAAATAGTACTGAGGGAACGCCACACTGTCAGAGGGTTGGTGTTGAGGGTGTGACATGCTGTCGGAGGGTTGGTGCAGAGAGAGTGCCATGCTATCGGAGGGTCAGTGCTGAGGGAGCGCCAAGCTGTTTGATGTATTTAATAGACACACAGAATCTTATGGAACTATTGTGAAGATACAGAGAATCTTCAATTCTACTCTGATATTAACCCTTCAGTCAATATCACTCAAGTGGATTCGCCGCTGCTCATTTCTTTTGAGGCTTGCTGTATGCATATTAGCTACAGTATTTCTTACAGTAAACAGTGGATTGCACCTAAATTGGAAAGGGACTAATATACTGGCAGGGAAATTTGCTAGAACTGCTCGGGAGGATTTAAACTAGTAAGGTGGAGGGGATGGGACCCAGGGAAATAGTGAGGAAAGAAATCAATCTGAGGCGGGTACAGTTGAGAACAGAAGCGAATCAAACAATCACGGCAGGCAGGGACAAGGTAGGACTAATAAATTAAACTGCATTTATTTCAATGCAAGGGGCCTAACAGGGAAGGCAGATGAACTCAGGGCATGGTTAGGAACATGGGATTGCAATATCATAGCAATTACAGAAACATGGCTCAGGGATGGGCAGGACTGGCAGCTTAATGTTCCAGGATACAAATGCTACAGGAAGGATAGAAAGAGAGGCAAGAGAGGAGGGGGAGTGGTATTTTTGATAAGGGATAGCATTACAGCCGTGCTGAGGGAGGATATTCCAGGAAATACATCCAGGAAAGTTATTTGGGTGGAACTGAGAAATAAGAAAGGGATGATAACCTTATTGGGATTGTATTATAGACCCCCTAATAGTCAGTGGGAAATTGAGAAATAAACTTGCAAGGAGATCTCAGCAATCTGTAAGAATAATAGGGTGGTTATGGTCGGGAATTTTAACTTTCCAAACATCAACTGGGATTGCCATAATGTTAAGGGCTTAGATGGAGAAGAATTTGTTAAGTGTGTACAAGACAATTTTCTGATTCAGTATGTGGATGTACCTACTAGAGAAGGTGCAAAACTTGACCTACTCTTGGGAAAAAGGCAGGGCAGGTGACTGAGGTGTCAGTGGGGGAGCACTTTGGGGCCAGTGACCATAATTCTATTCGTTTTAAAATAGTGATAGAAACGGAGACCAGATCTAAAAGTTGAAGTACTAAATTGGAGAATGGCCAATTTTGACGGTATTAGGCAAGAGCTTTCGAAAGCTGATTGGAGGCAGATGTTCACAGGTAAAGGGACAGCTGGAAAATGAGAAGCCTTCAGAAAAGAGATAACAAGAATCCAGAGAAAGTATATTTCTGTCAGGGTGAAAGGGAAGGCTGGTAGGTATAGGGAATGCTGGAGGACGAAAGAAATTGAGGGTTTGGTTAAGAAAAAGAAGGAAGCATATGTCAGGTGTAGACAGGATGGATCGAGTGATTCCTTAGAAGGGTATAAAGGCAGTAGGAGTATATTTGAGGGAAAGCAGGAGGGCAAAAAGGGGACATGAGATAGTGTTGGAAAATAGAATTAAGGAGAATCCAAAGGGTTTTTACAAATATATTAAGGACAAAAGGGTAACTAGGGAGAGAATAGGACCCCTCAAAGATCAGCAAGGCGGCCTTTGTGTGGAGCCACAGAAAGTGGGGGAGATACCAAATGAATATTTTGCATCAGTATTTACTGTGGAAAAGGATATGGAAGATATAGACTGTAGGGAAATAAAAGGTGACATCTTGCAAAATGTCTAGATTACAGAGGAGGAAGTGCTGGATGCCTTGAAACGGTTAAAGGTGGATAAATCCCCAGGGCCTGATCAGGTGTACCCGAGAATTCTGTGGGAAGCTAGAGAAGTGATTGCTGGGCCTCTTGTTGAGATATTTGCATCATTGATAGTCACAGGTGAGGTGCCAGAAGACTGAAGGTTGGCAAATGTGGTGCCACTGTTTAAGAAGGACGGTAAAGACAAGCCAGGGAACTATAGACCGGTGAGCCTGACCTCGGTGGTGGGCAAGTTGTTGGAGGGAATCCTGAGGGACAGGATATACATGTATTTGGAAAGGCAAGGACTGTTTCGGGATAGTCAACATGGCTTTGTGGGAAATCATGCCTCGCAAACCTGATTGAGATTTTTGAAGAAGTAACAAAGAAGATTGATGCGGACAGAGTGGCAGATGTGATCTATATGGACTTCAGTAAGGCATTCAACAAGGTTCCCCATGGGAGACTGATTAGCAAGGTTAGATCTCATGGAATACAGGGAGAACTAGCCATTTGGATACAGAACTGGCTCAAAGGTAGAAGACAGAAGGTGGTGGTGGAGGGTTGTTTTTCAGACTGGAGGCCTGTGACCAGTGGAGTGCCACAGGGATCGGTGTTGGGCCCTCTACTTTTTGTCATTTACATAAATGATTTGGATGTGAGCATAAGAGGTACAGTTAGTAAGTTTGCAGATGACACCAAAATTGGAGGTGTAGTGGACAGCGAAGAGGGTTACCTCAGATTACAACAGGATCTGGACCAGATGGGCCAATGGGCTGAGAGGTGGCAGATGGAGTTTAATTCAGATAAATGCGATGTGCTGCATTTTGAGAAAGCAAATATTAGCAGGACTTATACACTTAATGGTAAGGTCCTAGGGAGTGTTGCTGAACAAAGAGACCTTGGAGTGCAGGTTCATAGCTCCTTGAAAGTGGAGTCTCAGGTAGATAGGATAGTGAAGGCGGCGTTTGGTATACTTTCCTTTATTGGTCAGAGTATTGAGTACAGGAGTTGGGAGGTCATGTTGAGGCTGTACAGGACATTGGTTAGGCCATTGTTGGAATATTGCATGCAATTCTGGTCTCCTTCCTATTGGAAAGATGTTTTAAAAATTGAAAGGGTTCAGAAAAGATTTACAAGGATGTTGCTAGGGTTGGAGGATCTGAGCTACAGGGAGAGGCTGAACAGGCTGGGGCTGTTTTCCTTGGAGCATCGGAGGCTGAGGGGTGACCTTATAGAAGTTTACAAAATTATGAGGGGCATGGATAGGATAAATAGACAAAGTCTTTTCCCTGGGGTCGGGGAGTCCAGAACTAGAGGGCATAGGTTTAGGGTGAGAGGGGAAAGATATAAAAGAGACCTAAGGGGAAACATTTTCACACAGAGGGTGGTATGTGTGTGGAATGAGCTGCCAGAGGATGTGGTGGAGGCTGGTACAATTGCTACATTTAAGAAGCATTTGGATGGGTATATGAATAGGAAGGGTTTGGAGGGATATGGGCTGGGTGCTGGCAGGTGGGACTAGATTGGGTTAAGATATCTGGTCGGCATGGACGGATTGGACCGAAGGGTCTGTTTCCATGCTGTACATCTCTATGACTATACTTTAAAGTTATAGGGTATAGGTTTGCTCGCTGAGCTGTAGGTTTGATATCCAGACGTTTCATTACCTGGCTAGGTAACATCATCAGTGGCGACCTCCAAGTGAAGCGAAGCTGTTGTCTCCTGCAAAGACATGCCAGAGAATTCCTAGAGACCTGGCACTCCAACCACAATGCCATAAACAAACACATAGATCTAGATATCATCTATCAACCCCTCAGAAAACGAACAGGAAATGACATCACCACAAACCCCAGGGACCCCATCCAGGACAAATATATAAATAGAAAGCAGGAGACAACAGCTTCGCTTCACTTGGAGGTCACCACTGATGATGTTACCTAGCCAGGTAATGAAACGTCTGGATATCAAACCTATAGCCCAGCGAGCAAACCTACACCCTAAACCTCAACCTGAGCTACAAACCTTCACAAACCTTTAAAGTTATTTCCGTTATTACATTATGCCAAATGAGAAGCTTGTCAATCACTCTATATTTTGTCTCTTTATTGTGTGGAGTTGCAGTCCATATAAGCATGATCCGTAACTGTGTCAGCAAGCCCCTCTGTAAGCAGTGATCGGAGAATGTGGCTGCATCTACTTTCGCACAGTCACAGGTGTTGTGTAGGGCTCTGAATGAGCTGATGTACTAGCAGTGCTGATTGTAGGAGTGATGCTTCCTACGTGCGGTAGGATGTTGAAGCAAACTGTGGGGGTGAGTTATTGAATTTTATGCTTATTGTCTGTCATTCTCAGACTCTATATTTACTTTGTTTTTTGCAGAAACATACAGCTTTTGCTACTTTCTCATCAACTCATGCAGCAGCGAAGGTACGTTATATATTAAGCAAAACAAAGATTGAACTGATTGGGTTAGATTAGATTCCCTACAGTATGGAAACAGGCCATTCGGCCCAGCAAGTCCACACCAACCCTCTGAAGAATAACCCATCCAGACCCTATATTTACCCCTGACTAATACACCTAACACTATGGGCAATTTAGCATAGCCAATTCACCTGACCTGCACATTTTTGGACTGTGGGAGGAAACCGGAGCACCCAGAGGAAACCCACACAGACACGGAGAGAATGTACAAACTCCACACAGACAGTCGCCTGAGGCTGGGATCGAACCTGGGTCCCTGGTGCTGTGAGGCTGCAGTGCTAATCACTGAGCCACCGTGATTGCCGCCCTGTCGGCAGGTCAGTGCTGAGAGAGTGCCGCGCTGTCGGCAGGTCAGTGCTGAGGGAGTGCCGCCCTGTCGGCGGGTCAGTGCTGAGGGAGTGCCGCGCTGTCGGCGGGTCAGTGCTGAGGGAGTGCCGCGCTGTCGGCAGGTCAGTGCTGAGGGAGTGCCACACTGTCGGCGGGTCAGTGCTGAGGGAGTGCCGCGCTGTCGGCGGGTCAGTGCTGAGGGAGTGCCGCGCTGTCGGCGGGTCAGTGCTGAGGGAGTGCCGCGCTGTCGGCAGGTCAGTGCTGAGGGAGTGCCGCGCTGTCGGCGGGTCAGTGCTGAGGGAGTGCCGCGCTGTCGGCAGGTCAGTGCTGAGGGAGTGCCGCACTGTCGGCGGGTCAGTGCTGAGGGAGTGCCGCGCTGTCGGCGGGTCAGTGCTGAGGGAGTGCCGCCCTGTCGGCAGGTCAGTGCTGAGGGAGTGCCGCACTGTCGGCGGGTCAGTGCTGAGGGAGTGCCGCACTGTCGGCGGGTCAGTGCTGAGGGAGTGCCACACTGTCGGCGGGTCAGTGCTGAGGGAGTGCCACACTGTCGGCGGGTCAGTGCTGAGGGAGTGCCACACTGTCGGCGGGTCAACCCCTCAGGGAGTGCCACACTGATGATGGGTTAATGCCGAGGAAACTGTCCTTTGGATGAAACGCTAATCTGTGGTCTAGATTAGATTAGATTACTTACAGTGTGGAAACAGGCCCTTCGGCCCAACAAGTCCACACCGACCCGCCGAAGCGTAACCCACCCATACCCCTACCCCTACATTTACCCCTTTACCTAACACTACGGGCAATTTAGCATGGCCAATTCACCTGACTTGCAAATCTTTGGAGTGTGGGAGGAAACCGGAGCACCCGGAGGAAACCCACGCAGACACGGGGAGAATGTGCAAACTCCACACAGTCAGTCGCCTGAGGCGGGGATTGAACCCGGGTCTCTGGCGCTGCGAGGCAGCAGTGCTAACCACTGTGCCACCGTGCCGCCCACCGTGCCGGTCCTGTCTCCTCTTTCAGTGAATTGTGTCAGCTTGCCTCCATCTTACAAGGACCATTTGGACTGTGCAACATATACTGGCTTTGCCAGTGATGCACATATCCCTTGGAAGAATACCAAAAGTAAACTTGCAAATGTGGGCAGTGAGTGGACCCTGAATACCGTAAGGTGTGGGAGCAGATATCCTTCACTTGACAAAGGGGCGGCACTCCAAAAGATTGTGATTCCAAATAAATCTGTTGGACTGTAATCTGCTGTCATGTGACTTCTAACCTTGTCCACCCCAGTCCAACACCGGCACCTCCACATCATGAGATTAGAGATCAGAGAGGCTGTGATTGCTGTCCATAGAGCCGACAGAGGTGCTTAGGGAGCGGTCTAATGACCAATTTCACCATCATGTCTAGGTTGAATAGAGTAAATCAAGAGGGAACCATTTCCGGTGTCAGAGGGGTCTATGACCAGAGGGACACAGACTGAAGCGAATCTGTACAAGGCCCAGAAAGGGAAATGAATGGATTATCTTTTTAACACAGTAATTGTCATCGTTGTCACTGTCACGTTCACCTGCCCAAAAGGGCAACGGAAACAGGTTCAATAATAACTTTCGAAAGGGCTTGGGTATCATTTTCAGGGCTGTAAATATATGGACGGAAATGGAATAGTGTAGGTTTGATAGGCTTCAGTTTGGTTTCACAACATTGCGAGCTGAATGGCCTGTACTGCACTGTAATGTTCTATGCAGGGGAGTGGGGCTAACTGGATTGAAAACACAGATTCTGGAGAAACTCAACTGCTCTGACAGCATCTTTGGAGAGCGAAACCTCATTCATGTTTCAAGTCCAATACAACTCTAATTTAGAATTGGTTTCTCTCTCTGGCGATCCTCCCAGACCCTCTTGAGTTTCTCCAGCACTTTGATTTTGTATCGTGCCTCAGTGGTGAGCACTGCTGCCTCACAGAGCCAGGGACCTGGCTTTGATTTCACCCCGGGCCACTGTCTGTGTGGAGTTTGCACATTCTCCCTGTGTCTGCGTGGGTTTCCTCCCGCAGTCCAAAGATGTGCAGGTCAGGTGGATTAGCTGTGGGAATTGCAGGGTTACGGGCATGGGGCTGGTTCTGGGTGGAATGCTCTTCAGAGGGTCAGAGTGGACTCGATGGGCTGAATGGCCTGCTTCCATGCTGGAGGGATTTTCTGATTCTGTTCTATGATCTCTAGCAGCCATGGAACTTTTATTTGCAGAGTGAGCTGGATTTTTATTTTATAACGCCAATACATTACATTGAGTGGAATGACCTCCCTCTGTTGTGAGAAACTGAGATTCCAGATATTCAATGAAAATGTGGCAAATTGAAATGAAATTAAATTCAGTGACTCTTCAAGGTATTGCAACAGCATCTCACCTAGTAGGCTAAATAGGCTGTAAGCTAACAATTGGGTATTTTTAAAAATTCATGGTCAAGAAGCTGGCATCACAGACTGAGCCTGTATTTATTGTGCATCCCGAGTTGCCCTGGAGAAGGTGGTAGTGAGCTGCTAACTTTGGTGTATGTGCCATTTGGGTTGCCCTGTCATCCAGGGTTGGAGTTTATATTGAGGCTAATTCCTTTTAGTCGATGAATCACTATATTGGAGAGATGTGTCCATAGATATTTGACCTTGTGTATCCCTGACAGTCACTCTAACTGTAACTCCAGTTGCCTGGAACTCCCAGCCTAAAGCCCCCTCAATCTTTGTCTCTCTCCCTCTCTTCTTTTTAAACACGCTTTAAAAGCTATGTCTTGGATTGAATTTTTGATCATCGGTTCTAATATCTCCCCATTTGGCTGTGAATCTGACTTGTCTGACAGTTAGTCCTGTGGACCACCTCTGCCAGTTACAGGGTTCAGTCATTGGCTCGAACCTTGTAGTCCTCTCGATCATTGTGGTCCATTGAGAAAGGGAAAGACCTGGTTCATTGCCTGTGGTATTTGACATGCAGCAGTGAAGCCAGTCTGCCATATGCTGTTTTCAGGCTTTGACCAGACTGCATCAGTTAAGAGTCCTGGGCCATACTTTGGTGGTGGAATATGCGAAGGAACAGGAGCACGTCAAGCAACTGGAACCAGGGACAGTCTGCGATGAAAACAAACCGTACGTACTTCACATTCCGTCATTTTATTGTAGCTACAACTGTTGGCTTTGCCTAATCTGAACAGGTTACACCCGGGCTGTTAAAATCTTGGCTTGAATCTAACATTAATTTGTATCTCTGATTGGCAGGACCCCCTTCCGAACTGACCCTGAGGCAGCATCTAATCTGCTAACACCTGGAAAAGACCAAAAAACAGGGATTTAGTTCCCATAAGAATGAATGAATGAGTTTTTGTTAACAGACTGAACTAATGATGTTAAATACAAAGCAGCTGATCAAGAATTAAAAATGGTTCCCTTATAAAATATGCAAAGCAACAAAGTTTGCTCCAACAAATACCGTGAACCCCCTGCCGCAGTTGCATCCCTTGGGTCAGGTCTCAACATGAGAATTGAGCTCCGACTTGACAGTCCCAGTGCATTATGTTCTGATCTCTATAGAGACCAATAAGTTTAAAATGATAACTTCAAGTTTCCAGGTCAAAGCTGAAAGGATTACACAAGGTACTGTATTTTTGCTGTATAAAAGTGACTAGATTGTATTTTTGCGAATACCTTCTTTTTTAAAATCCACTGCAGAAAGCCCCGAGTACCTTTAACAACCAAGAAACCCACTTTATGGTGTTCTTTATGCTCTCCCTTAAGTTGTCATTTGTTTGACTGTTTTCAGGGAGGAGTTAGATATAGTTCTTGGGGCTAAAGGGATCAAAGGGTAAGGGAAGAACGCAGGAACAAGGGCCTGAGCTGGATGGTGAGGCATGATCATATTGAAAAGCAGAAGAGGCACAAAACTACCCACTCCCTGTATTTCTCTGTTCCCTCCTGACAGCAGGAGAGCAGTGATACACAGTACATTGGCTGGGTTAAGTCACCCATTCCCATGTTGGATCCTTAATCTCATTCATAATGGGATTGATTCCAGTGTGAAATAAAAACCGAAAGAACTGTGGACACTAAATCAGAAAATGCCCCCATTTCTGGACTTGATCGTATCTCCACCGTATCAAGGCCATTCACAGTCTTGTATATTTCATTCTGAGTCACCCCTTACTATTCTAAACCCAAATGGAAGCAAAGTCCAGCTTCTCTCACCTTTCCTGGTAAGGCACCCTTCCCATCACAGCTGTCAAACCAGTAAACCTCCTCTGAGCTGTCCCCCAGTGCATTTATGACCGTCCTTAAATAAAGGGACAAAAGCAGCACGCAGTATTTGAGATGTGCTCTCACCGGTACCAAGTGTAACCAAAGCATAACTTCCTTCATTTCAGCAATAAAAACAAACACTGCGAATACTGGAGATCCGAAATAAAAACAAAGTGCCGAAGAAACTCAGCAGGTCCTGGCATTAGCAGTTTGAGTAGCCAATTGAACTGAAAGGTTAATGCTTTTTCTCTGTCTGCAGATGTCACCAGACCTCCGGAATTTCTCTACTACCTGTTTTTTATTTATTAGTCTTCATTTTATGTTCCGTTCCTCTCATAACAAAAAAAGCATTCTGTGAACCTTTGTAATCACTTGCTACACAGGGATAATTCTCTTTCACCACCATCCCACAGCATGCACGCATTCACGCGCACAGACACATACAGCCCCTACTTGGTGAAATAACCTTTTGTGAAGAACATTGTGAAATGCCTTTTGGAAACAAAGTACAGCACATCAATAGGATCCCCCTTTGTCCACATCACACGGTACCCATTCAGATAATCTGTTGTTTAAATATATTTGCTTTTTGCAAAATTATGTTGAATCTTCCCAGTAACCTTGAGTTTCCCAAGTGTCTGAGACATGATCGATTTGAACAGCTCTCCCTTGGCCAACATCAAGCTAACTGGTCTGCAGTTTCAGAATCAGAGTGCCGAGAGAAATACAGTTCCAGCAGTGTCTGTGGGAAGAACAAGTTTCGAGTCCTGTAAACCTTTGTCAGAACTGATCATTTTATTTTATTCTTGTTTTCTCTTCCTTCCTTTCTTGAATAGAGGTCTCATATTTGCCACTTAGTTTCAAGTCTAGCAAAGCCTTGACTTCAAAGTTCTCATTCTTCAGTTCAAATTCCTTTCACCTTTTGTTTGTATGTGTTCTCTCCCAACATGTGAACCTCCTGAGATCTCCTCATCCACCCTGGTTTCCATTATTGCAATATTGATGGCCATTTGTTCACACCTGGCCGGACTCTCCCTTCGGAATGTCAACCCTTTCACTTGCCTCAGTGTTAAATATTCGGGTGAAAATTCTCTGGTATTGTTTGGGAAATTCATGAAGTTTCTAGTGTAATAAAACAAAGAATCCGCATGATGCTTCATAGAATGCATGGATTGTTCATTTTCTTTATTTCTGCTTTTTAGTCACGCGACACAAAAAACTTCAGGCGATGAGGTTGTGAAGCAGGCTCTGAAACCAAGAGTTCCCACTATTGAGGATGCGATTGCCAAGAGCCTCGGGTTAGTAACATGGCTTTAACGGTGGAACCAGCTCATCAGGATTCCAACACCAGCCACACCGGGCGGCTGGATCCCTGATTCATTAAAAACTCACTACGATTTCAAACTAGTGACTACACAAACTGCCAGATCCAAATGTGGAGTGCAGCACTGTCGGAGGGTCAGTGCTGAGGGAGTGCAGCACTGTCGGAGGGTCAGTGCTGAGGGAGTGCAGCACTGTCGGAGGGTCAGTGCTGAGGGAGTGCAGCACTGTCGGAGGGTCAGTGCTGAGGGAGTGCAGCACTGTCGGAGGGTCAGTGCTGAGGGAGTGCAGCACTGTCGGAGGGTCAGTGCTGAGGGAGTGCAGCACTGTCGGAGGGTCAGTGCTGAGGGAGTGCAGCACTGTCGGAGGGTCAGTGCTGAGGGAGTGCAGCACTGTCGGAGGGTCAGTGCTGAGGGAGTGCAGCACTGTCGGAGGGTCAGTGCTGAGGGAGTGCAGCACTGTCGGAGGGTCAGTGCTGAGGGAGTGCAGCACTGTCGGAGGGTCAGTGCTGAGGGAGTGCCGCACTGTCAGAGGGTCAGTGCTGAGGGAGTGCCGCACTGTCGGAGGGTCAGTGCTGAGGGAGTGCCGCACTGACAGAGGGTCAGTGCTGAGGGAGTGCCGCACTGTCGGAGGGTCAGTGCTGAGGGCGCGCCGCACTGTCGGAGGGTCAGTGCTGAGGGAGTGCCGCACTGTCGGAGGGTCAGTGCTGAGGGAGTGCCGCACTGTCGGAGGGTCAGTGCTGAGGGAGTGCCGCACTGCCGGAGGGTCAGTGCTGAGGGCGTGCCGCACTGCCGGAGGGTCAGTGCTGAGGGCGCGCCGCACTGCCGGAGGGTCAGTGCTGAGGGCGCGCCGCACTGTCGGAGGGTCTGGTCCTGCCCGATTTCTCGGGTTTACATCCGCCAGTATTTCCTGGCCCTGTCCCCTTGCCCGTCATTGACACTATTCTTAAAAAGAGCAGAGGAGTCTTTCAGGTGCCTGGTGAACATTTATCCCTCCACCTACCTCAGTGGAAAACGATTTATGGGAATCCTTTCAAATTTTGGCAGATGAGATGAAGGGCTTTTGCCTGAAACGTTGATTCTCCTGCTCCTTGGATGCTGCCTGACCTGCTGGGCTTTTCCAGCAACACACTCTCGACTCTGATCTCCAGCATCTGCAATCCTCACTTTCTTCCTGTCAGCGTTTTCACCACAACCCTGCTGCGTCAGTTACATTGTCAGGTTGGATTTTAGGTGTCAGCAAGTTTCTCGTCAGCAGGCTGAGAGATCCTCAAGTTGTGTGTTGGACTGTGGACCTTGTCCTCCTTGTGTTGCAGGTTTACCTATCCCATGAACCCATGTCTGAAGTATCTGTACCCACCGCCATCCAGCGTCACTCTGGCCAACATTGCAAATGCCATGGCAAGTGTACCCAAGTTCTACGTGCAGGTAAAATAATCCATTGAGATATTTTTAACCTTTGGCTGCAAGAAAATCTCAGCCTTTGCTTTTACTGAATTTTTGTTGAATCATGTAAATTTATACGCCATTGGGCCCATACTTGGCAATGGCAATATTTATTCATGGCACCCTCATTTCATCTCACTTTATCAATATATGTGAGGCAAAAAGGAATCAAAGGATGTTCATTCAGCTTCCCCTTTAATGTAGCAATAATATTCCCTCATGGGTGCAGGTCTCACGTTCCCTCCGCTCTCTGGGTGAGGATGTTTCTCCTGGATTGCTGATTGGATTTATTAGGGACTGTCTTGTCTTCATCGCACCAAGTTCTGATTTTCAGTGCAAACGTATTCCCTCCACCCACTGTGTCAAGCCCTTACGTAACTTTAAAGATTTCAATCACACAGTCTTTCACTCTTACCTTTTCTTGAGATGATTTTGCAGAACAGAGGAGTTTGACGAATTGGTCATCCAGTCAATGGAAGAAATTCTGTTCAATAGAAGGACATTGAGCAAAGCTTAGTGCAATTGAACAGAGTTGACGTGGTTTTTGTGGAAGGGAGATCATGTTTGAAGAATTTGTTACTGAGTTCTTTGAGGCTATGACAAGCAGACATGAGAAAGGGGAATCAGTACATAGAGTCGTAGAGTTATACAGCATGTCCAACCTGTCCATGCTGACCAGGCATCTCAATCAGGTATAGTTCCAGTTGCCAACACTTCGTCTGTATCCCTCCAAACCCTTCCTATTCATAAATCCAATCCAGATGCCTTTTAAATGTTGTAATTGTACCAGCCTCCACCACTTCCTCTGCCAGCTCATTCCATACACGCACCACCCTCTGTGTGAAAAAGTTGCCCCTTGGATCCCTTACAAATCTTGCCCCTCTCACCCTAAACCTATGTCCTCTAAGTTTGGACTCCTTTACCCTGGGAAAAAGACTACTTAGTGTATTTGGATTCCAGAAGGTATTTGATAAGATGCCACATTTAATTGGTGTTGTACAAGATAGGGAGGCATCTGGGTGTTCTTGTACATGAAACACAAAAGGTTTTTAGGTCTTGCAAGTGATTAAAGGATAGAGGTTAAGTGAGTGTGCAAAAATGTGGCACATGGAATTCTGACCTGTGCAGCTAAGCGTTTGGAGTTTAAAAATAGGGAAATCTTGTTACAACTGTAAAATGACTTAGTGAGGCTGCACCCGGACTGCTGTGAACATTTTTCTGCCTTATATTAACGATACGATACACTGGCATGTCCCAAGGATAGTGAATGTCTTTACCATAGAGAACTGTGGAGGCTAGATCATTGAAAGTATTCAAAGAGGAGTTAAATATATGTTTGAAATATCGAAGAGTCATCAGCCATGCTGAGGTGACTTGAAGTAGGAGTTGAGGCCTGTTGTAGATCAGCCATGATGAATGGTGGGGCAGGCTTGTGAGGCCGAATGGCCTGCACCTGTTTCTATTGTTTCGTGTTCTTATGTTCTAATATCATATGTGACTCAATGTCGAACTGCATTTTACAGCGTTCCTGCAAAGTACCTTGGGGCATTCCATTTTGTAAGTGGTGCTGTATAAATATAAGATCGAGTTACACAGAACCAGACTTTTTGGCCCAACCACTTCATGCTTAGGTTTCCTGAACTGAGCTAGTCTAATTTGCCTGCGTTTGGCCCATCTTTCTTTAACCATGTACTGAAACAGGATTCCTGATGAACGGCTTTTGCCCAAAACGTCGATTTTCCTGCTCCTCGGATGCTGCCTGACCTGCTGTGCTTTTCCAGCACCGCTCTGATCTAAACCCATCTCCTTTTAAATCCTTCCTATCTGCGTTCCTATCCAAATGTCTTTTAAATGTTGTAATTGTATCAGCCTCCACCACTTCCTCTGACAGAGTTTTCCAGAATGCACCACCCTCTACATAGAAAAGTTGCCCCTCAGGTCTCTTTGTAAATCTTTCTCCTCTCACTTTAAGGCTATGCCCTCTGGTTTTGGACTTCTCTATCCTGGGGAAAAGACCTTGACTGTACACCTTATCTGTGTCCCTCATGATTTTATAAATCTCTACAAAGTCACCCGTCTGCCTCCTATGTTCCTGGGAATAAAAGTCCCAGCTTACTGAGCCTCTCTTTATAACTCAAACCCATTTTGGTAACATCCTTGTAAATTTTTATATCTTTTTCAGGTTAATAATGTTCTTTCTATAGCAGTGATCGGAATTCTATGCAGTTTTCCAAATGTGGCCTTACCAATGTCTTGTCCAGTTGTAACATGACATCCCAACAAGTTGTTCCATCTTTGAACAGATGGCCAGATAACGCAGGTGCTGATCACATTCCTGTATCTGGTAACCTACTGTACTTGGTAGAATACAGCATTTCTCACATTAAAAGAGTTACCACATTTCGGAAAGACTCAGTTAAGTTTAACTGCTTTGGGACATCTGAGATGAAAAAGTGTAAGGTTAGTGTGTTTTGTTCACACAGTTTGGATGTCATGCTGATAACTGAATACCTTGCTTGCAGGTTCTGCACCTGATGAACAAGATGAATCTGCCTGCTCCCTTCGGACCCATCACGACCCGCCCTCCAATGGTAATCTGTGTGCGAAAGCTGTAGCAGTGGTGCATGGAGCACCCGCAGTTAGCCAACAGCTGAGATATTGATGCAGAATGTCAAGGCCTTGGAGAGTATGGGGCAGAGAGAGGTTGGGAAATAAGATGTGATAAGGAATCTACAAAGGGGGGTAGACAAGTTAAATGTGGCAAATAGACCATAATGTTGAAAAATGTGAAACTGTCCATTGGCTAGAAGGATAAAAAGAAGCATATTATCTAAATGTTGAGAGATTGCAGCACTCAGACGTAAAGGAATCTGGGTGTCTGAATGCAGGAATCTCAAAAGGTTAGTGTGCAGGTACAACAAGTAATCAGGAAAGCTTGGAATGTTTCTGATCTTTTATGTTCTTAACCGAGGATTTGCTGGGAAGCTAGGGAGGAGATAGCAGAGCCTTTGGCCTACTTATTTGAGTCGTCGTTGTCTACAGGTTTAGTACCAGAGGACTGGAGGATTGCAAATATTGTGCCCTTGTTCAAGAAGGGCAGCAGAGATGACCCAGGTAATTATAGACCAGTGAGCCTTATATCTGTTGTAGGAAAAGATTTGGAAAGGATTATAAGAGATAGGATTTATAATCATCTGGCAAGCAACAATTTGATTGCAGATAGTCAACGTGGTTTCGTCAAGGGCAGGTCGTGTCTCAAAAACCTCATTGACTCTTTTGAGAAGGTGACCAAGCATGTAGATGAGGGTAGGGCAGTTGACATGGTATACATGGACTTCAGTAAAGCCTTTGATAAGGTTCCACATGGTAGGCTGTTGGAGAAAATGTGGAGGCATGGGATTGAGAGTGATTTAGCAGTTTGGATTAGAAACTGGCTTTCTGTAAGAAGGCAGCGAGTGGTGGTTGATGGAAAATATTCAGCCTGGAGTCTGGTTACTAGTGGTGTGCCTCAAGGGTGTGTTTTGGGACCACTGCTGTTTGTCATTTTTATAAATGACTTAAACACAGGCAAAGGATGGATTAGTAAGTTTGCAGACGACACTAAAGTCAGTGGAGTAGTGGACAGTGTGGAAGAATGTTACAGGTTGCAGGGGGACTTGGATAAACTGCAGAATTGGGCTGAGAGGTGGCAAATGGAGTTCAATGCAGCCAAATGTGAGGTGATGCACTTTGGGAAGAATAACAGGAAGGCAGAGTACTGGGTCAATGGAAAGATTCTTGGGTAGTGTGGATGTGCAGAGGGATCTTGGAGTCCATGTACATAGATCCCTGAAAGTTGCCACCCAGATGGATAGTGCTGTTAAGAAGGCATACAGTGTGTTAGGTTTCATTGGTAGAGAGATTGAGTTCCGGAGCCGCAATATCGTGCTGTAACTATACAAAATGCTAGTGCAGCCACACTTGGAATATTGTGTACAGTTCTGGTCCCCATATTTCGGGAAGGATGTGGAAGCATTGGAAAAGGTGCAGAGGAGATTTACCAGGATGTTGCCTGGTCTGGAGGGAAGGTCTTATGAGGAAAGGCTGAGAGACTTGGTTCTGTAATCATTGGAAAGAAGAAGGCTAAGAGGGGATTTGATAGAGACATACAAGATGATCAGAGGATTAGATAGGGTAGACAGTGAAAGTCTTTTTCCTAGGATGATGACGTCAGCGTGTGCGAGGGGGCGTAACTACAAATTGAGGGGTGATAGATTTAAGACAGATGTCAGAGGCAGGTTCTTTACTCAAAGTGGAATGTAGTTAACTCAGCCACATTAGGGAGATTTAAGCAATCCTTGGATAAGCACATGGATGACAAAGGGATAGTGTAGGGGGATGGGCTTAGATTAGTTCACAGGTCGGCACAATACCGAGGGCCATAGGGTCTGTCCTGCGCTGTATTGTTCCATGTTATTCCAAATAGAATTGAACACAAAAGACCTGGGGATTATGGTTCAGTCAGACAGGGCACTGGTGGGACCATACCTGGAGGACTGTGTACAGTACTGGTCATCTTATTTCAGGAAAGCTGTAAATGAGTGGGAAGCAAGTCCGAGAAGGTTTCTCAGATTAATATCTGGAATGGGTGGGTTTCCTTATAAATAAAGGTTGGACAAATAAGCCTCATTTCCATTAGAGGTTACAAGTGTGAGAGATGGCTTGATTGAAACATAAGATCTGGAGGGGTCTTGACTGGGTAGATGTGGGCAGGATGTTTCCCCTTGTGGCAGAATACAGGGGTCAGTATTTTACGATGGAGAAGGAGAATTTATTTCTCAGGCTCCCATGTCTTTGAAACTCTCTTCCTGTCAAAGTGGTGGACTCAGAATCTGGATATTGTTTGGACAAAGGGAGATAGATTCTTGATAAACAAAAAGGTGTGAGGTTACCAAGGGTTGGAGGGAATGTGGAGTAATCATGTCAGCATGGTCCCATTGAGTCACGGAGCAGACTCAAGGAGAAGGGTGCCCTTATTGCTGCTTCTGTCCCTGTGTTTGTGTGGACCAGGGATAAGGGACTTCAGTGAATGTGGAGAGACTGGAGAAGCTGGGATTGTTCTCCTTAGAGCAGAGAAGGTTCCAGGGGGGTTAACTGAGGTGTTCAAAATCATGGAGAGAGTTTGATGGAGTAAATCAGGAGAGAGTGTTTCCAGGGACAGGAAGGTGAGGGAGCAGAGGGAGACAGATTGAAGGGAATTGGGAAAAGCCCCAGAGGGGGATTTTGTTTTATACAGTTTTGGGGATCTGTGTGCTGCCTGATGGTTATATTTTGTAATATGACTCAAAGGAGATGAGGATAATACTCAAAGGGAAGAAAAACTAAGACTTCAGGGGAAACAACCAGGAAGTCGGACTAATTGGTTTGAACTTGCATGGGGTTAGCTGAGGCTCATTAGAGCTGGGAGTCCTGCTGCTTCCTGTAATATCGCTGCAGCCTAATGGAGCTCAGCACCATTTCTACAGTGAGGGTAATTTTTATTTTCTTTTGGAAATGAAAACAAATTGCTGTAAACGTTAACCAGGATGGGCAGTGTTCAGCAGAGATTTGCCTATGGGGCAGAGGACAGGATAATCTTCCAGCTAGATAACTCGTTCATGAAAAGGTTACGGGGCTTCGAACTGGGATGCGGATTGTGTCAATTGCTGGGGCTAATGGGACAAACTGCTTAGTGGATAACACCACAAAGATATGGAATAATCGTTAGGTTTTACATTTTGCTTCACGAACCCAGTCAGTGGGTGGTGTGTTATTTGGGTGAAATCACTTCACTCTAATCCCAGCCTTACACCAGTGGGACTCCAGTTACATCAGTGAGTTACTACAGCTGCTCTGGGACCACAAATATGATTAGCCCCTTACCTTGCCGAAACACCAGCTTCATAGGCTGTTCCAATATGGTTTTGATTTGGAGATGCTGGTGTTGGACTGGGGTGTACAAAGTTAAAAATCTCACAACACCAGGTTATAGTCCAACAGGTTTAATTGGAAGCACTAGCTTTCGGAGTGACGCTCCTTCATCAGGTGGTAGTGGAGGGCTCAATCCTAAGACACAGAATTTATAGCAAAAATTTACAGTGTGATGTAACTGAAATTATACATTGGAAAATACCTTGATTGTCTGTTAAGCCTTTCACCTGTTAGAATACCATGATAGTTTCACTTCTTTCATGTGTAAATCACATATGAAACTATCATGGTATTCTAACAGATGAAAGGCTTAACAGACAATCAATTTTCCAATGTATAATTTCAGTTACATCACACTGTAAATTTTTGCTATAAATTCTGTGTCTTAGGATTGAGCCCTCCACTACCATCTGAAGGAGCGACGCTCCGAAAGCTAGTGCTTCCAATTAAGCCTATTGGACTATAACCTGGGGTTGTGTGATTTAACTTTAAACAGATATGTTTGGGGGGGTAACCTCCAATACATCCCAATCGGAAGGTGCATCGTGTCCACTCCACTCTAGAATCCTCAGCCAAAGTTCAGGCGAATTATCAATGGAGTGCCGCACTGTCAGGGGATAGGAACCAAGGTGACACTGAGGGAGTGCTGCACTGTCGGGTGGGTCAGCACTGAGGGAGTGCTGCACTGTCGGGTGGGTCAGCACTGAGGGAGTGCTGCACTGTCGGGTGGGTCAGCACTGAGGGAGTGCTGCACTGTTGGTGGGTCAGCACAGAGAGTGGGCACTGTTGGGTGGGTCAGCACTGAGGGAGTGCTGCACTGTCGTTGGGTCAGCACTGAGGGAGTGGGCACTGTCAGTGGGTCAGCACTGAGGGAGTGCTGCACTGTCGGGTGGGTCGGTGCAGAGCAAGTGGGCACTGTCGGTGGGTTGCGTCACAAGGGCTCTGCCTCTTATATGAGTCAGTATTCAGCTGAGATATTAAACCGTGTCTCATTTTCCCTCTGAAGTGGAAGGATGAGTAATTTGATGAATGGGACAGGTTGGTTAACTTCAGTGATCTCGGAGAAAGTGAGGATTGCAGATGCTGGAGTTGAGTGACTTCAGTGACCTGGCCAATGTTTGTCCTTCACTCAACATTACTGAACCAGATTACCTGATCCTTGCCCCATTGCTGTTAGTGGGAGCTTGTTGTGTGTAAATTAGCTGCTGTATTGTATATTACAGCAGTAAGTACACTTTGCCATGAGTTTAATGTGTTTTGTGTGTTTCTGTAGCAGTGGTAGGTGCAAGAGAAATGTAATATTTCTTGCCTCATGAAGTACTTGCACAAAATGCAGTAGTTTCCATCTCAGATATTCATGATCAATCTGAATGGGTGGGTTTTGTTACTGAATGAACCACGCTGAATAAATGGACTTGGGCATCATCATGTCGAGTGGCAGGGCAGGCTAGATGGGCTGAATGATGACCCGTTTCCCTGGGTAATTGAGGAATTTGTTTTCCTGTTTCTGTTAGTATGAGGAGTATGCTCCTGCCCCCCCACCAATGCCTCCACTGCCCCCAGAGGAACCACCTCTGCCCGAGGAAGAGATGGATGTTTCGAGTGAGGAAGAATCCGAATATGAAAGTGGAAGTGAAGAGGATAAAGAAAGGCAAGTACAACAATAACTTTGACTCCAGCATCTTTAATGGAGTTATGTCTGAGAGCAGGAAGGAGGCGATTCAGCCACTCGAGTACTACCTTTCAGTCAGATTGTGGCTGATCGTTGTCTCAATTGTATCCAACTTTGCAAACTACTGCAAAAGTCCAGCACTGAATTTATTAAATGTCACCCCCCCTTAACAAAGACAATTTTTTGGGGAACGATGTCCAGATTTCCCTCCTTTGTGTGAAGAAATGTTTCTGGCTTGAACTGTGACTTGGATTTTAAAGTGATGCTCCTTGTTCCAGACTCTCTCACCAGGGAAATGGTTTCTCTCCAACCCATGATGTTTTGCAGGAACAATCGCAAACAGAATTTGGCATGGATTCATTAAAGGAGATATTAGGACAGAAACTTGGTTAAAGAGGGAACTTTTAAGCAGTGCCTTTAAAGGAGGAGAGAAAGACAGAAGGGTTTAGGAAGTTTGGGCCTAAGCAGCTGAAGGCATTGGGACTTTATCTGATTCTAAGAATTGTTGGAAAATGGCGACCAGCGCATGTACAATCTCTGTCACTACTTCTTTTGATTTGGAGATGTCGGTGTTGGACTGGGGTGTACAAAGTTAAAAATCACACAACAGCGGGTTATAGTCCAACAGGTTTAATTGGAAGCACTAGCTTTCGGAGCGACGCTCCTTCATCAAGTGGATTTATAAATTCTGTGTCCTATGATCCTGCTCCACAACCACCTGATGAAGGAGCGTCGCTCCGAAAGCTTGTGCTTCCAAATAAACCTGTTGGACTATAACCTGGTGTTGTGTGATATTTAACTTTGACTAATTCCTTTGAAAAGAAAGTGAGGTCTGCAGATGCTGGAGATCAGAGCTGGAAATGTGTTGCTGGAAAAGCGCAGCAGGTCAGGCAGCATCCAGGGAAAAGGAGAATCGACGTTTCGGGCATAAGCCCTTCTTCAGGAATGAGGAAAGTTTGTCCAGCAGGCTAAGATAAAAGGTAGGGAGGAGGGACTTGGGGGAGGGGCGTCGGAAATGTGATAGGTGGAAAGAGGTCAAGGTGAGGGAAGTGGAAGAGAAACTACTACAAACCGACCGACTCCCACAGCTACCTGGACTACACCTCCTCCCATCCTGCCCCCTGTAAAAACGCCATCCCATTCTCCCAATTCCTTCGACTCCGCCGCATCTGGTCCCAGGAGGACCAGTTCCAAAATCGTACAACCCAGATGGCCTCCTTCTTCAAGGACTGCAATTTTCCCCCCCGACGTGGTCGACGATGCCCTCCACTGCATCTCTTCCACTTCCCGGTCCTCCGCCCTTGAACCCCGCCCCTCCAACCGCCACCAGGACAGAACCCCACTGGTCCTCACCTACCACCCCACCAATCTCCATGTACAGCGCAGTCATTTCCGCTACCTCCAAACAGACCCCACCACCAAGGATATATTTCCCTCCCCTCCCCTATCAGCATTCCGTAAAGACCACTCCCTCCGTGACTCCCTCGTCAGATCCACACCCCCCACCAACCCAACCTCCACTCCCGGCACCTTCCCCTGCAACCGCAGGAGGTGCAAGACTTGCGCCCACACCTCCCCCCCTCACCTCCCTCCAAGGCCCCAAAGGAAACTTCCATATCTGCCACAGATTCACCTGCACCTCCACACATATCATCTATTGCATCCTCTGCACCCGATGTGGCCTCCTCTATATTGGGGAGACAGGCCGGCTACTTGCGGAGCGTTTCAGAGAACATCTCTGGGACACCCGGACCAACCAACTCAACCACCCTGTAGCTCAACATTTCAATTCCCCCTCCCACTCCACCAAGGATATGCAGGTCTTTGGACTCCTCCATCGTCAGATCACAACAAAACGACGGTTGGAGGAAGAACGCCTCATCTTCCGGCTAGGAACGCTCCAACCACAAGGGATGAACTCGGATTTCACCAGTTTCCTCATTTCCCCTCCCCCCACCCTGTCTCAGTCAAATCCATCGAATTCAGCACCGCCTTCCTAACCTGCAATCTTCTTCCCGACCTCTCTGCCCCCACCCCAGTCTGACCTATCATCCTCACCTTGACCTCTTTCCACCTATCACATTTCCGACGCCCCTCCCCCAAGTCCCTCCTCCCTACCTTTTATCTTAGCCTGCTGGATAAACTTTCCCCATTCCTGAAGAAGGGCTTATGCCCGAAACGTCGATTCTCCTGTTCCCTAGATGCTGCCTGACCTACTGCGCTTTTCCAGCAACACATTTCCAGCTAATTCCTTTGAAATCCTAGGATGCATCCGGCAACACCCAAAGGACTTATCAGCCTTTTGCCCCATTAGTATTTCCAGTATTTTATTTCCATGGGGTAGTTACGGTGTTTACTTCAGAATTCAGGCCCAGTGTGTTTCTCTCAGAGTGAAGGGTAAGGGCAGCAAGTCCAAGGAACCCCTGGACTTTAAACAATATTGACATTTTTATTGAAAAAGGAGCAAGTATATCTCAGCTTCTCCAGTTTGGCCAAGTAAATAATCCTCCATCCCTGGAAATCTGTTCAATGCTAAAACATTTCCTTTTTCTTTCCAGGATGGTGCGATTGATGGAATTGGCCTCACTTCCACCAAAACAGAGACAGAAGAGAAAGCGAGCCTCAGTCCGAAAACGACCTAGACTAAAGGACCTGATTAACGTGCCAAAAGCACCTACCCAGAGGTAAGAACCTTAGAAGATAGGTCTGGGATGTGGAACTTGAAGCACAGAAGGGGACCATTCAGCCCATTGTATTCCATTATGTCCCATTTCCCCCCCCTTTCCCCAGAGCCCTGCAATCTTTCTCCTTTTCTAAATTTCTTCAATTCCCTTCTCAAATGTTATTAAATCTGTTTCCAGCACCCTTGCAGGCAGTGCTTTCCAGATCGCAACCACTTACAGTAAAGCGAAAAATTCTCCTTGCCTCTCTATCACATAATAATTGTTTAACTCCTGCGTGCTCTGTTTTTAGCACACGTGGATCTAAATCATATCTATAATGGGTTCAGGGATATTTTATCTACAGGCTGCTGTCCCCAATTTACAATTGTACGATTTATAAGTGCTTGTAGTTATAAAAGAGATTCCCCAAGTAATATTAATTTTAAAGATCTGACATGAACATTTTCTCAGAGCAATGAACGGTTATTTTGTATTGTGTTGCGTTCCAACTTGCAGACAAATTGATTTATAAAAGTATTCAAGAACGGAACCCATTTGTAACTTGAGCAATGCCTGTAATGAGCTTCAATTTCCAGCAGAATTTGTCACTGGGTTCCATTCTGCACTTGCTGACTTATACCAGGCGGTCTGTTGACAGTGCTCACTGCACATATTGGAACAACATTCACCAATAAAGCCCAGTAATGTCCAAGTATGCATACACAGTGCCGACAATGCTTCCCAAGGCACCTCTTATCTGGTCTGGCTGTCATTAATGTTTAACACTCCTTTAGTTGCAGAACGTCTTCTTAGATCTCCCCACTCTCCACTGCAGGCTGTAATGATGAGGTTATACACGAAGGTTTAATTCTGGAGTAGAGTCGAAAAGTGTGGCACTGGAAAAGGAGCACAGCAGGTCAGGCAGCATCCAAGGAGCAGGAGAATCAACATTTCGGGGATAAGAGGGCTTATACCTGCACCATCGATTCTCCTGCTCCTCGGATGCTGCCTGCCCTTCTGTGCTTTTCCAGCGCCACACCTTTTTGATTCTGAGCTGCAGTCCTCACTTTATCTTGATTCTGGAGTAACCCATTGATTGTAATCAGGGCTGCCTGTATAATCTCATTCCAGCCCTGTTCCACATTGAAAGCCAGCTTCAGCATCTCAGCCATTGGCTGTTTGATCTCAGGAGTTCACAGAATTGTTTGGATGCAGTAGGAGGCCACTCTGCCCGTCATATTAGTACTGACTCTCAACAACTTGCTTGGTGCCTTCTTCGAATTTTCTTTCTGTGACCATGTCCGTTCTCCTCTTTCAGGTAGCGAACCCTTTTGAACGCTTTGATTAGATTTGCTACCACGCACTCAGGCAGTGCGTTCCAGACCCTAACCTCTCTCTGCATGAAAAAGATTTCCTTCCTATCAGTTTTGCTACTTTTGCCCATTGCTTTAAATCTTGTCCTTCGATCACAATCCTTTCAGGAGTTGGAAATGTTTCTCCCTATCTACTCTGTCCACATTCCTCCAGGTTTTGAATTTTGTTATCAGATCTCTCTCTCCAAAGAAAAGAGCCCTGACTTAACCAATCTATCTTCGTAACTGATGTTCCTCATCTCAGAAATCACTCTTGTAAATGTTACAAAAACTTCCAAAATGAGCTGTCTTGTAGATTCAAGTAAAATAAGGTTCCTAGGATAAAGAGGAAAGTAACTAAGTGCCCCAGTACAACAGTACAATTTGAGTGGCTCAGCAGCAAGGGTGAGTTTTTCAGAAAGATGAGTTTTTAATCCCCACATTTCAGTGGACTCAGGAACACACCGGCTGGAAAGCCTTGTTTAAGTGAAGTATCTTTGAAGTAAATAAGCCTGTCACATCCTCAAAAGAGTAGCCGCATGAGGCCTATATGTACACATTGAAGTGTTTTATAGGAATTTGATTCTCACATGTTATTTGAAGAGCCAGAATGACATTGAAACCAAGAAGATGCTGTGTCTGTGTGGCATAGTTCAATCTCTGCTGTAAATGACTAAACTCTGTTCTCTATACTCCTCTATCAGATGCTTCTCAAATCCCACTGGTAGGCACTGTAGATGTCCCTGACCCTGGGGCAAAATGCCTTTCACTCAAAAGCGTGATGTTTCAAAATTATTTGTAATGAGAAGAATGTCCTTCGGCCCATCAAATTTCTGCCAGTTCTGTCTAGAGTCAGTCACATTCCCCCGTTCAATCCTCATCACCCTGCAACTCCATCTTCTTCAAACATTTGTCCCATTTTCTTTTGAAAGTGTTCATTGTCTCTACTTCCATCATTCTCTAGTGGAAAGCAAGTTCTACTTTATTCCCACTCAATATATAAAAAGTTGTTATTCACAATTAAACTTTTCACATTCTTATCAAGTCTTCCCTCAACCTCCTTACTCCAAGAAGAAAATTCCCAGCTTCTCCAACTTAAAAATTCCCCCCGTTCCTGGAACCATTCTGGAAAATCTCTCCTCTGTGCAATCAATGGTCAGCATCCTGCTTTACTCCTGCAATCCATGTCCAAATGCTGCAAGACCTGAACAACATCCAGGTCTCTGCTGTGAAGATGAAAATAACATTCACGCTTCTCAAGTGCCCAGACAATCATCATCCACAGCAAGAAAGACTCTAACCATCATCAGTTAGCTTTCAGTGGCATAAATCCCCCACTATCCGCATCCTGGTGGGGGTTACCATTGACCAGAAACTGAACTGGACTCACCATATAAATACTGTGGCTACCAGAGCAGGTCAGAGGTTGGGATTCTGTAGTCAAAATCTCCATCATCTGAGTCTTCAAAGACTGTTCCCTGTCCATAAAGCACAAATTTGGAGTGTGAGGGAATATTCCCCACTTGCCTGGATAGATGCAAATCCATCAACAAGGAGATCAATACCAAGCAGGTCAAAGCAGCCTGTTTGGCACCCAAGCTACCACCTTCAATATTCACCTCCGACGCTTAGCAGCAGCAGTGTGTGCAGTCTACAAGATGCACTGCAGAAATTCATCGTGGCTCCTGAGACTGTACCATCCAAACCCCCAGCCACTTCCATGTCGAAGGACAAGGGCAATAAATACATGCGAACACCATCCCCTGCAAGTTCCCCTCTAAGCCACTCAGTGTCCTGATTGGAAATATATCACTGTTCCCTCAGTGTCGCTGCATCAAAGTTCAGGTTGTCAAACCCTAGCAGTATTGTGGGAACACTTACACCAAATGGACTGCAGCAGCTCATCACCACCAGGATACTTGGGGTTAGACAATGAATGTTGATCACTGGTACATCCCTGAACAAATATTAGAACTAAAAACCCCCTTGGGCATCCTTGCATCCTTCCGAATGTGCTGATCAGTTCTAGATGCTACACTGTATTTGGGGCCTAATGCGGGTTTTATAAATACCTATATCATTTCTCTGCTTTTGTACTCAATCTCTGTGTTTGTGATGGATGGGCAGAAGTAGTCATTCTTGATGAACACTCTGTTAGGATCATTTGGAACAGGTTGTTAGAAGGCAATACATAATAGAAGATTAGTTAACCAGTTCCTGTATCCTAATATTGTGCAGCCTAATCAGAAATCTTCAGTTTCTTTACTGCAGTGTCCATGTCTGTAACCATTGGGGATGATGGGGTAACACAAATATGGTAACACTCACTGGACTGTCCAGTCCAGTGAGTTTGCCATTCCATATGGTTGTGACTGATCTGGTTGTGGTCTTAGCTCCATTTTCCCACCTGCTCCAATATGCTTTGACTCCTTTGGTCAAGAATTCAAGATGGAGGATAGGAATACCTTGTGGCTGTAAGAGCCGCTCATTTTTTGAGTTAGTTTAGGCGTTGGAGGTGATTACCTTGAATTCCAGGAACAGCAATTACTGTTTTATAAAGGAAATAGTGAGAAAAGAGATCAATCTGAGACTGATGCAGGGGGAAAAGGAGCGAGTCAAACGGTCAGGGCAGGCAGGGTCAAAGCAGGACTGATAAATTAAACTGCAAGGCAGATGAACTCAGGGCATGGTTAGGAACATGGGACTGCGATATCATAGCAATTACAGAACCATGGATCAGGGATGGGCAGGACTGGCAGCTTAATGTTCCAGAATACAAATGCTACAGGAAGGATAGAAATAGAGGCAAGAGAGGAGGTGGAGTGGCATTTTTGATAAGGGATAGCATTACAGCTGTGCTGAGGGAGGATATTCCCGAAAATACATCCAGGGAAGTTATTTGGGTGGAACTGAGAAATAATAAAGGGATGATCACCTTATTGGGATTGTGTTATAGACCCCCCCCAATAGTCAGAGGGAAATTGAGAAACACATTTGTAAGGAGATCTTAGTTATCTGTAAGAATAATAGGGTGGTTATAGAACATAGAACTATACAGCGCAGAATAGGCCCTTCAGCCCTCAATGTTGCACTGACCTGTGAACTATTCTCAGCTCGTTCCCCCTACACTATCTCATCATCATCATCCATATGCTTATCTAAGGATTGTTTAAATGTCTCTAATGTGGCTGAGTTGACTACATTGGCAGGCAGGGCATTCCACACCCTTCCCACTCTGGTAGGGGATTTTAACTTTCCAAACATAGACTGGGACTGCCATAGTGTTAAAGGTTTAGATGGAGAGGAATTTGTTTAGTGTACACAAGACAATTTTCTGATTCAATATATGGATGTACCTATTAGAAAAGGTGCAAAACTTGACCTACGCTTGGGAAATAAGGCAAGGCAGGTGACTGAGGTGTCAATGGGGGAGCACTTGGGGCCAGCGACCATAATTATATTAGTTTTAAAATACAGATGGAACAGGGTAGACCAGATCTAAAAGTTCTCAATTGGAGGAATGTCAGTTATGACGGTATTAGGCTTGAAGTGTGTATACTTCAATGCAAGAAGTATACGAAATAAGGTAGGTGAACTTGCAGCGAGGGTTGGTACCTGGGACTTCGATGTTGTGGCTATTACGGAGACATGGCTAGAACAGGGACAGGATTGGCTGTTGCAGGTTCCAGGATTTAAATGTTTTAGTAGGGTCAGAGGTGGGGGTAAAAGAGGGGGAGGTGTGGCATTGCTTGTCAAAGATAGTATTACAGTGGTGGAAAGGACGATGGATGAGGACTTGCCATCTGAGGTAGTTTGGGCTGAGGTTAGGAATAGGAAAGGTGAGGTCACCCTGTTAGGAGTCTTTTACAGGCCTCCTAATAGTCCTAGAAACGTTGAAGAAAGGATAGGGAAGGTGATTCAGGAGATGAGTGACAGTAATAGGGTGGTGGTTATGGGGGACTTTAACTTTCCTGATATTGATTGGGAAAGCTATAGCTCAAGTTCGTTAGATGGGTCAGTGTTTGTTCAATGTGTGCAGGAGAGTTTCCTGACACAATATGTAGACAGGCCAACAAGAGGTGAGGCCATACTGGATTTGGTTCTGGGTAACGAACCAGGCCAGGTGTTAGAATTAGAGGTAGGTGAGCACTTTGGGGATAGTGACCATAATTCGGTGATTTTTACTTTCGTGATGGAGAGGGATAAGTGTGTACTACAGGGCAAGAGTTATAGCTGGGGTCAGGGAAATTATGATGCGGTGAGGCATGACTTAGGATGTGTGGCTTGGAAAAGTAGACTCCAAGGCAAGAGTGTAAATGATATGTGGAGCTTGTTCAAGGAGCAACTATTGAGTGTCCTTGATAATTATGTACCTGTCAGGCAGGGAGGAAAGGGTCGTGCGAGGGAGCCGTGGTTTAATAAGGAATTGGAATCCCTTGTTAAAAGGAAGAGGGCGGCCTATCTCAAGATGAGACGTGAAGGTTCAATTGGGGCGATTGAGAGTTATAGGGTAGCCAGGAAGGACCTGAAGAGAGAGCTAAGAGCAGCAAGGAGGGGACATGAAAGGTCCTTAGTCGGTAGGATTAGGGAAAACCCTAAGGCTTTCTATAGGTATGTTAGGAATAAAAGAATGACTAGGGTAGGAATAGGTCCAGTCAAGGATAGTAGTGGGAAGTTGCGTGTGGAGGCGGAAGAGATTGGGGAGACACTGAATGAATACTTTTCTTCAGTATTTACTCAGGAACAGGGCATTGTCGTCGATGTGAATACTGAGTCACAAATAAGTAGAATGGATGGCTTTGAGGTATGTTGAGAAGAGGTGTTGGAAATCCTGGAAAAGGTGAAAATAGATAAGTCCCCTGGGCCTGATGGCATTTATCCTAGGATTCTCTGGGAAGCAAGGGAGGAGATTGCAGAGCCATTGGCCTTGGTTTTTATGTCCTCTTTGTCTACAGGAGTAGTGCCAGAAGACTGGAGGATAGCAAATGTGGTTCCCTTGTTCAAGAAGGGGAGTAGGGATAACCCTAGTAACTATAGGGCGGTGAGTCTCACTTCTGTTGTGGGCAAAGTCTTAGAGAGAATTGTAAGGGATAGGATTTATGCACATCTGGATAGGAATAATGTGATCAAGGATAGTCAGCATGGTTTTGTGAAGGGCAGGTCGTGCCTCACAAACCTTATTGAATTCTTTGAAAAGGTGACGAAGGAGGTTGATGAGGGGAAAGCGGTAGATGTGGTATATATGGATTTTAGTAAGGCGTTTGATAAGGTTCCCCATGGTAGGCTACTTCAAAAAATACGGAGGTATGGCATTGAGGGTGAGTTGGAGGTTTGGATTAGGAATTGGCTGGATGGAAGAAGACAGAGGGTAGTAGTTGATGGTAAAGATTCATCTTGGAGTGCAGTTACTAGCGGTGTTCCGCAAGGATTTGTTTTGGGACCATTGCTGTTTGTCATTTTTATAAATGACCTGGAAGAGGGGTTAGAAGGTTGGGTGAGCATGTTTGCGGATGATACGAAAGTCGGAGGAGTTGTTGACAGTGAGGAAGGATGTGGCAGGTTACAGCAGGATATAGAGAAGCTGCAGAGCTGGGCAGAAAGGTGGCAAATGGAATTCAATGTAGCTAAGTGTGAGGTGATTCACTTTGGGAAGAATAACAAAAAGATGGGGTACTGGGCTAATGGTCGGATACTTGGTAGTGTGGATGAGCAGAGGGATCTTGGTGTCCATGTACACAGATCTCTGAAAGTTGCCACCCAGGTAATTAGTGTGGTGAGGAAGGCATATGGCGTACTGGCTTTTATTGGTAGAGGAATTGAGTTCCGGAGTCCTGAGGTCATGATGCAGTTGTATAAGACTCTGGTGCGGCCGCATCTGGAATATTGTGTGCAGTTTTGGTCGCCATACTATAGGAAGGATGTGGAGGCACTGGAACGGGTGCAGAGGAGGTTTACCAGGATGTTGCCTGGTATGGAAGGAAGATCGTATGAGGAAAGACTGAGACACTTGGGGCTGTTTTCATTAGAGAAAAGAAGGTTTAGGGGTGACTTGATTGAGGTGTACAAGATGATTAGGGGGTTAGATAGGGTTGACAGTGTGAACCTTTTCCCGCGTATGGAGTCGGGTATTACAAGGGGGCATAGCTTTAAATTAAGGGGGGGTAGATATAGGACAGATGTTAGGGGTAGGTTCTTCACTCAGCGAGTCGTAAGTTCATGGAATGCCCTGCCAGTAGCAGTGGTGGACTCTCCCTCTTTATGGGCATTTAAGCGGGCATTGGATAGGTATATGGAGGATAGTGGGTTAGTATAGGTTAGGTGGGCTTGGATCGGCGCAACATCGAGGGCCAAAGGGCCTGTACTGCGCTGTATTCTTCTATGTTCTATGTTCTAACTTTCGAAAGCTGATTGGAGGCAGATGTTCGCAGGTAAAGGGACAGCTGGAAAATGGGAAGCCTTCAGAAATGAGATAACGAGAATCCAGAGAAAGTATATTCCTGTTAGGGTGAAAGGGAAGGCTGGTAGGTATAGGGAATGCTGGATGACTAAAGAAATTGAGGGTTTGGATAAGAAAAAGAAGGAAGCATATGTCAGGTGTAGACAGGATAGATCGAGTGAATCCTTACAAGAGTATAAAGGAAGTAGGAGTATACTTAAGAGGGAAATCAGGAGGGCAAAAAGGGGACATGAGATAGCTTTGGCAAATAGAATTAAGGAGAATCCAAAGGGTTCTTACAAATACATTTAAGGACAAAAGAGTAACTAGGGAGAGAATGGGGCCCCTCAAAGATCAGCAAGGCAGCCTTTGTGTGGAGCCGCAGGAGATGGGGGAGATACTAGATGTGTATTTTGCATCAGTATTTACTGTGGAAAAGGACATGGAAGATATAGAATGTGGGGAAATAGATGGTGACATCTTGCAAAATGTCCATATTACAGAGGAGGAAGTGCTGGATATCTTGAAATGGGTAAAGGTGGATAAATCCCCAGGACCTGATCAGGTGTACCCTAGAACTCTGTGGGAAGCTAGCGAAGTGATTGCTGGGCCTCTTACTGAGATATTTGTATCATCGATAGTCACAGGTGAGATGGCGGAAGACTGGAGGTTGGCAAACATGGTGCCACTGTTTAAGAAGGGCAGTAAAGACAAGCCAGGGAACTATAGGCCGGTGACCCTGACCTCGATGGTGGGTAAGTTGTTGGTGGGAATCCGGAGGGACAGGATGTACATGTATTTGGAAAGACAAGGACTAATTAGGGATAGTCAGCATGGCTTTGTATGTTCATGTCTCATGAACTTGATTGAGTTTTGTTGAAGAAGTAACAAAGAGGATTGATTAGGGCAGAGCAGTAGATGTGATCTATATTGACTTCAGGAAGGCATTCGACAAGGTTCCCCATGGGAGACTGGTACAAAGTTAGATCTCATGGATTACAGGGAGAACTAGCCATTTGGATACAGAACTGGCTCAAAGGTAGAAGACAGAGGGTGGTGGTGGAGGGTTACTTTTCAGACTGCAGGCCTGTGACCAGTGGTGTGCCACAAGGATCGGTGCTGGGTCCACTGCTTTTCGTCATTTATATAAAATGATTTGGATTCGAGCATAAGAGGTACAGTTAGTAAGTTTGCAGATGACACCAAAATTGAAGGTGTGGTGGACAGCGAAGAAGATTACCTCAGAGATCAATGGGATCTTGACCAGATGGGCCAATGGGCTGAGAAGTGGCAGATAGAGTTCAATTTAGATAAATGTGAGGTGCTGTATTTTGGAAAGGCAAGTCAGAATGGGATTTATACACTTAATGATAAGGTCCCAGGGAGTGTTGCTGAACAAAGAGACCTTGGAGTGCAGGTTCATAGCTCCTTGAAAGTGGAGTTGCAGGTAGATAGAATAGTGAAGAAGGCGTTTGGTATGCTTTCCTTTATTGGTCAGAGTATTGAGTACAGGAGTTGGGAGGTCATGTTGGGCTGTACAGGACATTGGTTAGGCCACTGTTGGACTATTGCATGCAATTCTGGTCTCCTTCCTATCGGAAAGATGTTGTGAAACTTGAAAGGATTCAGAAAAGATTTACAAGGATGTTGCCAGGGTTGGAGGATTTGAGCTATGGGAGAGGCTGAACAGGCTGGGGCTGTTTTCCCTGGAGCGTCGGAGGCTGAGGGGTGACCTTATAGAGGTTTACAAAATTATGAGGGGCATGGATAGGATAAATAGACAAAATCTGTTCCCTGGGGTTGGGGAGTCCAGAACTAGAGGGCATAGGTTTAGGGTGAGAGGTGAAAAACGTAAAAGAGACCTAAGGGGCAACGTTTTTCATGCAGAGGGTGGTACGTGTATGGAATGAGCTGCCAGAGGATGTTGTGGAGGCTGGTACAATTGCAACATTTAAAAGGCATTTGGATGGGTATATGAATAGGAAGGGTTTGGAGGGATATGGGCCGGGTGCTGGCAGGTGGGATTAGATTGGGTTGGGATATCTGATTGGCATGGACGGGTTGGACCGAAGGGTCTGTTTCCATGCTGTACACCTCTATGACACTGTGACTATAATTGACGTTTTTCTTAAAAAACATTTATTAGCCTCACCTCCACTAATCAGAGCGGTTCTGAAGAGTCGTATGGGGCACATTGTTTATTCTGTTTCTCTCTCTCCACAGAAGCTGCTCGACCTGTTGAGTTTCCCCAGCATTGTTTGTTTCAGCCATGGTTTCATTAATGGTGGAGCAGGCTCGAAAGGCCAAGTGGCTTCTTCCTGCTGCTTCGTCCCACCTTCTAGTGAAGGTTGATTTATATCTCCCTGTGCCTTCCCAGCTCGCATCCTGTTGTTCCACCGTCTGAAGTCTTTGACCAGCCGCAGCCTCACAGTCAAAAGAAAATTGAATTCCACATCTCTGTCGATGCTAGCAGCTTGTTGGAGGGAGGAGGTGATCATCGAACAGGTAGGCTGTCATGAAACCAGTGTGCACTCTGTCCCAGTGAAAAAACAAAGACATTTATTCTCCTTTCCTGAAAGCCCTTCACAGTAGGTTAATGATTTCTGATGTCTCACTGATTTACTGTCAGTTGAGAACTGCAGCAGTCCCATTACCAAAGGCCAGCACCTAACTCCAGAACATGAGCCCATCTCCTCGATGGTAGTGAGCCTCCCATCAGTGCCTGGGGAACTATTGAAGAAAATTCTGAAGGAGAGAATTAATGTTTTGTATTTAGGTTTGAACAGGATTGTCAGCATAGCTTTGTAGCGGGAGGACACACCAAACAAATTTGTTTGCGTTTCTTTAAGGCGGTGACTGAGTGTTTGAATGAGGCGGGTTTTTATGGATTAGTTGATGTAGTTTCTATGGATTTCAACCAAATCTTTGATAAGGTTCCACAAGGGAGACTGATTAAAAAAATATATAAAGGCACATGGGGGTCCCAAGTAAAGTGACAAGTTGGATCCAAAATCCTCTTGGAGCCAGAGGGTGGTGGTCGAAGGCTGTTTGTGTGATTGGAGCCTGGTGTGCAGTGGTGTACCACAGAGATCAGTGCTGGGTCCCTTATTGTTTGGGAAGTATAGAAGAAAATGTGGGGTATGGGCAAGGGAGGGGTGATCAAGTTTGTAGATGACACAGAGTTTGGCTGGGTGTTTGATAGTGAGGAGGAAGGTGTTAGATTACAGATCAGTTTACAGATTGGTTAGAATGGCTGATCAGAGGCAGATGGAATTTAACCCTATACATGTGAGGTGAAGCAGGAAGAAATGACAAAACAAGGGAGTTTTTAAATGATGAGACACTAGGAAGTTCAGAGGGATCTTGGGGAGCTTATCCACAGATCCCAGAAGGTGGCAGGAAAGGTTAATAGAGTGGTTCAGAAGGGACACAGGGCACTTGCCTTTTTCAGTCAAGGGATAGATGATAAGAGCAGGGAGATTACACTGGAGTTTGGTGGAGTACTGTGTGCAGTTCTGGTCCCCACACGATAGGAAGGATGGGATTATACAGCACAGGATGCAGAGGGGATTCACCAGGATGCTGCCTGGGGTGGTGAAGCTTAGCGATGCGGAGAGGCTGGATAAGCTCTGGGCATTCTCTGTGGAACAGAGTAGGCTTGGAGGGAGGGACCTGATGGAGGTGTCTGAGGTTACGAGGGGCATGGACACGGTGGATAGAAACCAGCTGTCCCCTTAGTTGAAGGTCAGTTTCAAAAAAGTAACAAGACTTTTAAGATGGAAGGCAGGTGGTTTAGAAGAGATTTGAGGGAAGCCCTTTTCTCCCAAAGAGTGGTGGATGTCTGGAGTGTACTGCCTGGGAGGAGTTGATAAATCTCTCAACTTTTTAAAAGTACTTGGGCAAGCACTTGTAATGTCATTAACTTCAAGGCTATGGGACTAGCGCTGGAAAGTGGGAGTAGGGTAGATTTAACGTTTTAGCAGTACAGACTTGATGGGCTGAAGGGCTTCTTCTGTACTGTATGATTCTAAGATGGTCCTTAAAAGGCAAACCTCTGATTAAACGATCTCATGGGGCTCAGTGTCTGAATTATGATCCTGTGAAGTGTTGGAGAGATCTATTTCTTTGAGGCCTTGTAATAAATTACGTAATGGCCAGTATGTTGAATCCAGTGACATTCCGGATGAAAGATATTGTGAGAAATGATTGGATTCAATGTGAGGTTGTTGGCACTGAGCTGTGATTGGTTGTTAAGCTCCTGTTTCCTGATGACACTTTTACAGAGCCGCAAGAGAATTCCGAACCTCAAAATTCAGGATTTGGGAAAATCCAACCAACACCTGTATGTTCAAAAAATGAAAGTGAGGAGGAGGAAGAGGAAGAAATTCCCTCGGAGTTCATTTCCAAGAAACAGTTGGTCAAAGGAAGGATCTCCAGAGATGGTGAGTGTGGGGGTCAGAGGCAGTGCCAATTACTAACCTTAATGCACCAATCATTGGTGAGAATGAAGCCAGTACAATTTAAAGTTTGGTCATCTTCCAATGGGAGAGTCTGTAATCTCAGAGTCAGATCAGGGCTGTTTAGGGGTAGTGGGATGTTGAAGTCAATTGAAGATGTATAACTGAGATTGGTAGCTTTTTATTGGAATTGAGAAACGGCTTGGCGTGATCGATTTGAATGGCTGTGCAGTCTCGGGGATGAATGACCTCTTCGTGTTCCTATATTGCCGTTGGTATACACAGTATGTGATTTTCTTCTTGCAGAGATGGAGAGCATTTCGTTGTTTAAGAATTACAATCCAGGTGAACCGACCTGTCGCCTGTACGTAAAGAACCTTTCCAAACAAGTTGAAGAGAAGGTAACCTCTTTCCCAGATCCCTATGCAGCTTGTTCCTTTTCTTTTTCACTGCAGGCTGAGGAAGTTTGTGCAAGCAGTGTTTTCTCACTTTCATTTCATTCCAGGATTTGAAGTTCATCTTTGGCAGATACGTTGATTTCTCATCGCAAACTGAGAGGAACATGTAAGAGATCTGGTTTCTGTTTCTCTGTTATATTATTAAGACCACAGGAAGATATGGGTGCAATTTTCACGGAGTAGATGTGAGAACCTTGGTCAGGTTAGGGAATCCAGGACATTACTAAAGGGGGACTGCAGTGTTGAAGGCATTGACTTTGGAGTGGGTGTTAAGTAGAAAGGTGCATTTGCTACTTGAAGGAACGCAAAAGATATGACAACACCTCCATCCCTGATCTACTTCGGTATATGTGAAAATAGGTGATCTGGTCATTTTGGGGAGAAAGTGAGGTCTGCAGATGCTGGAGATCAGAGCTGAAAATGTGTTGCTGGAAAAGCGCAGCAGGTCAGGCAGCATCCAGGGAACAAGAGAATTAACATTTCGGGCATAAGCCCTTCTTCATTTTCACAGGGCTGTTTGTGGGATCTTGCTGTGCACATGTTAGCTGCCTCATTTGCTACATTTAAACACTGCCTACACGTCAGAGAAAATCCTCATTAACTAACTAACCTTTGGTCATCCTGTGAGGATAATAGGGTCTGTGAAAATACAAATCTATCTTTTAGTGTTCGCAATGGGACTGAAGCTTGAGTTTTCCTGGAGAGAGATGTATTTTGTTGAAGTTTTTTGTCATACGTTCACCTGGACATTTTGCAAGAAATATCAAAGTAAAAACAAAACTGTCATTTATACAAGAGGAAAGGAGACTTACCATGTACTGCGGGATATGTAACACCCAGGACTCTTACCCTGTTATTCAAAGAGTCACACAGCATCAGTCCAACTTATCCATACCGACCTGCTTTCTTAAATTAAACTAGTGATTTCACAAACTTGTCTGCATTTGGCCCATATCCCTCTAAATCTTTCCTATTAAATGCCTGTCCAACTGTCTTTTCAATGTTGTAACTGTACCTGTATCTACCATTTCCTCTGACAGTTCATTCCCCATACGAATAACCCTTTGTGTGAAAAGATTGTCCCTCAGGTGCCTTTAAATCTTTCTCCTTTCATCTTGAAATTACTCTCTCTAGTTTTGAATTCTCCAACCGAGTGAGAAAACCTTTGCTTTTCACCTTATCTATGCTCCTCATGATTTTATAAACATCTAAAAGGTCACTCCTCAACCTCCTATGCTTCAGAGAAAAAGTCCCAGTCTATCCAGCCTTTCCTTTTAACTCAAACCTTCCAGTCCCAGTAATATTCTGGTAAATAACTTCTGCAGCCTCTCCAATTTAATAATATCCTTCCTATTACAGGGTGACCAGAACTGTACACAGTACTCCAAAAGTGGCCTCACCAATGTCCCGTACTACCCCAGCATAATGTCCCAATTCTTATACTCAGTGATCTGAATAATGAAGGCAAGTATGTTCAATGCCTTCTTTACTACCGTGTCCACTTTCAGGAAGCTGTATACCTAAACCCCTCGGTCTCTCTTCAGTTAAATTATGGTTAACCAAACTTTAGGCCAAGTAGAAATTATTTGTTTTATGCTATTAATTTTAAACGTAGATTTGTTGAAAGAATAAATTCCTTGCCTTTAGTGACAAATCAGCTCCCCTTTCCTGTGTCTATAAATTCTTACTATCTCTCTGCTAGGTTATAAATTTACATTTTTCAAAATTCCTGGGGTTGAAATACTATGTCTAACATTAACTGCAAATTTTTCTGTGATATCATTCCTTATTTTTTAAACTTACCCAAACAGCTCAGGAGCATGCGCTCCAACGCTGCTCAAACCCTCTGCCACAGGGGCCTGTGTATGAGGATACGTAACTTCCAGGACTCATGAGCACAGCACTCTGTAAGCCTGACATTAAATGTATCCAGGCTGTTGACTGTCAATCAGAATTAATGGCTACATTCTCCATGGCAACACTTCCACCAATTAAGAGTCCATTTGTCAACCAACTATCACTCACCTCATGCACTATAAATTGGTTTTCCCCTTGAGATTGAATTCTTGCAAAATGTCCTGATGAGTGCAAGGCAAAATGCATTTTATAAAACTCATCTTTGGGATGTAGGTGTTGTTGGCTGGCCCAGCATTTATTGCCAATCCTAGCTGCCCTTGAGAAGGTGGGGGTGAGTTGCTTTCTTGAACCGCAGCAGTCTATGTGCTGTAGGTAAACCCATAATGCCCTTAGGGAGGGAATTCCAGGATTTTGACCCAGTGACACTGAAGGAGCGGTGAAACATTTCTAAGTCAGAATGGGGAGTGGCTTGGAGGGGAACTTGCAGGGGGTGGTGTTCCCATGTATCTGGTGCCCCTGTCCTTCTAGATGGAAGTGCTTATCAGTTTAGAAGATGCTGTCTCAGGATATTTAATGAATTTCTGCAGTGCAGCTTGTAGATAGACACTACTGCTCCTAAGTGTTGGTGGTGGTGTCAGCCACAGGCTGCTTGGTCCCTGGATGGTGTTAAGCGTCTGTAGTGTTGTTGGGGCTGCCCCATCCAGGCAAGTGGCAAGGATTCCATCACACTTCATTTTTTTTCCACAATACTCAAATTTTGTCCTGCCAAAACTTAAATATTGTAGAAATTCTATCCAACAATTAAATTATTCTCCTGCTTATAACTTTATTTTCACCTTTTAAAGAAGCGTCCCAACGTGCTTCACAAACAAAGAGAGCCATGTAAGAAAATGTTAGGATAGCTGACCAAAAGCTTGGATAAAGTGGTAGATTTTTAACAGTGTCTTGAGGAAGGGATGTGAGATGGAAAGATGAGGAGACGTGGGGAGGGGATTCTAGAGGTTTGGTCCTCTGTCAGCTGGAGGAAAGGTCAGTGATAGAGTGACTAAAACCAGGGTGGACAGTGGCCAGAATTGGAAAAGTCTCGATATGTTGAAAGATGTGGAGCAGGACAGCGTTACAGAGGTAAGGAGGGATTTGTGACTGGAGGAAGAAGTAAAGCTACAGAACACTTTAAACTTGGTGGAGGTTACCGAAATGGTGAGGACTTAAATCCACAGACGGATTTGAATGCAGAAATGAAAATTCTAACTCTCTCTGGACCAGCTGCCAGTGTAGGCCAGTGAGCATGTAGCCCAGCTCTGTGGAACAGGGTGTTGTGAACAGCTAGCTGTCACATGAATGAACCAATATCTGTTCCGGTGGTTTTGATTTTGAATGATGCATTATCGTTTAATAAAACAAAGTTGTTGTGCCTTTGCAGGTTTGACATCCGACTGATGAAAGAAGGGAGGATGAAGGGCCAGGCCTTCATTGGGCTTCCCAATGAGAAGGCTGCAGCCAAGGCCCTCAAGGAAGTCAATGGGTTTGAGCTCAAAGAAAAACCGATGGTGGTTGTATCCTTTCATAGAACAGCAGGAATTGCAAGGGACTCCTTCTCAGTGATTCCTGCCAGAGTGAAGTAAAAATAACAACACACCACCCACAGAGTGGCCAGATCTATATCCGTAGTGAGGGGAGAGTGTTTAGAACGAAACTTTAACAGGGGGGTTGGTCACCAGTGGAATGCAGATTAAAGAGAGTTGGGAGATGGGGGATTTCTGAAGGAGGACTAACATAGCACAGGGACTTGTTGGGATCTGGAACATGCTGTCCTAATATAGCAGTCGAAATAGATTCGATAACAATTTTCAAAAGGGGATTAGAGAGGGAAAGAATCACAAGTATTGGAATTACACTCTGCAGGACCATGCCATTTGGCTCTTTGAAAGAACTCGCTGACTCCCCAGCTCTCTCCCAGTGGGCCTGAATGTCATCCCCTTCAACCAGTTACCTAATTCCCTTCTGATTCAGCACTGTCAGGAATCACTGGGGTATCGTGCTGAATTTCAAGCTCTGCTTTTCCTGGAGTCATTACAAAAATTAAAGATTTTAATAAGATTGAAGAAATCCTCAATTGACTTGCCTTTCTGATCCAGGTTGACAGAAAGCAATGGATTTAACCAGAATTACCATTTATTACAGATAAATAGATTCAAATTACAATTATGAACCATAGACTGGAATTAGTGAAAGTTCTAACCCCACTCCCCCTCAGGCTGACACTGCCTGGAAAAAGTCGTGAGTGTTTGGGAAGGGTGTAAGACTGGGAACGCAATTCAATGCTGTCAGTCTGAAGCTTTCACTGAAATGGTCCTGTTGTGTTAGGACTTGCTGCTCTGTGATCCTTTTCCAACAACGCTCACTTGTTTGCAGGATTGGTTTACATTTGTAAAGACTCGAGTTTACTGGTTAAGAGCCAGAGCATACAGTAACAGCTGCAGGAAAAACCAAACAGCTTTCTTCAAGCTTAATGTGGTTGTTACTGGAGAAAGTCGAGTCACACAGCACCAGGTTATAGGCCAACAGGTTGAGCTAAAATCACAAGCTTTCAGAGTATTGGCTCCTAAATAAACTCCATTCATACACAGCCTTTGGCTTCAGCTCGGCTACAGTCTAGGGTCACATTATTGCTTAACCCTTCATTATAGCTCAAAGAAAAATTAAGGGGGCACGAGATAGTCTTGGCTGAGAAGATTAAGGTGAATCCAAAGAGATTCTTTAAGTATATTGAAGGAAAAAGAATAACTAGAGAGAGAATAGAACCCTTCAAGGACCAAAGTGGAGCTAGGGCGAGGTCCTCAGTGAACATTTCTCCCTGTGTTTACCATGGAGAAAGACATGGAGACTTGGGAACTTGGGGAAGTTTGTAGTTGTGTCTTGGGGACAACCCATATCATAGAAGATGAACACATCTATTAAAACCCATCATAACCTTCTCTGCCTGGGCGAGAACAGGATGAACTCTCCAGCTTTGCCAGGTAACACATTGTCAGGAGTCTGCCTGGTTAATTAGCTCAGATAGTTTTAATTCCTTCCAGTTAATATTTTCCTCCACTCGATATGATGCTACCAAGCAGAGCAAGTATTTTTCTTTTGCATAATCAGAGCTTTGTGGTGCTGGAAGTTAGAAATTAACCCAAACACTGGCAGTTCTTGGAAGCAATTGTAGAGAGAAAAGCAGTTAGTGAGTCAGGTCAAGGACATTTGATCAAAAAAGAGAGAAGTTAGAGACAGAACAGGTTTTAGCAAACTCAGGAAAAGGGTTGTGCGTACGAAGAGGAAATGGTGGGGTAGAGGGCAAAAGAGATGAATTTATACAAAGGATGTTATAAGGCATAAGGCACAACGGGTTGGGAATGAATGAAAGATGTAAGGTATTAAAAGCTGGGTCTAGAGGAGGTGTCAGTGGCAGCAATTGCTGGCTGAATAAGTGAGGACAGAGACTGCGATCTGAAATTGTTGGCTATGGAAGACTGTGAAGTGCATTTTCCTCTTGTTAGTGTTGAACTTTATTGGAACAATGTAGGAATGAGTCAGGGTATTAAAATCCCAAGTGACGGGAGCTGTTTACAGACTGGCTGTAGCTCTGCAGTTAGACCATAAGACATAGGAGCGGAAGTAAGGCCATTCGGCCCATCGAGTCCATTCCGCCATTCAATCATGGCTGATGAGCATTTCAACTCCACTTACCAGCATTCTCCCCGTAGCCCTTAATTCCTTGTGACATCAAGAATTTATAAATTTCTGCCTTGAAGACATTTAGTGTCCCAGCCTCCACTGCACTCTGCAGCAATGAATTCCACAGGCCCACCACTCTCTGGCTGAAGAAATGTCTCCGCATTTCTGTTCTGAATTTATCCCCTCTAATTCTAAGGCTGTGTCCACGGGTCCTAGTCTCCTCACCTAACGGAAACAATTTCCTAGCGTCCACCCTCTTCCAAGCCATGTATTATCTTGTAAGTTTCTATTAGATCTCCCCTTAATCTTCTAAACTCCAATGAATACAATCCCAGGATCCTCAGCCGTTCCTCATATGTTAGACCTACCATTCCAGGGATCATCCGTGTGAATCTCCGCTGGACACGCTCCAGTGCCAGTATGTCCTTCCTGAGGTGTGGGGACCAAAACTGGACACAGTACTCCAAATGGGGCCTAACTAGAGCTTTATAAAGTCTCAGTAGCACAACAGTGCTTTTATATTCCAACCCTCTTGAGATAATTGACAACATTGCATTCGCTTTCTTAATCACGGACTCAACCTGTATGTTTACCTTTAGAGAATCCTCGACTAGCACTCCCAGATCGCTCTGTACTTTGGCTTTACGAATTTTCTCACTGTTTAGAAAGTAGTCCATGCTTTTATTCTTTTTTCCAAAGTGCAAGTCCTTGCATTTGCTCACATTGAATTCCATCAGCCATTTCCTGGACCACTCCTCCAAACTGTCTAGTTCCTTCTGCAGCCTTCCCACTTCCTCAGTACTACCTGCCTGTCCACCTAACTTTGTATCATCAGCAAACTTCACTAGAATGCCCCCAGTCCCTTCATCCAGATCATTAATATATAATGTGAACAGCTGCGGGACACCGCTTGTCACTGGCTGCCATTCCGAAAAAGAACCTTTTATCCCAACTCTCTGCCTTCTGTTAGACAGCCAATCCTCAATCCATGCCAGTAGCTCACCTCGAACACCATGGGCCCTCACCTTGCTCAGCAGCCTCCCGTGTGGCACCTTATCAAAGGAAGTCTAGGTAGACCACATCCACTGGGTTTCCCCGGTCTAACCCATTTGTCACTTCTTCAAAGAACTCCAACAGGTTTGTCAGGCACGACCTCCCCTTACTAAATCCATGTTGACTTGTTCTAATCCGACCCTGCTCTTCCAAGAATTTAGAAACCTCATCCTTAATGATGGATTCTAGAATTTTACCAACAACCGAGGTTAGGCTAATTGGCCTATAATTTTCCATCTTTTGTCTTGATCTTTTCTTGAACAAGGGGGTTACAACAGCAATCTTTCAATCATCCAGGACTTTCCCTGACTCCAGTGACTTTTGTGAAAGATCTCAACCAACGCCTCCACTATTTCCTCAGCCACCTCCCTCAGAACTCTAGGATGTAGCCCATCAGGGCCAGGAGATTTATCAATTTTAAGACCTTTTAGCTTTTCTAGCACTTTCTCTTTTGTAATGGCAACCATACTCAACTCAGCCCCCTAACTCCCTTTAATTGTTGGGATATTACTCATGTCTTCCACTGTGAAGACTGATGCAAAGTACTTATTAAGTTCTCCAGCTATTTCCTTATCTCCCTTCACTAGGCTTCCAGCATCAGTTTGAAGTGGCCCAATGTCTACTCTTGCCTGTCGTTTGTTTCTTATGTATTGAAAGAAACTTTTACTATCATTTCTAATATTACTGGCTAGCCTACCTTCATATTTGATCCTCTCCTTCCTTATTTCTCTCTTTGTTATCCTCTGTTTGTTTTTGTAGCCTTCCCAATCTTCTGATTTCCCAGTGCTCTTGGCCACTTTATAGGATCTCTCTTTTTCTTTCATAGATTTCCTGACTTCCTTTGTCAGCCATGGCTGTCTAATCCCTCCCCAGATAATCTTTCTCTTCTTGGGGATGAACCTCTGTACAGTGTCCTCAACTTTACCCACAAACTCCTGCCATTTTTGCTCTACTGTCTTCCCTGCTAGGCTCTGCTTCCAGTCTATTTTCGTCAGTTCCTCTCTCATGCCCTCATAATTACCTTTATTTAACTGTAACACCATTACATCCGATTTTGCCTTCTCTCTTTCAAACTGCAGACTGAACTCTACCATATTATGGTCGCTGCTTCCAAAGTGTTCCCTTACTTTAAGATTTTTTATAAAGTCTGGTTCATTACATAGCACTAGGTCCAGAATAGCCTGCTACCTTGTGGGCTCCATGACAAGCTGTTCCAAAAAGCCATCCTGGAAGCATTCCATGAATTCCCTTTCTTTGGATCCACTGGCAACATTATTTACCCAGTCCACCTGCATATTGAAGTCTCCCATGATCACCGTGACCTTGCCTTTCTGACATGCCTTCTCTATTTCCCGGTACATGTTGCGCCTCTGGTCCTGACCACTGTTAGGAGGTCTGTACATAACTCCCATTATGGTTTTTTTGCCTTTGTGGTTCCTCAATTCCACCCACACAGACTCCACATCATCCGACCCTATGTCATTCAGTGCCATAGATTTAATTTTGTTCTTAACTAACAAGGCAACCCCGCCCCCTCTGCCCACCTCCCTGTCTTTTCGATAAGTTGAAAACCCTTGGATGTTTAACTGCCAGTCCTGACCCCCCTGTAACCATGTTTCTGTGATGCCAACCACATCATAATCATTCACGATGATCTGTGCCATTAGTTCGTCTGCTTTGTTACGAATGCTACAGCATTCAGGTAAAGTGCCTTAATGCTAACTTTCTTATCATTAGAGATATTGAAGTCATAAGATGTCCTAAGTTATCCTTCCTTTTTGCTGCATTCCCAGTCTGTCTCAAGTTTAAATCTGCCTGCACATATGCTATCCTGCCGCTTATCTTTCCATTTAACTCCATACTCCCTGTCGCTTTCACTTTCCCTTCCCCCCAACTCAGAAGTTTAAAGTCCTACTGACCACCCTATTTATCCTCTTCGCTAGAACATTGGTACCTGATGGGTTCAGGTGGAGACCGTCCCAACGGTACAGATCCCCGCGGTTCCAAAACTGATGCCAATGCCCCATGAAGTGGAATCCCTCTTTCCCACACCAATCCCTTAGCCACGTGTTTACTTTCCTAATTTTCTTATCCCTATGCCAATTGGCACGTGACTCTGGCAGTAATCCGGAGATTATGACCCTTGAGGACCTGTACTTCAATTTCTTTCCTAGTGCTCGATAATCCCCAAACAGGTCCTCCACCCTAGCTTTGCCAATGTTGTTAGTCCCAACGTGGACCACAACAACTGGATCCTCCCCCTCCCGCGCCAATATCCTTTCAAGCCGGTCAGAGATGTCCCGAACCCTGGCACCGGGCAGGCAACACACCATGCGAGACTCCCGATCCAGCTCACAAAAGATACTATCTGTCCCCCTAATTATAGAATCCCCTATAACAACTACTTGTCTTTTTGCTCCCCCCTCTTGAATGGCCTTCTGCACCATGGTGTCGTGGTCAGCTGGCTCATCCTGTCCAGAGCCCTTTTCCTCGTCCGTACAGGGAGCAAGAATCTCATACTTGTTGGACACGGTCAAAGGCTGAGGCTCCTGCACTCCTGAACTCAGGCTCCCCCTACCTGCCTCACTTACAGTCACATTCTGATGTCCCTGATCACTAACTGGATGTGAATTACATAATCTCCCAGGTGTGACTGCCTCCTGAAACAAAGCGTCCAGGTAACTCTCCCCCTCCCAGATGTGCCGCAGTGTTTGAAGCTCAGATTCCAGATCATCAACTCTGAGCTGGAGTTCTTCCAGCAACCAACACTTGCTGCAGATGTGGTCACTGCCATTCACAATGGGATCAGCCAACTCCCACATCATACAGCTACAGCACACCACCTGCCCAGCCTTCTCTGCTTAGTTAATTACTTTATTACTTTGTACAAGTTTGAGTTAAAATACTTTCTGATACCTCTCTGCTATAGTCTTTTTCTAAAAACCAATTAATGGATAAACAGTACTTAGTAAGGGGGTTAGAGGAGGAGGGTGGGTGGGAGACACTACAGTTGTAGAGTCTCGGGTTTAGCCGCCTGCCTGATTTATATACTCACTGCTTTCCTTCCTGGCTGCCCCTCTGGTCTTCGTCACTTCCCCCTGCTGCTCCCGCTCTTTCTGTGAAGAGAAAAAAAAACACCGCTGCCCGCTACCGGTGAGTAATTTTAAAACAAACTGTCTCACCTTAGTTGTAGCCTTCCGGGTTCGTTTAAGCTCAGCTGCTGCTCGCACTCAAAAAAAAATGTTCTGTTTAACTTGGATTCCATGTTTGATCCAATACTAACCTTATGTTAGTGTTAGACCTATTTCTGCAGAATTTTATAACCCTGTTAAATGATAACTAGAGAAAGTGAGGACTGCAGATGCTGGAGATTAGAGTCAAGAGTGTGTTGCTGGAAAAGCACAGCAGGTCAGGCAACATCCAAGGAGCAGGAGAATTGACGTTTCAGGCAAAAGCCCTTCAGGGCATTCCTCCTGTTTCTCGGATGCTGCCTGAACCTGCTTTGCTTTTCCAGCATCACGCTCTCGACTATTTCATCTGCAGAATTGCATCTTTGCCTTCAAGCTTTGGTTTGTTCAGTCAGTGAAAGTTTAATAGCTAATTTGTTGGGTAATATTTTGCAATCAGCTAGGAGAAAGTGAGGACTGCAGTTGCTGGAGATCAGAGCTGAAAAATGTGTTACTGGAAAAGTACAGCAGGTCAGGCAGCATCCAAGGAACAGGGCTTATGTCCGAAACGTCGATTCTCCTGCTCCTTGGATGCTGCCTGACCTGCTGCGCTTTTCCAGCAACACATTTTTCAGCTCTAATATTTTGCAATGTCTACCTGACATCGGCTGGGAACAAAATCTTTCGGGATACTTAGCTTGTGGTCAGAAATAATCTTTCTAAAGAATAACTAGTTCTTGACTCCTGTCCAGTCTAAACTTTGAGCAGGACAGTGTGAATTGCAAATATCTTTATTGTCTAAATTTGCTTCTTATTATGAAGTTTTTCAACATATTTCATAAAAACTTCTGTTCACTGTTTTTCGATCATTTCAGAACCTCTTGCCTTCCTATTTTCCATCTGCTCTGAGACATCTGTGCTCTTTTCATTCCTGTATCTTAGTGCTTTAACATTTGTGTCAGGTTCTGTATAATACCGACCCTTTAAAGGTAGTAAGGACAGAAGAGCAGAATACTTTAACTCCAATGAGTTGCACACGTTTAAATGTGTAGAGAGCCATATAGTGCTCATATAAGGAACATAAAGTTGGCCTGCAGATCAAACAGACAATTAGACCAGCAAATGGCACTTTGGACTTCATTATAGAGTCATACAGCACAGAAACAGACCCTTCGGCCCAACTTATCTACGCCAGCCAAGTTTCCCAAATGAAACCAGTCCCACTAACCTGTGTTTGGCCCGTATCCCTTGAAGCTCTTTCCTATTCATGTCCATATGTCTTTTTATTGTTATAACTGTATCTGCATCTACCACTTCCTCTGACCAGTTTATTCCACATGCGAATCACTCTCTGTGTGAAAAAGTTATCCTCTCAGGTCCCTTTTAAATCTCACCTTAAATTTATGCCTTTTAGTTTCAGACTCCCGTACCCTGGAGAACAGACCTTTGCTATTCACCTTATCTCTGCCCCTCATGATGACCAGAATTGTACCCAGTATTCCAAAAGTGGCCTCACCAACATCCTGTACAAACATTACCAGGCTATTGAAGTACAGAAATAAAGTCTTGCTACAGTTGTACAGATCTTTAGCGAGGCAACCTGTTTAATGTCTGCAGTTTTTAGTCTTTGTATTTATGGAAGGACAGTTGATAAACCGAAAGTTTGCTGCATTCGTTTCTGGATTGAGGAGGTTATCCTGTGGTGAGAGACTGAGTGAATTGAATCCCTATTGTCTGGAGTTTAGAAAAATGAGTTGAAACAGGACTCTGAAGGAGTTTAACAAGTAAACACTGGGGAATTGGGAACATGAGATTATAGTCTTGGAATAAAGGGTTGATCATTCAGTATTGAGATGAGAAATACTCCTGTTCGGGGAGGATATGCTGATCCTTGATCCCTGGGAATTGAGGGATTTGAGTGGCCAGGAAAGTGGAGTTGAAGCCCAGCATCAGCCAGGATCATGTTCAGTGGTGCAGTGCTAGATAGGCCAGAGAGTCTGCTCCGATTTCTGTTTCGTAAACTCGTTGTCATTGATGTTACATCAACTGTACCGGACATTGCACCTTAATGCCTTCACAGCAATTTGCCCGCTCTGCACGGCCGAAACAAGATCCAGCAGACGGCAGGAGAGGCCAAGGGAAGTGAAGATCAGAGGGTTGTATGGTGAGTCTTTGGCTCTGCTCATTAATGCTCAGTAATGTTGCTGGCATGTCCCGTGGAGCGAGCGTTTAAGGCTCGTTGATGGTTTATGTTTTTCTCTTGGTTACAGTTGACACTGTTCACAGTAAAAGCCCAGTCATCAGTTTGGGGCAGTGATAATTCAGTGTATCCTTTATAATGTATCCTTTTATATATAAAACGCAATGACTCAAAAGACAGCATTGATGCTCCTGTCATTCACTTATTGAGAATTCATGGGGAAATGAGGCCTCTCAGTAACTCGGTCTGTTATTTGAGTGGCCAGGAAAGTGGAGTTGAAGCCCAGCATCAGCCAGGATCATGTTCAGTGGTGCAGTGCTAGATAGGCCAGAGAGTCTGCTCCGATTTCTGTTTCGTAAACTCGTTGAAGAAGGGCTGAAGAAGGGCTAATGCCCGAAACGTCGATTCTCCTGTTCCCTAGATGCTGCCTGACCTGCTGCGCTTTTCCAGCAACACATTTCCATCTCTGTTATTTCTTTTGTTCAGTGACTTGGTTTTAATCTTCAGATCAGTCATGATCACTTTTTAGAAACTCTTCTGCTATAATTGGTGAATAGTCCACGACATCAAGATATCGCAAGCACACGTGGACTCAGCCCTCATTTATTCTTCCTGCTTTGAAGCACGGTGTGTGTCAGAAACCCAGAATGCTGCAGTGATGTTGAGGTTTGAACCGATCTGAACCACAACCCGTTTCCCCTGTGGTAAGGTGAGCAGGAATGAGAAACGGTTTTCAGTTGCTGTCAGATCAGTAACCCAGTGGCAAATCCAGTTGCCTGTGGAAGTTTCTTTCACAGTTAAGGGAGCTAAGTTGTCATTGCTCCAATCAGAATGTGCAGCAATAGAGCCTGGGCTCTCCAATCCTGGTACCTGTGCCTCATATTTCAGGCACTTCCCCCCCCCCCCCCCCCCCCCCCCCCCCCCACCCACAATATCACCACCTCAGAGGGTTATTAAATTAGATTAAATCCCCGCTAATTAGTGTGTGGGACAGAGGCTGTATGGGGTGTTTTCTCTCCAATCCTTGAGCCAAGGAGGCTGTGTCAGGGGATCTCACATCTTGAGGTGGAAAAATTGTTAATAGAATTAGTCGTTAGATTGTACAGGATTTGAAAGTTGCTGGAAAAAAGACACATTTTGTTGAAGCTTTTTTTTGTCTTTCACTCATCAGGACACTTCACAAGAATGCCAACATAAAGGGAAAACAGCATTTATTCTGTGGGAAAGGAGAGTGCTGATTGGTCAGCAAATGAACTCTACATGGTAGCGGCATTGCCTTGAGAATTAATGGTTGACAGTTAACTGCTAGGCTTTGTTTAAATTTTAAACCAGACAAGTTGACTCTGATTAGTCAAAACATCTCCCTGAGAAATGAGTCAGTGAATGGCTGTCACCTATTCTGTTGAGGTGAAACAGGTGCAGTGTGTGTTCTTCCTGTCTACAAATGGCTTTGACTATTAATACATGGAGCTTCCAGTGCCCACAATACACCACACTGAGCCCAACCAACAATCCAGACTTGGTTATCAGTCTGTCCTGAATCCTCTGGCAAATACTGATCAATAGTGTGGCACATCTGTTATTTCTTACAATTTGTCCTGATGTGTGTAAGAAGAAAACCTCTAACAGTCTTTTTTTTAAGCAAAACCAGAGACCGATTAGTGGCTTTCTCCTTCCTCTGTCCTGTTGATCCAGAGTGAAGGATAGACGTCCCCGTGCTCCAGCACCCAATAGCAGTATTGAAATCTCATCATGCTGTAACTGTGGGCTGTAAACTCTACCTGCCATACTGTGCCTAGCCTCATTGGAAGTTTCCACACCACAGCAACTCCTGACATGTCCTCTTTATCTCATTCAGATCATCAGCAGATCCTTCTCTGCTGTTTCTCCACATTGGTCCAGTGTTCTGTTAAATGTATTGACATTGTTTCCATCTACCACTTACCCTGGCAGTGACTTCCTGTCTCCCCACTGAGTAAAGAGGTTTTTCCTGACTTGGATTTACTAAAATGTGTAATGGCCCCGGCTTCTAGTGTCTCCCATTAACAGAATTATTGACTCGGCATCAGCTGAGACTCTTCCAGAATCCTGAAGTTACCAATCAGATCCCCCCTCCGTTTTCTCAGTGTTGGAAACAGCCCTCCAGCATGTTCAGCCTTTGTTCATAGTTCAGGCACTGTCCTTGTTACTACTTGTACAGGGAGAAATGGAGAGCTGTCTTATCCTGAGAATTTCTCTGAGTATTTAACTTCTACTTCTGGTATCCTGCAATCATCTGGTTCAGAAATGTTCAGGCCCATGAGTTGAGGAAGAGCCAGGATGAGGGTAAAAAGCATTGTTTCTGGATGTGGAGTGTTGCAGTCTGAGTTCTGATGAAGTGTTTGTGGGTCACTGGGAAACATTGTGAATCTGAGAGATGGTAGCCCCAGCACTAACAAGGAAGTCCTCATTCTGTTTTTAAATGCCATCATGTTTGGGATGCTGTGGATGTTCTGTACTCTGGGAAAGTGTCAATATCTGCAGTCAGTTGTTGAATTCTTGCTGCTTGAATGAATGTGTTCAACAAAAATAAAAGCTGGTGTAACAAAACTGTGCTTTTGTTAATCAGTGTTTTTGATTTAGGTCCATACTGTTGATCTTTTTGATAGTGGGGGGGAAAAAACCCAAAGAATTGCAGATGATGGAAATTTGAAACCAAAACAGAAATTACTGGAGAGACTCAGCAGGTCTGGCAGCATCTGTTGAGAGAACGCTGAGTTAACGTTTTGGGTCCAGCAATCTTCTTCAAAACTGAATAAGACCTGTTGAGTTCTTCCTGCAATTTATGTTTTTTTCTTTTTGGTAGTGAATTGGATTCCAGAATTTACTTCCCACCCAGATCATTGCTTCCAGATTCCTTGTCTAACCTCAGCCGATGCTCTCTTACTCTGATTCAGACACCCCTCACCTCTCTTCCACTCCCTTACTACTTTCTTCCTCATTCCCAGGGTGATACTTTTAGCAAGGTTTCTGTCCTACTCTCTGTTTATTCCCAGAGCCCAGGAGCCTGCCCTTGAAGCTTTCAACATTCTACTTAATTTGCCCTTGTGGCTCTGATTTCATCACCTCAGCTCATACATAACTGCTCATCTCCTAACCTCGCATAACATGGGGATCTGGTGCTTTTATCACTAACCTCACAATCCTCATTTTCCCACCTGCCTCCTATTCCACTGTACCAACCTTTGCTAATTCCCCGAAACATACAAATGGGAAAAGGCCATTCAGCCCCTCAAGCTTGCTCCTCCATTCAAAAAGGTCATGAGCTAATTAATGCACATTTCCATCTTCCCCTGATAACCTTTCAGCAGCGTTCCCCCACCCTCCGGATTATGAAGAATCCATCTACACCTGCCCTAAATGTGTCTCCTCATGTCACCTTTGACTAGCCTGCTCTGATTGTATGGTTTTGAAAGTTGGGAAGGCAGTGGTGAAATGGTGATGGGGCTGTGCTAGCAATCTAAAACCCCAGGCTGCCACCACATGTACAAATCCCACACAGTGGCTACTTGAAGTTCAAACTTAAAACTGGTCTCTGTAATGATGACAGTTGTTAAAAACCCATCCGATTCACTAATGTCCTTGAAAAAAGGAAATATTCTATACTTACCTGCTCTGGCCTACATGTGACTCCAGACCCACAGCAACTTGGCTGGCTCTTAACTGCCCCCTGAAAAGGCTGAGCAAGCCATTCAGTTTAAGGGCAGTTAGGGAGGGGCCAAGTTGCACCTTGACTGTGACCCCTGCGTGCATCCCTTGCGCTCCTAGCCTCGCACCCCCCCCCATCATTTGAGGAAAGAATTGCTATCAAACCTCACAGCTGAAAATCTGTATTGGAGTGAATACAAGCCTTGCCTGAGTGTTCTCTGGTGTGGTGGTAATGTCCCTACTTTGAGTGATTGCATATCCCAGCAGGTACATGAGAAAACTATCAGCAAAGTTAGTTTTAATTTAAGCCTTTCAGCCCTGGAATCATCCTAGTTAACATTTGAAAGGGAATGTTCTAATTCTGATGTCCTTGTGTGCTGGTGGGAATGAGAGTTATGTCACCTTACTGATACACACACCACAGATGTTTGCTTTCCTTGATAATGCATTCAAATAAGAAATAAAAATGTTTGAAGCCAAATTACAGCCAACACCTGGAGTAATTCACAACAAGTTTACAACTCGTCCAGCTCCAAACCTGGTAAGTCTCTCCCCGTCTCTGATTGGTGTTTCCCCATTTTGTCACCTTTCAGTCTCTACTATTACCCTAGATCACCCTGGATGTGTCCTGACCCACTGACCCACTGGCAGGACAGACCCAACAGAGGTGGCAGCAGCACAGTGGGATACAGTCAGCAGGAAGTTGCCCTGGAGTCCTCAACACTGACTCCAAATTCCTTGAGGTCTCATAACTTCAAGTCAAACATGGGCAGGAAACCTCCTGCTGGATTACCTTGTCCTCCTTTAGCTGATGACTAGGAAGCACTAAGGGTGTTAAGGATGCAAAATGTCCTCTTGGTGGGGGGGGGGAATTGCAATGTCCCACCACCAAGAGTGGATCGACGACAGCATTACTGATCGAGCTAGTCGGGTCCTAACGGACATCACTGCTAGACTGGGTCTGCGGCAGGTGGTGAAGAAATCGGTCGGAGGGAAAAACATACCTGACAACTCTGTTCACATTGACAATGACAATCAACAGACAGGAGGGTTCCCTCCCAGTTGGGGAACACTTCAGTGATCCAGGACATTCAACCTCGGATCTTCGGGTGACCATCCTCCAAGGCGGACTTCGGGACAGGCATCAGAGAAAAGTGGCCAAGCAGAGGCTGATAGCTAAGTTCAGTACCCATAGGGAGGGCCTCAACCGGGACCTTGGGTTCATGTCACATTACAGGTGACCACCATTGCACTATATACACACACACACACACAGACACTCCTATACACACACACACACACCTATACACACACACACACACTCCTATACACACATATACACTGATGTGCACACAGACACCCACATACACTCTTACAGACACACACACTCACACATGTACCCCCTCACAGACTTAAGACACTCTACGCTCACTACACACACACAAACATACACACACACACACACACACACACACACACACACACACACACACACACACATTTTCTCACACTCATAACCCCCACCCCAGATAGACACACACACAGACAGACAAAGACCCACATGCACACATATATTTTGTGGGGTGAATTTGCACTTGCAAAGTTACATTGTACTTTGCTCAAAAACCGCATGAATTTATGTAAAACTCTGCGATCTCACTTTTTAGATTAGAATCAATCTAAACATCATGGCATAGACAGAGAACACAGGGGCTAACACCTTCAACATATTGTCTAGCTATCACCCATTGTTACAGCTAACCCGAGAATGCAACATTTTAAAAAAAAAAGTTTTGTGATTTACACATGAAAGAAGTGAAACTATCATGGTATTCAAACAGATGAAAGACGCAACAGACAATCCAGGTATTTTTCAATGTATAATTTCAGTTACATCACACTGTAAAGTTTTGCTATAAATTCTGTGTGTTAGGATTGAGCCCTCCACTACCATCTGATGAAGGAGCGTTGCTCCGAAAGCTAGTGCTTCCAATTAAACTTGTTGGACTATAACCTGGTGTTGTGATTTTTAACTTTGCACATTGAGAATACCCTCCATTGTGTTGTGTGGCACTATCACCGTGATAAATGGGACAGGCTTCAAACACACCGAGCAACTCATGACTGGGCATCCATGAGGCGCTGTGGGCCATTAACAGCAGCAGACCTGTACTCCAGAACAATCTGTAACCTCATGGCCCGCCATATCCCCACTCAACCATTACCATCGAGCCAGGGGATCAACCCTGGTTCAATGGAGAGTGCAGGAGGGTATGCCAGGAGCAGCACCAGGTATATCTGAAGATGAGGTGCCAACCTGGTGAAGCCACCAAACAGGACTACTTCCAAACAGCATAAACAGAAAGGGATAGAGCTAAGCAATTTCATCAATAGATCAGATCTGAGATCTTCAATCCTACAGCATCTAGTAGTGAATGGTGCTGGATAATCAATCAAGCGACTAACGGGAGGAGGAGGCTCCACAATATCCTCATCCTCGATGATGGAAGACCCCAGCACCAGGGCAAAAGATAAGGCTGGAGCACCTACAGCAACCTTCAACCAGCAGTGCTGAGTGGGTGATCAGTCTCGGCCTCCTCCAGAATAGCATAACAATTTACAAAAAAATACTGTGAAAGGGTTTATTTTTTTTTTTTTTTTTTTTTTTTTCTTTTCTGCAGTCAAATGCTCTACCACTGAGCTACACCCCCACCCCCGGGGGGGATTTATTTTTTTTTTTTTTTTTTTTTTTTTTTTAAAACCCCCACACTACCACCTAAGTGCGGTAGTGCTTATTTTTTCCCCAGCACCCATGGTGTGTGTGTGCAGGTGTGAGACACAGTGAAAGACACAAAGTGCACGAATCTTTATTCAGTTTCCACCACCAGGAAGACAGGAAAACACCCGGGTGGCCAGTGACAAACACTGCCCTTCACATCAAAGGACAGTGCTGTGTGATCAAAACAGTGAAGGGGAGGGTAGGGACTAAATCAAAATAGAATTGGAGGGAGAAATGATGCACTCCACTCCCTGCGGCGCCCACCTCTCCCTGAACAACTCCAGGGTGTTGGTCGACGCCGCGTGCTCCTTCTCCAAGGACACCCGGGCTCTAACGTAACCGCGGAAGAGGGGCAGGCAGTCGGCCCTAACGACCCCCTCCACGGCCCGCTGCCTGGACCTGTTGATGGCCAGTTTGGCCAGGCCCAGGAGCAGACCCACGAGGAGGTCTTCAGACCTGCCCTCCTTCCTCCGTACCGGGTGCCCAAAGATCAGGAGCGTGGGACTGAAGTGCAGCCAAAAACAGAGGAGAAGGTTTTTAAGGAAATCAAAAAGGGAGTGCAAACGCCCACACCCAATATATACATGGTCCACGGACTCCACAGCGCCACAGAACAAGCAGTTGGGCTGGGAGTCCGTGAACCACCGCAATCTGCGGTTGCAGGGGACTGCTGCGTGCAGCACCCTCCACCCCAGATCCCCGAGAGAAAGGGGGAGGACTCCCGCGTAGAGAGCCCTCCACTGGGGATCCCCACCGCCCGGTGGCAAATGGGCACGCCAAGGCGTGTCCGGACGGTGGATGAGGGAGAAGAGGTGGATGGTGTGCAGCAGCAGTCTGTACAGGGCTCTCCTGTTCACCTCCCTAAACGAAACAAAGTTAAAATTTCGGAGGCGGCTCAGGTTGTGGGGCACAGGCTCCCGCGGGAAGTACGGGACCTTGGGGCCAATGTGAAATTCCGTCCGGGCTGGGGTGAGCTCGGACGGGATCCCACCGCACACCTGAGCGTCCTCCAACTGGTGTACTACGTCGGGTCCGAGCACCGCCGTTTTGAGGCGTCGGATGGCGGTGGCCACGTACTGGACGTCTACCGCCGCCCTGCCTGCTATGTCCTGCGGCAGCGTCCAGCCCAGGCCCCCGGCACCCAGCACGTCCCCGACCCTGGTCACCCTCGCCGCCGCGGCCCTCTCCTCCGACAGCCACTCGAACCCGCGAGTACGGAGGTGCGGATTCCTGAGCAACGGCTCCCTGACGACAGCCGCTACTCCAGCCGGAGGGTAGGCGCGACGCGATTCGACCATGTTCCAGACAGTGATCAGGTCCTGGTAAAAGACAGGCAGCGTCTTGAGGGCGACCTGCAAACCGTCACGGTCGACGAACAGGAGCTGCGTGTCGTAGTTGAGGTTACGCACCTGGCGGAAAAAATACGTCGCCAGGGCGCACCATCTAGGAGGAGGCTCGACGTAAAGGTATCGCCGCAAGGTCTGAAGGCGGAACGTCGCGACCTGGGTGCGGGCGCACACCAGCGACTGACCGCCCTCCTCAATAGGGAGACTCAGAGCCTGCGCGGCGACCCAGTGCATCTTTTTGTCCCAGAAGAAATCGACCAACGTTCTCTGGATGCCAGCGACAAAGCCAAGAGGAGGGACCAAAGTGACCAGCCGGTACCACAGCATGGCGGCCACCAGCTGGTTTATGACCAGCACTCGACTCCTGTAAGATAGCACTCGGAGCAGTCCTGTCCAGCGGCCTAGGCGAGCCGAGACTTTGGCCTCCAGCTCCTGCCAGTTGGCCGGCCAGGATTCCTCAGCCGGGCTGAGGTAGACCCCCAGGTAGAGGAGATGGGTGGTACTCCAGCTGAACCCCCGTAACTCCTCCGGCAGAGAGTCCACCCGCCACGGGCCGACCAGTAGTCCGGAACATTTGGCCCAGTTGATCCTGGCGGAAGACGCCGCCGAGTACACGGCCTGGCACTCGCGCATCCTCCCCAGGTCAGCCGGGTCGGTGAAAGTGAGGAGCACGTCGTCGGCGTAGGCCGAGAGGACCACCCCCGTGCCCGCGCCGCGCAGAACCAGCCCCGACAACCTCCTCCGCAAGAGGCGCAGGAAAGGCTCCACGCACAGGGAATACAGCTGGCCGGACAGGGGGCAGCCTTGACGCACTCCTCTCCCGAAGCGAAGGGGCGCCGTCAGGGACCCGTTAACTTTAACCAGACACTCTGCGGCGGCGTACAAAAGTCGGATCCGGGCGATGAACTGCGCCCCGAACCCGAATGCCCGCAGAGTCCCGAGCAGGTACTCGTGATCGACCCTGTCGAACGCCTTCTCCTGGTCGAGAGACAGGAAGGCGCTCGGCAGACCAGCCCGTCGACAGAAATGGATCAGGTCCCGGACCAGGTGGACGTTATCGTGTATCCTCCGGCCCGGGACCGTGTAGGACTGGTCCGGGTGGATCATGTGGGCCAGCACGGAGGCCAGGCGAGAAGACAACACCCTGGCGAAGATTTTGTAATCCGTGCCGAGGAGGGAGACCGGACGCCAGTTCTTTAAGGAACGAAGGTCCCCCTTCTTTGGCAGCAGGACGATGACCGCCCTGCGCCAAGAAAGGGGCAGCTGTCCGGCATTTAAACACTCCCCCAGGACCTGTGCGTAGTCGCTCCCCAGGACGTCCCAGAACGCCCTGAAGAACTCCACAGTCAGCCCGTCCAGCCCCGGGGTTTTGCCCCTCGAGAGCCGGTCGAGGGCGCCGGTCAGCTCCTCCAAAGTGACGGGAGCGTCGAGCCTTCCGGCGTCCTCCGGGCCGAGCTGCGGCAGGTCCTCCCACAGAACTCTGCGAGCATCCTCGCTGGACGGATCCGGGGAGAACAGGGCTGTGTAATAGTTTCGGACGTGGGCCCTGACGCCCTCCGGATCCGAGACGAGGGACCCGTCGTCGGCCAGCAGCACAAGGAGCTGCTGACGGGTGCCACGCCTTTTTTCCAGCGAGTAGAAGAAGGGGGAGCCGCGGTCCAGGTCCTGGAGGAGCTGGATCCGCGACCTCACGTACGCGCCCCGAGCCCCGACGAGCTGCAGGTCCCGGAGCGCGGCCTTCTTCTCTTCGTACACCCCGCGCAGGGCCGGGTCCGCGTCGGGCTGACCGAGGCGTGACTCCAGGTCGAGCAACTCCCTCTCCAACTCCCCGATCCTGGATTTCCGCCTCTTCGTCGACCCCCTCGCGTACTCCTGACAGAAGACGCGGACGTGAGCCTTGCCCACGTCCCACCATAGCCTCAGGGAGGGGAAGCTTCCCCGCTTCCTTCTCCAGCCGGCCCAGAAGCGACGAAACGAGTCCCGGAACCGCTCGTCCTCCAGCAGCAGGTTGTTAAAGTGCCAGTACGCGGAGCCGAGCCTGGCGCCGAACGGAAGGAGTTCCGCCCACACCAGGTGGTGGTCCGTGCACGACACCTGCCGCATGGAGGCCTTCGGGAAACAGGAGGCGTACGCCCGCGAAACGTACAGGCGATCGATTCTGGACGCTCCGACCCCAGGCCTCACGAAGGTGAAGGCGATGGAGTCGGGATGGAGATTCCGCCAGACGTCCACCAGGTCGAAGGACTTGACCAAGTCCCCCAACCTCTTCCCTGACGCGCGGTCAGTGCGGGCACCGCCGTGGTCCCTGCCCTCGAGGACGCAATTAAAATCTCCCCCGAGGACGACGCACTGGCCCTCGTCGATGGAAGCGAGATGAGCGGACACTTCTTGGAAGAAGCTCGCTTGCCTCGGCCCGGCCGGGGGAGCGTAGACGTTCACCAAGTGAAGCACCGCGCCCCCCAGCCGAACCGTCAGGTGAAGCAAACGGCCTGGCACTGGCTCCCTGACCCCCAAGATCTCCGGCTGAAAATGCGGGGCCAACAGGATAGCCACCCCGCCAGATCTGCGGGTGAGGTGACTCATGTAGACCCCCCCTCGCCACTCCAGGAGCCAGGTGGCTTCGTCTCCCGGGGTAGTGTGGGTTTCTTGCCGGAAGCACACCGCATACCTCCCGTCCCGAAGGACCGAGAGGGTCTGGAATCTGCGCTGCGACTCCCTGCTGCCGTTGATGTTGAGGCTGGCTATAGTTGTCTCCATGTCGGAAGCGTTGTGCAACCACCACCAGTACAATTAACAAACCCGTGTATATATTTACAGGGAGGACGAGGGAGGGGCACTGAAGTCCCTCGCCCTCACCAGGAGTGCTCCCAGGAAGTTCCTGACTCGCTTTCGCTCATTGACATCGAGCCCAGGCGCCTGGCGGGCAGCGAGGGCCGACCAGTAAACTTTCTCAAAAGAGCTCCAGCGGTCGAGCGCCAGTTGGGCTCTATCCCGGCGACTCCGAGTTTCCTCGACAAATTCCCGGAGTTCCTCGAGGGGGATGAGGGGGAGATCGGTGGGGGGCACCCGGGACTCAAAAAAGTCACTGCAGACGGAGTCCGCGTCGTCCCCGGTGTCCGCCACCGATCCCGAACCCTCCTCCGGGAGGTCGCCCTCGGTCACCGACCCCTCCCCCACCGAGAGAATGGGGGCTGGTCCGGCGCCGCCAACCGGCCTCAAACCCCCGGCGACCCCACCCCCAGGGTCACCGGCGGTACCTTCCTCGACGCACCCCTTCCCGGAACGCCCCGAGTTCGGGTCGTCGGGCGGCAGAGGCTCGGGGCCCCGCTCCTCTCCCGACACCGGGACGCCTGGCTCCTCGGGGAAAAGGTCATCCCCCAGGAAAAGGTCATCCCCCAGGGCCAAGGCCCCCGGAAAAACAGTCTGGGAGGGAGGAGCGAGGATAACACCCTCCTCCCCTCCACCGCTCGACGACCCAGCAGAGGGTCCTCCGTCGTCGCCCGCACCACGGCCCTCGTGGTCATCGAGGTCCTCCCCAGGGGCCGGAGGAGTCAAGGCAGCAGGAGGCCCTGCTGTAGCCCCCAGGGGTTTGGGCGAGTCGGGCCGCGGTGCGGGACAGTCGAGGGGCACCGTTGGCTCGTCCCCCGGAGAGGGGCAGCGCCGCCGGCGCGCTGCAGGAGAGTCCCTCCCCTCCAAGGGCCGGTGCCTCTTCCCCAGAGAGACCGGGGGGGATTTCTGGGCCTTCCCCTCCCCGCCCGCCTCGGTGGTCATGGGGCCCGGGGTCCCTCCCCCCAGCCTTTCCCGGAATACGAATGGCTGGGGGAAGACAGGGGGCGTGGCCAGGGTGGGGAGGGCCAGCCGTGTCACTTCCTTCCCCACCCCCGGTTTATCAGGTGAGGGTGGGCGGGGCAGGGGCCTAGTTCCCTCTCCGGGGCCCGGAGACACGGCCGTTGCAGGAGGCGGAACAGCGGTGGCCTCCCCCAGGTTAGTGCCAGGGCGTGGCTGGGTTGGGCAGGGCTCGGGCTCGGGGGCCCCCGGGCCAGGTGTTAAAGCCCGAGGGGTTTCTCCATCGGGGTGGGGAGTGGGTGTAGTGTCATTGGGGTCAGGGTCAGGTACAGGTTCGGGGGTTTGAGGGTCAGGGGTCCCGCGCCGGGGCGACGCTGGCACGGCCGCAGGGGCATTGTCGTGCCGGGGCGGGGTAGGTCGTGGGCTAGGTTCCGGGGAAGGGGATAGGGTGGTCTCCCCATGGGCGGGCTTGACGCGTCGCGTCTTTCTCTGCGCCTTCTGGCCTGCCGGACGCTCACCCCCCTCCCTGCCAGAGGCTGGAGCATTGGGAGCCTCTGGCTTAGCCTCCGGTGCCGGGGCCTGTGGTGTTGACTTCGGGGGAGGGGGAGTGGGTGCGGCGGCACCACCGTCAGCCATTGGTGTGGGCTGGGCGGCTTTCTGGGCGGGGCAGTTTTTTCGTATGTGCCCTACCTCGCGGCACAGGTGGCACCGCACGCCGTCCGCCGTCCAGAAGGCGCGATAGGCCGCGCCCTCATGGAGGACAGTAAATGAGCCCTCGGTGACCTCCTCCCGGGCCAGGCAAATGAACACCTGGCGCCGGAAGGAGTAAACGTGTCGGAGGGCAGGGTCCTTCAGACCGAGCAGGAGCGGCTGGACACCCGACCGGATCTCCCCCAGGGTGTTGAGGTGGGGGAGGAGGAGCTCGCTGGCAATGAAGGGCGGGACGTTAGAGATCACGACCCTCTGGGCCGTAACCTCCAGAGGGTCGACGGGCAAATGTGTCCCGCCCACAGCGAGCCCCCTCTCCACGGCCAGGTGGACCGCCTGCTCGGTCCTCAGGAAAAATACGGCCTTCCCGTACATGCGGGCCGCAGCGACGATGGCCAGTGGGCCGACCACACTAGCCATGGCCTTGCTGCAGGCCTCGATGGTCATGTTGGGGTGGGGATAGGCCTTGACCCCCAGGCGTTTGGTCAGGTGCCTGAAGGGGGTCGACGTCGCAGCCGGGGTTGTGGGAGCCGGGCCCAAGGCAGCGGCTACCCCGGCGTAGGTGCGGCTGGGCCCGGCGACTTTGGGGCTCGCCATATTCTGCCGCTTTGTACTTCGGCCCCAGGCAGCGGTGGAGGTGGGCCCCTGGTAGCAGCAGTGGTGGAGGGGCCCGAGGCGAGTCGCCAGAGGCAAGTCCCAGGCAGCGACAGCGGTGGCAGAAGCGGACCTCGGGCGAGTCCAAGGTAAGCCCTCGGTCGCAGTGGTGGGGGCAGACCTGTTGGGGAGAGTCCCCGAGGCAAGTCCCAGGCAGCCCCAAAGTCGAGTCCCAGGCAGTAGTGGTGGAGATGGGCCCAAGGTGAGTCCCAGGCAGCAGCGGTGGAGGCAGGCCTCTGGCGAGTCCTGGGAAGTCCCCTCGGTTGCAGTGGTGGGGGCAGACCTGTTGGGGAGGGTCCCCAAGGCAAGTCCCAGGCAGCCCCAAGCCGAGTCCCAGGCCGCAGTTGCGGAGGCAGGCCTCAGACCACAGCAGCAGCGGTGGAGGTCCCGCGAGGGGCCCCAAGGCAAGTCCCAGGCTGTATTGGAGGCAGGCCCCAAGCAGCAACAGCCGAGACAGGTCCGGGCAGAGCCCCAGAGACCTGCGGTGGCGAGGCCTAGGCCGCAGCTCCGAGACCAGGAGCCAGACCAAAAAGGCTCCCACCTCCTGCCTCTCTTCTTCTTCTTCTTCTTCTTCTTTTCTTTCTTTCTTTCTTTCTTTCTTTCTTTCTTTCTTTCTTTCTTTCTTTCTTTCTTTCTTTCTTTCTTTCTTTCTTTTCTTTCTTTCTTTCTTTCTTTCTTTCTTTCTTTCTTTCTTTCTTTCTTTCTTTCTTTCTTTCTTTCTTTCTTTCTTTCTTTCTTTCTTTCTTTCTTTCTTTCTTTCTTTCTTTCTTTCTTTCTTTCTTTCTTTCTTTCTTTCTTTCTTTCTTTCTTTCTTTCTTTCTTTCTTTCTTTCTTTCTTTCTTTCTTTCTTTCTTTCTTTCTTTCTTTCTTTCTTTCTTTCTTTCTTTCTTTCTTTCTTTCTTTCTTTCTTTCTTTCTTCCTTCCTTCCTTCCTTCCTTCCTTCCTTCCTTCCTTCGGCGATAGCGGAGGAGAGTCCCAGCACACAGACAGTCACTCACTCCCGCCGGCGCGCTGCAGGAGAGTCCCTCCCCTCCAAGGGCCGGTGCCTCTGAAAGGGTTTATAAGCCACCAGACCATGGACTCTAAATTAATGACTGAGGTCGTAAATAAGAAGAAATAGTAAAAGTTCATCACGGTTTAATTAATGACTCCTGGGTTTGGGGTACGCTGGAAACCAGGCTGAGACCACCATGCTGGGCTCGGCCAGGCCTGGCTGAGAACACCATTCTGGGCTGTGCAGGGCCGGGCCTGGCTGCGACCACCATGCTGGACTGTGCTGGGCTGGGCCTGGCTGAGACCACTGTGCTGGGCTGGGCTGGGCCTGGCTGAGACCACCATGCTGGACTGTGCTGGGCCTGGCTGAGACCACCATGCTGGGCTAGGCTGGGCCTGGCTGAGACCACCATCTGGGCTGTGCTGGGCTGGGCCTGCCTGCGACCACCATGCTGGGCTGGGCCAGGCCTGGCTGAGACCACCATGCTGGGCTGTGCGGGGCCGGGCCTGGCTGCAACCACCATGCTGGGCTGTGCGGGGCCTGGCTGAGACCACCATGCTGGGCTGGGCTGGGCCTGGCTGAGACCACCATGCTGGGCTGGGTCGGGCCTGGCTGAGACCACCATGCTGGGCTGGGCTATGCTGGGCCTGGCTGAGACCACCATGCTGGGCTGGGCTGGGCCTGGCTGAGACCACCATGCTGGACCTGGCTGGGCTGGGCCTGGCTGAGACCACCATGCTTGGCTGGGCCTGGCTGAGACCACCATGCTGGGCTGTGCTGGGCCGGGCCTGGCTGTGACCACCATGTTGGGCTGTGCTGGGCCGGGCCTGGCTGAGACCACCATGCTGGGTTGGGCTGGGCGTGACTGAGACCACCATGCTGGGCCACTGGAATATCCCTAAGTCGTCTCTGAAGCAAGGTCAAGAGTTTTGTGCCGGGGCTAGACCTTCACACAAAGCTGCTGGAATACTCACAACCTGCTGAAGAAGATCACCATGACAAGACAAGAGTGCCCCTTCTAGACAGGAATTGCTCTCCAAGAGACCACCACACCGAGAACCAGCCACACCGAGACCATCTTGCCAGCTGACAGTCCAAACCTGCCATTCTGAGCCTTTGGAAGCATCTCCGACACTGGGCCTGGGCCTGGAGAAGGTGCCTTCCGCTGAAATCGTTAAAAGGTGAGGTACCATAATAAACAGGAACATTAGAAAAGAGCAAAGGAAAATAAGTGAACGGAGTGGTCACGCTCTGGGCTCCTGGGCAGAGGAGTCCACATATTGCACTGTCATCAGGTCCCCGGGATTACAGGTGGCAGAATTCCACCAATTCAATTCACTTCATATCATGTTAAGAGTCAGTTGGAGACACTGAATACTACAACAGTTATGGACCCAGAGAGTATCCCAGTAACTGCTGCAGTAGGCCATTCCAGACCTTGCTGCTTCCCTCATCTCAATGTTCTGGTATAGTTGCATCGATGTGGAAAATTGCCCAGATATACCGGTACACAAAAAGCAGGACAAATTCACCCGGCCAATTCCCACCTCATCAGTCTACTCTCCGTCCTCAGTAAAGTGATGGACGGTGTCAGTAACAGAGCTATCAAGCAGCACCTGCTCAGCAATAACCTGCTCAGTGACGCCCAGTTTGGGATTGCCCCAGGGCCACTCAGATCCTGACCTCATTCCAGCCTTGGGTCAAACATGGACAAAAGAGCAGAATCTGAGAGGGGAGAGGAGAGGGACAGCCCTTATCATCAAGGCTGCATTTAACCAAATGTGGCATCAAGGAGCCCTGGCAATACTAGAGCCAGTGTGAATCAGGGGATAAGTCAGGAGTGGGATGGACTCCCCACTTGCCTGGATGGGGGCAGCCCCAACAACACTCAAGAAGCTTGACATCATCCAGGACAAAGCAGCCCCCGCTTAATTGGCATCACATCCACAAGAATCCACTCCCTCCACCAACAACGCTCAGTAGCAGCAGTGTGTACTATCTACAAGATACACTGTGGAAATTCACCAAAGGTCCTTAGACAGCACCTTCCAAACCCACAACCACTTCCATCCAGAAGGACAAGGGCAGCAGATACATGGGAACACCACCCCCTGCAAATTCCCCTTCAAACCATTGACCATTCTGACTTAGAAATATGTCACCGTCCCCTTCATGTCACTGGGTCAGAATCCTGGAATTCCCTCCCTAAGGGCATTGTGGGTCTATCTACAGCACATGGACTGTAGCGGTTCAAGAAGGCAGCTCACCCCCACCTTCTCAAGGGGGCAGTTAGGGACGGGCAATGAATACTGGGCCCAGCCAGTGACACCCATGTCCTGTAAATTAATTTCTGTCAAATTTAGAAAGAAAGTTCTAAAAAGAAATTATTTAATTCTATATTTTGAGAAAGATAGAACTAAATAACAGAGAAACCATATTAAACCTACATCAAACTTTGGTTAGACCACACAGATGGACTCTGGAGAAGCTGTCGATACAATGTGTGAAGCTGGTAACAACACTGAGCAGTTATAGCCATTAGGAAAGGATGGACAGGATTTATGAATTTTATTTTCAGGCAAAAGATGTTTCATGGAGAGCCTTAAATTTAAGAAAGGATTTGATCGGTCGGACATAGAAAATATCTTTCCACTTGTGGGTAAGACTGGACTCTCAAGGAAATTACAAGACACTGATAAATCCAATCAGCAATTCCAAAGAAATCTCTAACCCAAGTACAGTTGGGTGTTACACCCATGTGGTCAAGGAATATTATTGATGTATTTACAAAGAAGTGAGAAAAACACATAGGAAAATGTAGCTGACAGATGGAAAGTGCCAAGATAAAATCCACTTACAGGGTCCTGTGCTTAAACAAAGGAGACTACAACAGAATGAGGAAGGAGTTGGCTAAAGTAGACTGGGAGCAAAGACTTTATGGTCAGACAGTTAACGAATAGCGGAGGATTTCCAAAGCAATTTTTCAAAGTGCTTAGCAAAAGTATATACCAGTGAAAAAGAAGAACTGTAAGAAAAGGGGTAATCTGCCATAGGTGTCTCGGGAAATAAGGGAGGGTATGAAATCAAAAAGAGAAGGCATACAAAGTGGCAAAGACTAGAGGGAAACTAGAAGATTGAGAAAATTTTAAAGGTCAACCAAAAGCCACAAAAAAACTGTAAACTAAGATAGATTATGAGAGTAAACTAGTTCAGAATATAGAGACAGATAGCAAAAGTTGCTATAAATATATAAAATAAAAAGAGTGGCTAAAGTAAACATTGGTCCTTTAGAGGATGAGAAGGGGCATTTAGTAATGGGATATGATTAAATGGCCCAGGCATTGAATAGGTATTTTGTGTCAGTCTTCACAGTGGAGGACACTAATAACTGACAAGGGAGACAAAGGTATGTGAGGATCTGGAAATAATCAATATCATGAAAGAGGTCGTGTTGGGCAAGTTGGGAACGATGTGTACTATATCAACATCTGTGGGTAACACTAAGATGACTGATAGAGCAAAGTGTGCAGAGGAACACAGATACATTGAGAGAGTTGGCAAAGGACTGGCAGATGGAATGCAATGTTAATAAATGTGCAGTCATCCATTTTGGTTGGAATAACAGTAAACAGGATTATTATTTGAATGGTAAGAAATTGCAGCATGCTGCTCTGCAGAGGGACCTGGGTGTACTTGTGCATGAATCGCAGAAGGTTGGTCTGCAGGTGCAACAGGTCATTAGGAAGGCAAATGGAATTTTGTCCTTCATTGCTAAAGGGATTGAGTTTAAAAGCAGGGAGGTTAAGTTACAGCAGTACAGGGTGTTGGTGAGGCAAAAGTGAGGACTGCAGATGCTGGAAACCAGAGTTTAGATTAGAGTGGTGCTGGAAAAGCACAGCAGGTCAGGCAGCATCTGAGGAGCAGGAAAATCAATGTTTCGGGCAAAAGCCCTTCATCAGGAATAGAGGCAGAGAGCACAGATCATTTTTATCCAAGTCTCGCCCCATTTATCTCTCCACCCTGGAGGCTCTCTGCCTCTATTCCTGACGAAACGTCGATTTTCCTGCTCCTCGGATGCTGTGTGACCTGCTGTGCTTTTCCAGCACCACTCTGATCTAAACAAAGGGTCTGGTGAGGCCACACCTGGAGTACTGTGTGCAGTTTTGGTCTCCTTACTTGAGAAAGGATGTACTCAAGTGGAGGGGGTGCAGGGCAGTTCACGAGGTTGATTCCGGAGTGAGGGGGTTGGCTAATGAGGAGAGATTGAAAAACTGAGACTATAGTCATTGCAACTTAGAAGAATCAGGGCAGATCTTACAGTAGCATGTAACATTATGTAACATAATGAAGGGAGTAGAGAAGATGGAAGCAAGGAAGTTGTTTCCCCTGGCAGGTGAAACTAGAACAAGAGGGTATAGCCTCAAGATTAGGGGGAGCAGATTTAGGACTGAGCTGAGGTGGAACTTCTTCACCCAGAGGGTTGTGAATCCGTGGAATTCCCTGCCCAGGGAAATATTGAGGCTTCCTCACTGAATGTTTTTAAAGCTAAGATAGATCATTTTTTTGAACAGTGAAGGAGTTGAGGGTTATGGTGAGAGGGTGGGTATGTGGAATTGAGGCCATGATCTTATTGAATGGCGGAGTGGGCTTGAAGGACCAGACGACCTACTCCTGCTCCTAGTTGTGATGTTCTTACGAGAAGGAAATCGCTGGTGAGGCTGACAGGGTCAGATGAAGAGCAGGGTTGAGGAACAGAAACACTGGCACATAGCAGTTGGGCTGAATGGGGTTATTTTCTGCTGGAGCTGCAATGTCATTTTTGTTTTTATCAACAAAAGTGTGATTGAGGTAAATGTCAGTTATTAAGCTAAAATTCTACTTTGTTGATTAATCATTACTTCTCAGCAAATGGGCTGCAATTCAATGTAAACTGTCCAGCTGCACTCTGTCTTTATCAAGTATTGATTTCTCTGTTATTTGGAAAATTCTGTTTCTGATAATTAATAGTTTGTTCAAATAAGGGTATAAATAATGAGCTGCTGAGGCCACTCAGCCAACTCTTAGGTGAAGATGGAGTTTTTGGTTCTGCTGGTGTTTCTCGGAGGCTGCTTGGCACAATATGACCCACACATGGTGCCTGGGCGGACGTCCATTGTCCATTTGTTTGAGTGGCGCTGGACGGATATTGCAGATGAGTGTGAGCGTTACTTGGCCCCCAATGGCTTTGGGGGTGTTCAGGTATCCAGAGGAATCCATTCGCCCTTCTCGGGGTAAATTGTAATGGCCACAGAAATGGAGGCCTTTTTTCTTTAAACAGAGCAGGTCAAATTGGGGATTATCCCGGCGATCCCAGAGATGAGGGACTTGAGAAATGCAGGGAGATTAAAAAACTGGGATTGTTCTCCTTTGAATAGAGAAGGTCAAGTGGAGATTTAATCAAGCTGTGCGAAATCTAAGTAATCTTTACAGAGTAGACAGAGATTGAAGGGGCGGCGTGGTGGCTCAGTGGTTAGCACTGCTGCCTCACAGCGCCAGAGAACTGGGTTCAATTCCACCCTTGGGAGACTGTGTGTGGAATTTGCACATTCTCCGGGTGCTCCGGTTTCCTCCCACAGTCCAAAGGTGTGCAGGTCAGGGTGAATTGGTCATGGGAAATTGCCCATAGTGTCGAGGGATATGGGTTAGCCATGGGAAATGCAGGGTTACAGGGATGGAGTGGGTCCAGCTGGAATGCTCTTCGGAGAGTCGGTGTGGACTCAAGGGGCTGAATGGCCCACTTCCACACTAGGGATTCCATGGTCCTATGAACTGGCCCTCACTTACAGGAGAGTCAGTCAGCTAAGATTGCAGGTTGAATGGAAATGCAACTCAGGTAGGGAAGGAGAGAAAGCATTAGCAAATCAAACATTACACCATTTCTTTAGAGCAATATTACTGGGTGAGCAAATTGGGGCAGTTATCTATCATTCACGTGAAACCGACTGAGTCAGTGAGTGTTGATTCCAGTAAAAAGAAGCTGAGCTGCTGAGTGACTCCTCACAATGTTAGGGAAGGGAAGGATTTAAAGCACACGGTCAGTGTGGGAGAGTCTTGACCTGATGGGGAGAGAATTTGAGTGACTATACTGAGGAACTGGGAATTCCCAAAGTGGGAATTCACTGGAAAGGAGTTGTTTTAAATAAGGTTTATGCAACATGTAAAGTGTGCCGAGTGGGTAGTTTGGTCAAGGGCAGGAAGGAGATGCCTTTTCATTTAAATATTTTTAGAACCTCCAGCATTTAGTTTCCAATGTTACACAGCAAACCAGGAGCTGAAATGATTAGAAACTATAAGCTTTAATGGTATTGTGAATATTGTATTGTTTCAACAGAATTATAAAGTTTACCAGCAGTGCTGAAGCTAAATGGAAGGTGCAGGTTATATTAATTATACATGAATAATTAACCAGCTCTGAAGAGGATTTAAGGTTCTCTTGTGAAGACCCAGCAATGTCCTCTCTTGCCTCTTTTAGGAATGTGGGATTGATCCCATCAGATCCTGGGCTCTTACCTACCTTAGTGTTTTTCAATATCCCCAACACCCCTCCTTTATATCAATGTACCCTCCCTAATCTTGGCATTACCCACATCTTTCTCCTTGGTGACTAACGGTGTGAAGTACACATTAAGGACATCACCCATGTCCTCTGGCTCCACGCATAAATTCTCTGCATTGTCTTTGAGTGGACATACCCTTTGCCTGGTTACCCACTTGCTCCTAGTATATATATAAAATGCCTTGGCATTCTTCTTAATCCTACTTGCCAAGGACATTTCATGCCAATAAACCATCCTGGATGCACCTAACAAATCCTGCCCATCAAAGCCCCTGGCATTAAGGGAGTCCCAATCAATATTGGGAAAGTTAAAATCACTCACTTCCATGATCTACCTACGTATCTATTTCTTCATCTCCCACTGACTATTGGGAGCCTATAGTATAACCCCATTGTAGTGATTGAACCTTTCTTATTCCTGAGCTCTACCCATAAGGCCTCGCTCGATGAGCCCTCCAGGATGTTCTGTCATTGTGCAGTTGAGATATTCTCTTTAATCAATAATGCCACTCCCCTTCCCCATCCGTCTCTGTCTCGCTTGAAACATCTAAACCCTAGAACATGGGGCTGCCAGTCCTTCCCTTCTCTCGAGTGTTTTTCTGTAATGGGCTACAACATCCATGTAACTAGATTAGATTCCCTACAGTGTGGAAACAGGCCCTTTGGCCCATCAAGTCCACACCGACCCTCTGAAGAGCAGCCCACCCAGATCTAACACCCTCTTACTAATGCACCTAACAACATGGACAATTTAGCCTGGCCAATCCACCTGACGTATACATCTTTGGATTGTGGGAGGAAACCCACACAGACACAGGGAGAATGTGCAAACTCCACACAGACAGGTGCCCGAGGCTGGAATCGAACCTGGGACTCTGGCGCTGTGAGGCTGCAGTGCTAACCACTGAGCCACTGTGCCGCCCTGTAACTAATCCAAGCTGTAGGCTCATCTGCCTTACCTCAGTGCTTATGATAAAGAGAGGGCAGTAATCTTGAGTGACTTTAATCTAGAAAGAAACGGGAAAATATAAGACCAGTAGAATGGTTGGCGAAATTGGGTGAGATACTCTTTGGAGGGTCGATATGAAGTTTTTGGGCTGAATGGTACACTGTAGGGATTCAGTGGAAATTCTGTTCTAGTAGTTGCCTGGATGAGGAGCTCATAGAATATCTTCATGATAGTTTCTTAAAGCAGCACATTCTAGAACCAACCAGGAGGTCAGGTTATACTGGACCTGGTATTGTGTCATGTGACAGGGTCAATGAATGACCACAGAGTAAATGCTTAGTGACCACAATATGATTGAATCTCACTTCCAGTTTAAAAGGCAGAAGACTGGGTCTAAGACTACTGTTTTAAGCTTAAATAAGGGTAACCAAATAACAATGAAAGCTGAGCTCATTGCAGTGAGCTGGGATATTAGACGAGGAGATAGATCAGTACACAATTAGACACAGACAGTTAATGAGAGCTTTCAGAATAGTTACAGTCTTACAGTAGATAAACTGTTAAAGTTAGAGAAAGCATCAAACTTAAGGAAAAAAACCATCTTTGCACAGTTATGAATAGCAGTTCAGATGAAAGGTCAGAAAACAGAGAGTGGCAGAGATTGACCAGAAGCTTAATCAGGGAGGGAGAAAAATAGAGGATGGCAGGAGGTTACCTTGAAATCTCAAACCAGAGAGTAGGACTTCGACACTGAGGCATCTCTGAAACTGTTGGAGTCACAGAATATGTTAAAGATGGAGGTATATAGATTCTTTTTCAGGCAAGAGAGCTGTGGGTTATTGGGAGGTCAATGAGAATGTGGTATCTACATTGAAACAAGTCAGCCAGGATCGTATTGAAGGGTGGAGCAGGTTTGAGGGCCTGAATGCTCCTAATTCCCGTATTTGTCTTTTTGTAAATGGGAGAGGAATGTTCCTCCTGACTCAGTCAGTGAGGGACAGTTTTCCAATGTCTGATGTGAGAATGGAGACCTTCCTGTCTCAGGAACACGGTGAGCTAATGGTGAAAGCACCAACTGTTCCTTTCACAAAGCAGCTGGCACAGAGACTAAAGGTGAACGGAGCTTTTCATACAAAACAAATCATTCCCAAGACTTGGCTATTTCTGCTTTTTATTGCTTATCTCTAAGAGTCAGCCACGTCGCTGAGGGCTGGGAGTCACGTGTAGGCCAGATCAGGTAAGGATGGCAGATTTCCTTCCGTAAGGACATGAGTGACCCAGACAGGTTTTACAACAATCGCCTGTGATTATACAGTTATTGTTAGGCTGCCTTTAAATTCCAGCTCTTAGTGAATTAACATTTCACTGTCTGCCCTGTTGGGACTCAGATTCATATTCCCAGAGCATTAAACCGGGTGACTGGATTGGTGACCCAGTGACATTATCACGAGCTCCCCTTACAATGTCACCACAGTTAAATATGCAATTTACAAAGGTACGTATCTTAACATTGCTGAGACCTTTCATGCTATAATGTATATTTTGCCTCAAGATGATGTTATCTGATGGGTCAGTAGCAACGTAGTCACAGGAGGCGTGGGTGTGCTGGTTACCCCTGGATCTGGGACAGTCTGTAACATTAGAGAGCGTTCAAGGAGACATTGAAAGTGTGAAACAAGAATATGTGACAAAAGTTATTCAATGGGAGTTTAATCATTTACTGTAATGAAGCTCATTAGAAATGCCATTCATGTGAGAATGGGGAGTTGCTGCTGTGGAGGTCATGCTATTGGTCTGGGAAGAGAGAAACAAGTCCGCTCCATGGTCAGGCAATGTGCTTTTCACTGAACTACAGCTACGGGCATGACTGGGGTTCTGTAGGAAACTCAGCAAGGATTCGAGACCATTGGGTGTCACTGTGTTGATAAAAAATCTATGTTACAGGGATAGGGAGGGGGTATAGGGGCTGGAGGGGGTTACAGAGATAGGGAGGGGGTGTAGGGGCTGGAGGGGGTTACAGAGATAGGGAGGGGGTGTAGGGGCTGGAGGGGGTTACAGAGATAGGGAGGGGGTGTAGGGGCTGGAGGAGGTGACAGAGATAGGGAGGGGGTATAGGGGCTGGAGGGGGTTACAGAGATAGGGAGGGGGTGTAGGGGCTGGAGGAGGTGACAGAGATAGGGAGGGGGTATAGGGGCTGGAGGAGGTGACAGAGATAGGGAGGGGGTATAGGGGCTGGAGGGGGTTACAGAGATAGGGAGGGGGTATAGGGGCTGGAGGGGGTTACAGAGATAGGGAGGGGGTGTAGGGGCTGGAGGAGGTGACAGAGATAGGGAGGGGGTATAGGGGCTGGAGGGGGTTACAGAGATAGGGAGGGGGTGTAGGGGCTGGAGGAGGTGACAGAGATAGGGAGGGGGTATAGGGGCTGGAGGGGGTTACAGAGATAGGGAGGGGGTATAGGGGCTGGAGGGGGTGACAGAGATAGGGAGGGTGTGTAGGGACTGGAGGGGGTTACAGAGATAGGGAGGGGGTATAGGGGCTGGAGGGGGTGACAGAGATAGGGAGGGTGTGTAGGGACTGGAGGGGGTTACAGAGATAGGGAGGGGGTGTAGGGGCTGGAGGGGGTTACAGAGATAGGGAGGGGGTATAGGGGCTGGAGGGGGTGACAGAGATAGGGAGGGTGTGTAGGGACTGGAGGGGGTTACAGAGATAGGGAGGGGGTATAGGGGCTGGAGGGGGTTACAGAGATAGGGAGGGGGTGTAGGGGCTGGAGGGGGTTACAGAGATAGGGAGGGGGTGTAGGGGCTGGAGGGGGTTACAGAGATAGGGAGGGGGTGTAGGGGCTGGAGGGGGTTACAGAGATAGGGAGGGGTGTAGGGGCTGGAGGGGGTTACAGAGATAGGGAGGGGGTATAGGGGCTGGAGGGGGTTACAGAGATAGGGAGGGGGTGTAGGGGCTGGAGGGGGTTACAGAGATAGGGAGGGGGTATAGGGGCTGGAGGGGGTTACAGAGATAGGGAGGGGGTGTAGGGGCTGGAGGGGGTTACAGAGATAGGGAGGGGGTGTAGGGGCTGGAGGGGGTTACAGAGATAGGGAGGGGGTATAGGGGCTGGAGGGGGTTACAGAGATAGGGAGGGGGTGTAGGGGCTGGAGGGGGTTACAGAGATAGGGAGGGGGTATAGGGGCTAGAGGAGGTTACAGAGATAGGGAGGGGGTGTAGGGGCTGGAGGGGGTTACAGAGATAGGGAGGGGGTGTAGGGGCTGGAGGGGGTTACAGAGATAGGGAGGGGGTGTAGGGGCTGGAGGGGGTTACAGAGATAGGGAGGGGGTGTAGGGGCTGGAGGGGGTTACAGGGATAGGGAGAGGTGTAGGGGCTGGAGGGGGTTACAGAGATAGGGAGGGGGTGTAGGGGCTGGAGGGGGTTACAGAGATAGGGAGGGGGTGGAGAGGCTGGAGGGGGTTACAGAGATAGGGAGGGGGTGGAGAGGCTGGAGGGGGTTACAGAGATAGGGAGTGGGTGGAGAGGCTGGAGGGGGTTACAGAGATAGGGAGGGGGTGGAGAGGCTGGAGGGGGTTACAGAGATAGGGAGGGGGTGTAGGGGCTGGAGGAGGTGACAGAGATAGGGAGGGGGTGTAGGGGCTGGAGGGGGTTACAGAGATAGGAAGGGGGTGTAGGGGCTGGAGGAGGTGACAGAGATAGGGAGGGGGTGTAGGGGCTGGAGGAGGTGACAGAGATAGGGAGGGGGTGGAGAGGCTGGAGGGGGTTACAGAGATAGGGAGGGGGTGGAGAGGCTGGAGGGGGTTACAGAGATAGGGAGGGGGTGGAGAGGCTGGAGGGGGTTACAGAGATAGGGAGGGGGTGGAGAGGCTGGAGGGGGTTACAGAGATAGGGAGGGGGTGTAGGGGCTGGAGGAGGTGACAGAGATAGGGAGGGGGTGGAGAGGCTGGAGGGGGTTACAGAGATAGGGAGGGGGTGGAGAGGCTGGAGGGGGTTACAGAGATAGGGAGGGGGTGTAGGGGCTGGAGGAGGTGACAGAGATAGGGAGGGGGTATAGGGGCTGGAGGGGGTTACAGAGATAGGGAGGGGGTGTAGGGGCTGGAGGGGGTTACAGAGATAGGGAGGGGGTGTAGGGGCTGGAGGGGGTTACAGAGATAGGGAGGGGGTGGAGAGGCTGGAGGGGGTTACAGAGATAGGGAGGGGGTGGAGAGGCTGGAGGGGGTTACAGAGATAGGGAGGGGGTGGAGAGGCTGGAGGGGGTTACAGAGATAGGGAGGGGGTGGAGAGGCTGGAGGGGGTTACAGAGATAGGGAGGGGGTGGAGAGGCTGGAGGGGGTTACAGAGATAGGGAGGGGGTGTAGGGGCTGGAGGAGGTGACAGAGATAGGGAGGGGGTGTAGGGGCTGGAGGGGGTTACAGAGATAGGGAGGGGGTGTAGGGGCTGGAGGAGGTGACAGAGATAGGGAGGGGGTGTAGGGGCTGGAGGAGGTGACAGAGATAGGGAGGGGGTGGAGAGGCTGGAGGGGGTTACAGAGATAGGGAGGGGGTGGAGAGGCTGGAGGGGGTTACAGAGATGGGGAGGGGGTGGAGAGGCTGGAGGGGGTTACAGAGATAGGGAGGGGGTGGAGAGGCTGGAGGGGGTTACAGAGATAGGGAGGGGGTGTAGGGGCTGGAGGAGGTGACAGAGATAGGGAGGGGGTGGAGAGGCTGGAGGGGGTTACAGAGATAGGGAGGGGGTGGAGAGGCTGGAGGGGGTTACAGAGATAGGGAGGGGGTGTAGGGGCTGGAGGAGGTGACAGAGATAGGGAGGGGGTATAGGGGCTGGAGGGGGTTACAGAGATAGGGAGGGGGTATAGGGGCTGGAGGAGGTGACAGAGATAGGGAGGGGGTATAGGGGCTGGAGGGGGTTACAGAGATAGGGAGCGGGTGTAGGGGCTGGAGGAGGTGACAGAGATAGGGAGGGGGTATAGGGGCTGGAGGAGGTGACAGAGATAGGGAGGGGGTATAGGGGCTGGAGGGGGTTACAGAGATAGGGAGGGGTGTAGGGGCTGGAGGGGGTTACAGAGATAGGGAGCGGGTGTAGGGGCTGGAGGTGGTGACAGAGATAGGGAGGGGGTATAGGGGCTGGAGGAGGTGACAGAGATCGGGAGGGTGTAGGGACTGGAGGGGGTTAGAGAGATAGGGAGGGGGTATAGGGGCTGGAGGAGGTGACAGAGATCGGGAGGGTGTAGGGACTGGAGGGGGTTAGAGAGATAGGGAGGGGGTATAGGGGCTGGAGGAGGTGACAGAGAGAGGGAGGGGTGTAGGGGCTGGAGGAGGTTACAGAGATAGGGAGGGGGTGTAGGGGCTGGAGAAGGTTACAGAGATAGGGAGGGTGTAGGGACTGGAGGGGGTTACAGAGATGGGGAGTGGGTGTAGGGGCTGGAGGAGGTGACAGAGATGGAGTGGGATGTAGGGGCTGGAGGAGGTTACAGAGATAGGGAGGGGTTGTAGGGGCTGGAGGGGGTTACAGAGATAGGGAGGGGGTGTAGGGGCTGGAGGAGGTTACAGAGATAGGGAGGGGTGTAGGGACTGGAGGAGGTTACAGAGATAGGGAGGGGTTGTAGGGGCTGGAGGAGTTACAGAGATAGAGAGGGGGTGTAGGGGCTGGAGGAGGTTACAGAGATAGGGAGGGGGTGTAGGGGCTGGAGGAGGTTACAGAGATAGGGAGAGGTTGTAGGGGCTGGAGGAGGTTACAGAGATAGGGAGGGGGTGTAGGGGCTGGAGGGGGTTACAGAGATAGGGAGGGGGTGTAGGGACTGGAGGAGGTTACAGTGATAGGGAGGGGTGTAGGGACTGGAGGAGGTTACAGAGATCGGGAGGGGCTGGAGGGAGTTACAGAGATAGGGACAGGTTGTGATTTATGGAGTTGACAGAGATGAAATTGAGGCCATGGAGGAACTTGGGAGTTTTCTGGATGAATGTGGTGTAATTTTGTCAATGTTTAATCAGTTGAGGAGGGACGTTGATGATACCTAAAACCCCAACAGTGACTGGTTTCTGCTGTGTTGCTATGACAGATTTCGCCTCCCAATGAGCACATTGTCCTTGATGATCCCTGGAGACCTTGGTGGGAGCGGTACCAGCCAATCAGTTACAAGATTTGCTCGAGATCAGGCAACGAGGAGGAATTCGTAGACATGGTGACGAGGTGCAACAATGTCGGTGTAAGTTGTTAAACGAGCCTTTCTTTCTCCAGTCAGTGTAACTCGTTCTGCACCAGCAATGCAAGCCTCTCTTGAAGGCCATTGATTGGGTTTTCCCCTGTCTCAGCTTAACAGGAACAAGCAGCAATCTCACAATGTGATTGGTGTCTGAATTGGATTATTTACAACCAATACACATTCAGCTGCATACAGAAGGATCCTACTGCCTGGGTCTCAGCCAACAACCAGCGCTACACCCAATCTCTGCTGTGAAACAGGCCATTTGGCCCAACTGTTCTGTCCTGGGGTTTCTGCTCCAAATGAGCCTCTTCCTATCCCTTCATCACCTCACCCTGTCAGCAGACCCTTTGATTCCTTTCCCCCTCATGTGTTTGTCCATCTTGCCCCTCAATGTGTCCACAATATTCCCCCCCCACCCCCCGTGGGAGTGAGTCCCACGTTTACCCCCACCCCCCCCTCCCTGTGGGAGTGAGTCCCCTGTTCCCCCCACTCTCTGGATGAAGACATTTCTCCTGAGTTGCTGATGGGATTTTTTTCTGAAGGGCTGTGTCTGATCTGGACAGCCTGCCATTGCCCCCCACACCCCCCGCTTCACAAGTGAAACTCTCCCATACATTTGCACCAATCTCATCCTTGCGTGTTCTTTGTGGCTACCGTCAGCTCCCCCCTGGATAGCCACCCTGCTGAGTGTTTCTGTCAGCCTGGCCCTGTGTTCTTATGACTGATAGAGAATGCACTGTACACTGTACACAGTGTCCCATGTGTGATCTAACCAAGATCTCGTTAGAGTTAACAGGATTTCACCATTTTTCACATTCATGTCTCTGCGATCAAACCCTGGCCATTGTCTAATTTCCATCGTGGCCTGCATTGACCTGTGTTGCTACAGTTAGTCTGACTGTCCCTCCCAGGACACATCGCCCCTGCAGTGTGTTGATGTTTGTATGTCCTGGGGAACATGTGACCAACCATTTTTAATGTTCGGAGTAATTATGGTTATTATGTGCACAGATCATTGAAGGTAGTAGGACAGTGGAGAGCAGTAAACAAAGCACACAGTGTTCTCGGTTTCTTGTGTAGGGGTGAAGGGTACAAGCGCAAGGAGCCACTAGTGAATTTGCAAAAGACATTTGTTACACCTCAGCTGGAGTCTGTACTGAGGGAGTGCTGCACTGTCAGAGGGTCAGTGCTGAGGGAGTGCTGCACTGTCAGAGGGTCAGTGCTGAGGGAGTGCTGCACTGTCAGAGGGTCAGTGCTGAGGGAGTGCTGCACTATCAGAGGGTCAGTACTGAGGGAGTACCGCACTGCTAGAGGGTCAGTGCTGAGGGAATGCCACAGTGTCAGAGGGTCAGAACTGAGGGAGTGCCACACTGTCAGAGGGTCAGAACTGAGGGAGTGCCACAGTGTCAGAGGGTCAGTGCTGAGGGAGTGCTGCACTGTCAGAGGGTCAGTACTGAGGGAGTGCCGCACTGTCAGAGGGTCAGTACTGAGGGAGTACCGCACTGCTAGAGGGTCAGTACTGAGGGAGTGCCGCACTGTCAGAGGGTTACTGCTGAGGGATTGCCACACTGTCAGAGGGTCAGTACTGAGGGAGTGCCGCACTGTCAGAGGGTCAGTGCTGAGGGAGTGCTGCACTGTCAGAGGGTCAGTGCTGAGGGAGTGCTGCACTGTCAGAGGGTCAGTGCTGAGGGAGTGCCGCACTGTCAGAGGGTCAGTACTGAGGGAGTGCAGCACTCAGAGGGTCACTGCTGAGGGATTGCCACACTGTCGGTACTAAGGGGATTGTGGTTTTGGTGGTGTGGGAAGGGTGTGTTCTGACTTGTGTGTGCATGTTGGGTATTTATCAGGTTGCTGCCTCATGAGGAGGCAATTACAGGGGAGCCTGGGTGGACCAGCTGAAACTGGGTAAGAACAACACGGAGTCTCCTGGAGTCAGCTGGAGCTGACCAGAGGGAGAAAGACCATCAGACCATCAGGTCTACGGGCAGAGTAGGCCACTCAGTCCATCAAGCCTGCTCTGCCATTCAGTGTGATCATGGCTGACCTGATAACCCTCACCTCCACTTTCCCGCCTTTTCCCCATGCCCCTGAGTCTCCTCCTGATTAAACATCTCTCTCTCTCTCTCAGCCTTGAATATGGTTAATGTCCCAGCCTCGACAGCCCTCTGCAGTAAAGTACTCACTGCCCTCTCTAGGGGAAGACATTTCTGTGTTAATTGGGTGACCCCTCATTGTGAGGTGAAATGCCCTTGTCCTAGACTCTCCCACAGGAGAAACGCCCTCTCCACACTGACCCTGTCAAGTCCTCCGAAGAATCGTCCACGTTTCAATAAGGTCGCCTCTCATTCTTCAAACTCCAATGAGTGCAGGCCCAACTGACTCAACCCCTCCCCATCAGACAGCTCCCTCCCAGACCACCTTCAGTATCAGCTGACTGGACTGCCTGCAACATCAGCACATGTATCCTCAGATCAGGAGACCGGAACTGGTCACATCTTAAAGAGAAGGAGCTATCACCTGGCCTTGGATAGTTGGAGAAAGGGCTCCGACCTGCCCACTCCGTTCCCTTGGAAACAAAGGCTCATATTCCATTTGCCTTCTCTATGACCAGCTAAGCTTGGATTCACAGATGAGGATTCCCAAATCCCTCTGTTCCGCAGCTTTCTGCAGTTTCTCTCCATTTAAATAATATTCTACTTCTCTATCCTTCCTGTCAAAGGTGATAGCGCCACATTTTCCCACGTTATACTCGGTCTGCTCACTTATTCTCTCGATCTCCCTCTGCAGACTCCTTGTGTTAGTCCTCACCCAGTTGCCGAGGCAAAAGCGAGGGCTGCAGATGCTGGAAACCAGAGTCTAGATCAAAGTGGTGCTGGAAAAGCTCAGCAGGTCAGGCAGCATCTGAGGAGCAGGAAAATCGATGTTTCGGGCAGGAGCCTGAGAATTCCTGATGAAGGGCTTTTGCCTGAAACATCGATTTTCCTGCTCCTCAGATGCTGCCTGACCTGCTGTGCTTTTCCAGCACCACTCTGATCTAGACTCTCCAGTTGCCTTCCCACCCATTTGGGGGTCCATCCAGAGACGTGCCTCACCCTCTTCCTGTTGACACTGTGAGAGATGGCTGAGCACAAACTGACTCGGTTTCTTTCATTCCAACACTGAGTACACGGCAAAGTGAGAAGTGAGTTGGCTGTGAGGCACGTGTACACAAACTGAGCTGACCATCGGTCCTGCAGAATTCCATCACCTCTCTTTCTCTTCAATAAATCCTTTTAGGTTCGAATCTATGCAGATGCTGTGATTAACCACATGTGTGGAGCAGGGGGTGGCTCTGGCACACATTCTTCCTGTAAGTCATACTTTGATGCAGGAGCAGAAAGTTTTCCCGCAGTTTCATACTCGTCCTGGGATTTTAATGATGGCAAGTGTAAATCTGCAAGTGGCAACATTGAAAACTACAATGACATTTCCCAGGTAAGGGGCAACTCCAGAATAAATGCATCCCTCACCATGATACACTGATAGATGTCAGCCCAGGCCAGCAGACTCCCCTGGGAGAAAGTGAGGACTGCAGATGCTGGAGGTCAGAGCTGAAAATGTGTTGCTGGAAAAGCGCAGCAGGTCAGGCAGCATCCAAGGAGCAGGAGAATCGACGTTTCGGGCATGAACCCTTCTTCAGGAATGGGGAAAGTGTGTCCAGCAGGCTAAGATAAAAGGAAGGGAGGAGGGACTTGGGGGAGGGCCGTTGGAAATATGATAGGTGGAAGGAGGTTAAGGTGAGGGTGATAGGCCGGAGTGGGGTGGGGGCAGAGAGGTCAGGAAGAAGATTGCAGGTTAGGAAGGTGGTGCTGAGTTCGAGGGTTGGGACTGAGACAAGGTGGGGGGAGGGGAAATGAGGAAACTGGAGAAATCTGAGTTCATCCCTTGTGGCTGGAGGGTTCCTAGGCGGAAGATGAGGCGCTCTTCCTCCAACCGTCGTATTGCTATGGTCTGGCGATGGAGGAGTCCAAGGACCTGCATGTCCTTAGTGGAATGGGAGGGGGAGTTGAAGTGTTGAGCCACGGGGTGGTTGGGTTGGTTGGTCCGGGTGTCCCAGAGGTGTTCTCTGAAACGTTCCGCAAGTAGGCGGCCTGTCTCCCCAATATAGAGGAGGCCACATCGGGTGCAGCGGATGCAGTAAATGACGTGTGTGGAGGTGCAGGTGAATTTGTGGCGAATATGGAAGGATTGCCCAATCGCCTCCAATCACCACCAGGACAAAACCCCACCGGTCCTCGCCTACCACCCCACCAACCTCCATATACATCGGATCATTCGTCGTCATTTCCACCACCTCCAAACGGACCCCACCACCAGGTGATAAAATAATACTGGACGTTCAGTGGAACCCATCAGTCACATTCGGGCTCTGTCACAACCTGAACCTGAAATTTCCACCAGCATTAAACCCCTCCCTATCTCTGTCCCTCCTCCAGCCCTACACCCATCCCTATCTCTGTAACCCACTCCAGCCCCTAAATCCCTCCCTATCTCCGTAACTCCCTCCAGCCCCTACACCCCCTCCCTATCTGTGTAACCCTCACAGCGACTACACCCGTCCCTATCTCTGTAGCCCCCTCCAGCCCCTTTAACCCCTCCCTATCTCTGTCCCCTCCTCCAGCCCCTACACCCCGCCCTATCTCTGTAGCCCCCTCCAGCCCCTACACCCCTCCGTATCTCTGTTACCTCCTCCAACCCCTACACCTCCTCCCTAACTTTGTAACTCCCTCCAGCTTCTCCATCCCCTCCCAATCTCTGTAACCCCCTACACCCCCTCCCTATCTCAATTACCCCCTCCAGCCCCTACAACCATCCCTATCTCTGTAACTCCCTCCAGCCCCTACACCCTCTCCCTATCTCTGTAACCCCCTCCAGCCCCTACACCCCCTCCCTATGTCTTTAACCCCCTCCAGCCCCTACGGCCCTCCCTATCTCTGTAACCCCCCTCCAGCCCCTACACCTCCTCCCTATCTCTGTAACCCCCTCCAGCCCCGACACCCCCTCCCTATCTCTGTAACCTCCTACAGCCCGTACACCCCCTCCCTATCTCTGTCACCTCTTACAGCCTCTACACCCCTCCCTATCTCTGTAACCTTCTCCAGCCACTACACCCCCTCCCGATCTCTATAAACCCGTCCAGCCCCGACACCCCTCCATATCTCTGTTACCGCCTCCAGCCCCTACACCTCCTCCCTATCTCTGTAACCTTCTCCAGCCCGTACAACCCCTCCCGATCTCTGTCCACTCCTCCAGCCCCGAAACCCCCTCCCTATCTCTGTAACCCCCTACATCCCCTCCCTATCACTGTACCCCCCTCCAGCCCCTACACCCCTCCCTATCTCTGTAACCCCCTCCAGCCTCTACACCCCTCCCTATCTCTGTAACTCCCTCCAGCCCCTACACCCCCTCCCTATCTCTGTAACCCCCTCCAGCCCCTACACCCCATCCCTATCTCTATAACCCCCTCCAGCCCATACACCCCCTCCCTATCTCTGTAACCCCCCTCCAGACCCTGCACCCTCTTACTATCTCTGTAACCCCCTCCAGCTCCTACACCCCTCCCTATCTCTGTAACCCCCTCCAGCCCCTACACCCCTCCCTATTTCTGTAACCCTCTCCAGACCCGACACCCCCTCCCTATCTCTGTAAACCTCTCCAGACCCTTCACCCCCTCCCTATCTCTATAACCCCCTCCAGCCCCTACACCCCTCCCTATCTCTGTAACTCCATTGAGCCCCTACACACCCTCCCTATCTCTGTAACCCACTCCAGACCCTACACCCTTCCCTATCTCTGTAACCCCTTCCAGCCCTAACACCCCTTCCCTTTCTATGTAACCCCTCCAGCCCCTACACCCCCCCATCTCTGTAACTCCCTCCAGCCCCTACACCCTCTCCCTACCTCTGTAACATAGAACATAGAAGAATACAGCGCAGTACAGGCCCTTCGGCCCTCGATGTTGCGCCGATCCAAGCCCACCTAACCTACACTAGCCCACTATCCTCCATATGCCTATCCAATGCCCGCTTAAATGCCCATAATGAGGGAGAGTCCACCACTGCTACTGGCAGGGCATTCCATGAACTCACGACTCGCTGAGTAAAGAACCTACCCCTAACATCTGTCCTATACCTACCACCCCTTAATTTAAAGCTATGCCCCCTTGTAATAGCTGACTCCATACATGGAAAAAGGTTCTCACGGTCAACCCTATCTAAACCCCTAATCATCTTGTACACCTCTATCAAGTCACCCCTAAATCTTCTTTTCTCCAATGAAAACAACCCCAAGTGCCTCAGCCTTTCCTCATACGATCTTCCTACCATACCAGGCAACATCCTGGTAAACCTTCTCTGCACCCGTTCCAGTGCCTCCACATCCTTCCTATAGTATGGCGACCAAAACTGCACACAATACTCCAGATGCAGCCGCACCAGAGTCTTATACAACTGCAACATGATCTCAGGACTCCGGAACTCAATTCCTCTACCAATAAAAGCCAGTACGCCAAATGCCTTCTTCACCGCACTATTTACCTGGGTGGCAACTTTCAAAGATTTGTGTACATGGACACCAAGATCCCTCTGCTCATCCACACTACCAAGTATCCGACCATTAGCCCAGTACCCCATCTTTTTATTACTCTTATCAAAGTGAATCACCTCACACTTACCTACATTGAACTCCATTTGCCACCTTTCTGCCCAGCTCTGCAGCTTATCTGTATCCCGCTGTAACCTGCCACATCCTTCCTCACTGTCTACAACTCCTCCGACTTTCGTATCATCTGCAAACTTGCTCACCCAACCTTCTTACCCCTCCACCAGGTAATTTATAAAAATGACAAACAGCAATGGTCCCAAAACAGATCCCTGCGGAACACCGCTAATGACGGCACTCCAAGATGAACCTTTACCATCAACTACTACCCTCTGTCTTCTTCCGGCCAGCCAACTCCTAATCCAAACCTCCAACTCACCCTCAATGCCATACCTCCGTATTTTTTGAAGTAGCCTACCATGGGGAACCTTATCAAACGCCTTACTAAAATCCATATAGACCACATCTACCGCTTTCCCCTCGTCCACCTCCTTAGTCACCTTCTCAAAGAATTCAATAAGGTTTGTGAGGCACGACCTGCTCTTCACAAAACCATGCTGACTATCCTTGATTACATTATTCCTATCCAGATGTTCATAAATCCTATCCCTTACAATTCTCTCTAAGACTTTGCCCACAACAGAAGTGAGACTCACCGGCCTATAGTTACTAGGGTTATCCCTACTCCCCTTCTTGAACAAGGGAACCACATTTGCTAGCCTCCAATATTCCGGCACTACTCCTGTAGACAACGAGTACATAAAAATCAAGGCCAATGGCTCTGCAATCTCCTCCCTTGCTTCCCAGAGAATCCTAGGATAAATGCCATCAGGCCCAGGGGACTTATCTATTTTCACCCTTTCCAGAGTTTCCAACACCTCTTCCCTACATACCTCAAAGCCATCCATTCTACTTAATTGTGACTCAGTATTCACATTGACAATAATGTCCTGTTCCTGAGTGAATACTGACGAAAAGTATTCATTCAGTGTCTCCCCAATCTCTTCAGCCTCCACCCGCAACTTCCCACTACTATCCTTGACTGGACCTATTCCTACCCTAGTCATTCTTTTATTCCTGACATACCTATAGAAAGCCTTAGGGTTTTCCCTAATCCTACCAACTAAGGACCTTTCATGTCCCCTCCTTGCTGCTCTTAGCTCTCTCTTCAGATCCTTCCTGGCTACCCTATAACTCTCAATCGCCCCAATTGAACCTTCACGCCTCATCTTTACATAGGCCGCCCTCTTCCATTTAACAAGGGATTCCAATTCCTTATTAAACCACGGCTCCCTCACACGACCCTTTCCTCCCTGCCTGACGGGTACATACTTATCAAGGACACTCAATAGTTGCTCCTTGAACAAGCTCCACATATCAATTACACCCTTGCCTTGAAGCTTACTTTTCCAAGCCACGCATCCTAAGTCATGCCTCACCGCATCATAATTTCCCTGCCCCCAGCTATAACTCTTGCCCTGTCGTGCACACTTATCCCTCTCCATCACTAGAGTAAAAGTCACCGAATTGTGGTCACTGTCCCCAAAGTGCTCACCTACCTCTAATTCTAACACCTGGCCTGGTTCGTTACCCAGAACCAAATCCAGTATGGCCTCACCTCTTGTTGGCCTATCTACATATTGTGTCAGGAAACCCTCCTGCACACATTGGACAAACACTGACCCATCTAACGAACTTGAGCTATAGCTTTCCCAATCAATATCAGGAAAGTTAAAGTCCCCCATAACAACCAAACTATTACTTTCACTCTTCTCCTGAATCATTCTCGCAATCCTTTCTTCTACGTTTCTAGGACTATTAGGAGGCCTGTAAAAAACTCCTAACAGGGTGAGCTCACCTTTCCTATTCCTAACCTCAGCCCAAACTACCTCAGATGGCGAGTCTTCATCCATCGTCCTTTCCACAGCTGTAATACGATCTTTGACAAGCAATGCCACACCTCCCCCCCCCCTTTTACCCCCACCTCTGACCCTACTAAAACATTTAAACCCTGGACTAAAACATTTAAACCCTGGACTAAAACATTTAAACCCTGGTAACCCCCTGCACCCCTCCCTATCTCTGTAACCCCCTCCAGCCCCTACACCCCCTCCCCATCTCTATAATCCCCTCCAGCCCATACACCCCTCCCTATCTCTGTAACACCCTCCAGCCCCTACAGCCCTCCCCATCTCTGTAACCCCCTAGAGCCCCTACACCCCTCCCTATCTCTAAAACTCCCTCCAGCTCCTGCACTCCTCTCTATCTCTGTAACCCCCTCCAGCCCCTACATCCCCTCCCTATCTCTATAACCCTCTCCATCCCCTACACCCCTCCCTATCTCTGTAACCCCCTCCAGCCCCTACAAGCCCTCCCTATCTCTGTAACCCGCTCCAGCCCCAACACCTTTTCCCTATCTCTGTAACCCCCTCCAGCCCCTACATCCCCTCCCTATCTCAATAACCCCCTCCAGCCCCTACACCCCCTCCCTATCTCTATAACCCTCTCCATCCCCTACACCCCTCCCTATCTCTGTAACCCCCTCCAGCCCCTACAAGCCCTCCCTATCTCTGTAACCCCCTCCAGCCCCTACACCCCTCCCTATCTCTATAACCCCCTCCAGTCCCTACACTCCCTCCCTATCTCGATTACCCCCTGCAACGCCTACACCCCCTCCCTATCTCTATTACCCCCTCCAGCCCCTACACCCCCTCCCTATCTCTGTAACCCCCCCGTCCAGTCTCTCCACCTCCTCCCTGTCTCTGTAACACCCTCCAGCCCCTACACCCCTCCCTATCTCTGTAACCCCCTCGAGCCCCTACACCCCTCCCTAAGTCTGTAACCTCCTCCAGCCCCTACACCCCCTCCCTATCTCTATAACCCCCTCCAGCCCCTACTCCCCCTCCCTATCTCTGTAACTCCCTCCAGCCCCTACACCCCTCCCTATCTCTATAACCCCCTCCAGCCCCTCCACCCCCTCCCTATCTCTATTACCCCCTCCAGCCCCTACACCGCCTCCCTATCGCTATTGCCCCCTCCAGCCCCTACACCCCCTCCCTATCTCTGTAACCCCCTCCAGCCCCTACTCCCCCTCCCTATCTCTGTAACTCCCTCCAGCCTGTTATCCAAAGCCATGTCCTTACCCTAATCCCCACACACCAGGCTTGTCCTCACATGTGCTATAATCAGAACCAACCCAGTGTCCTCTGCTGCTCCTCCCACGTTCACCCTTCCCCATTCCTTTGACTGTGCAGCTGTTGTCCTGTCTCTTGGGACTCCATCCCCACCCCACTCTCCTGCTCCAGCATATTTACCAATCATTTCCCAACTACAGTGAGTTCTGAAGGAAGGTCCCTGAAATCGAAATGTTAACTCTGCTCTCTGCCAGACCTGCTGAGTTTCTCCAGCAATTCCTGTTGCTTTTTTTCTGATTTCCAGTATCAGCAGTTCTTCAATATTTTTGTCCCCCATCCTGATTGGTAGCTCCATGTCTGGTAACGTTTCTGTGAAATCTTTGCGAGGTGTTCATGGCCTTTGGGGAAATGCAGCTTGTTTTCTTTGGGATAACGTTGAGAATTGAAGTGAGTATGTTCTGCCCCAGGTACGGGACTGCAGGCTGGTGAGTCTCCTGGACCTGGCCTTGCAGAAGGACTATGTGAGAGGCAAGATTGCAGAGTACCTGAACCACCTGATTGAGCTGGGCGTGGCTGGATTCCGTGTGGACGCTGCGAAGCACATGTGGCCTGGAGACATGAAGGCAATCTTCCAGAAGCTCAACACCCTCAACACTCGCTGGTTCAGCAGCGGCTCCAAACCATTCATCTACCAGGAGGTGGGTCCCTCAGCGCTCCCGCCTCCCCCCCACCCCCGGCTACCCCAGTCCCCGGATCCATGCTCACAATCTCCCTCTGCATTTCCCAGGTGATCGATCTGGGAGGGGAGCCAGTGAAATCCTCCCAGTATTTTGGGATGGGCCGAGTGACGGAATTCAAGTATGGAGCCAAGCTGGGCACGGTGGTCCGCCGTTGGAATGGGGAAAAGATGCAGTACTTAAGGTAGGGGCAGAATTTCACACTGCCTCAGCACTGAGCCTCTGACAGTGCGACACTCCCTCAGCACTGAGCCTCTGACAGTGCGGCACTCCCTCAGCACTGACACTCCGACATTGCAGCACTCCCTCATTACTGACCCTCTGACAGTGCGGCACTCCCGCAGGACTGACCCTCTGACAGTGTGGCACTCCCCCAGTACTGACCCTCTGGCAGTGTGGCACTCCCTCGGTACTGACCCTCTACAGTGCGGCATTCCCTCAGCACTAATCCTCCGACAGTGCAGCACTCCCTCAGCACTGACCCTCTGACAGTGCAGCACTCCCTCAGCACTGACCCTCCGACAGTGTGGCACTCCCTCAGTACTGACTCTCTGACAGTGCAGCACTCCCTCAGTACTGACTCTCTGACAGTGCAGCACTCCCTCAGTACTGACTCTCTGACAGTGCAGCAATCCCTCAGTACTGACCTTACGACAGTGAGGCACTCCCTCAGCCGTGACTAATCGACAGTGCAGCACTCCCTCGGCACTGACCCTCTGACAGTGCAGCACTTCCTAAGTACTGACCCTCTGACAGTGCAGCACACCCTCAGCACTGACCCTCTGACAGTGCGGCACTCCCTCAGCGCTGACTCTTCGACAGTGCAGCACTCCCTCAGTACTGACCCTCCGACAGTGCGGCACTCCCTCAGCACTGACCCTCCGACAGTGCGGCACTCCCCCAGCACTGACCCTCTGACAGTGCGGCATTCCCCCAGCACTGACCCTCTGACTGTGTGGCACTCCCTCAGCACTGACCCTCCGACAGTGCGGCACTCCCTCAGCACTGACCCTCCGACAGTGCGGCACTCCCTCAGCACTGACCCTCCGACAGTGCGGCACTCCCTCAGTACTGACCCACTGACAGTGCAGCACTCCCTCAGTACTGACCCTCTGACAGTGCAGCACTCCCTCAGTACTGACCCTCTGACAGTGCAGCACTCCCACAGTACTGACCCTCCGACAGTGCGGCACTCCCTCAGCACTGACCCTCTGACAGTGCGGCACTCCCCCAGTACTGACCCTCTGACAGTGCTGCACTCCCTCAGCACTGACCCTCCGACAGTGCGGCACTCCCTCAGTCCTGACCCACTGACAGTGCAGCACTCCCTCAGTACTGACCCTCTGACAGTGCAGCACTCCCTCAGTACTGACCCTCTGACAGTGCAGCACTCCCACAGTACTGACCCTCCGACAGTGCGGCACTCCCTCAGCACTGACCCTCTGACAGTGCGGCACTCCCCCAGTACTGACCCTCTGACAGTGCCGCACTCCCTCAGCACTGACCCTCCGACAGTGCGGCACTCCCTCAGTCCTGACCCTCTGACAGTGCAGCACTCCCCCAGCTCTGACCCTCTGACAGTGTGGCACTCCCTCAGTCCTGACCCTCTGACAGTGCAGCACTCCCCCAGCACTGACCCCCTGACAGTGTGGCACTCCCTCAGTACTGACCCTCTGACAGTGCAGCACTTCCTCAGCACTGACCCTCTGACAGTGCGGCACTTACTCAGCACTGACCCTCTGACAGTGGAGCACTCCCTCAGGACTGACCCTCCAACAGTACAGCACATCCTCAGCACTGACCCTCTGACAGTGCAGCACTCCCTCAGCACTGACCCTCTGACAGTGCGGCACTCCCTCTGTACTGACCCTCTGACAATGCAGCACTCCCTCATTACTGACCCTCTAACAGTGCGGCACTATCTCAGCACTGACCCTCTGACAGTGTGGCACTCCCTTAGCACCGACCCTCTGACAGTGCGGCACTCCCTCAGCACTGACCCTCCGAGAGTGCAGCACATCCTCAGCACTGACACTCTGACAGTGCGGCACTCCCTCAGCGCTGACCCTTCGACGGTGCACACTCCCTCAGCACCGACCCTCTAGCAGTGCGGCACTCCCCCAGCACTGACCCTCTGACAGTGCGGCACTCCCTCAGTACTGACCCTCCGACAGTGCGGCACTCCCTCAGCACTGACCCTCTGACAGTGCGGCACTCCCCCAGTACTGACCCTCCGACAGTGTGGCACTCCATCAGTACTGACCCTCCGACAGTGCAGCACATCCTCAGCACTGACCCTCTGACAGTGCAGCACTCCCTCAGTACTGACCCTCCGACAGTGCTGCACTCCCTCAGTACTGACCCGCCGATACTGCAGCACTACCGCAGCACTGACCCTCCGACAGTGCGGCACTTCCTCAGCACTGACCCTCTGACAGTGCAGCACTCCCCCAGTACTGACCCTCTGACAGTGCGTCACTTCCTCAGCACTGACCCTCTGACAGTGTGGCACTCCATCAGTACTGACCCTCTGACAGTGCGGCACTCCCTCAGCACTGACCCTCTGACAGTGCGGCACTCCCTCAGCACTGACCCTCCGACAGTGCAGCACATCCTCAGCACTGACACTCTGACAGTGCGGCACTCCCTCAGCACTGACCGTCTGACAGTGCGGCACTGCCCTCAGCACTGACCCACTGACAGTGCGGCACTTCCTCAGCACTGACCCTCCAATAGTACCCACTCTCTCAGCACTGACCCTCTGACAGTGCGGCACTCCCTCAGCACTGACCCTCTGACAGTGCGCACTTCCTTAGCACTGACCCTCTGACAGTGCGGCACTTACTCAGCACTGACCCTCTGACAGTGCAGCACTCCCTCAGCACTGACCGTCTGACAGTGCGGCACTCCCTCAGCGCTGACTCTTCGACAGTGCTCACTCCCTCAGCACTGACCCTCTGGCAGTGTGGCACTCCCCCAGCACTGACCCTCTGACAGTGCGGCACTCCCTCAGCACTGACCCACCGACAGTGCAGCACTCCCTCAGCATTGAACCTCTAACAGTGCGGTGCTCCCTCAGTACTGACCCTCCGACAGTGCAGCACTCCCTCAGTACTGACCCTCCGACAGTGCAGCACTCCCTCAGTACTGACCCTCCGACAGTGCAGCACTCCCGCAGAACTGACCCTCCGACTGTGCGGCACTCCCTCAGCACTGACCCTCTGATAGTGATGCACTCCGTCAGCGCTGACCCTTCGACGGTGCCCACTCCCCCAGCACTGACCCTCTGACAGTGCGGCACTTCCTTAGCACTGACCCTCTGACAGTGCGGCACTTACTCAGCACTGACCCTCTGACAGTGCAGCACTCGCTCAGTACTGACCCTCCAACAGTGCAGCACTCCCTCAGCCCTGACCCAATGACAGTGCGGCACTTCCTCAGCACTGACCCTCTGACAGTGTGGCACTCCATCAGTACTGACCCTCCGACAGTACAGCACTCCCTCAGCACTGACCCTCCGTCAGTGCTGCACTCCCTCAGCACTGACCCTCTGACAGTGCAGTGCTCCCTCAGTACTGACCCTCCGACAGTGCGGCACTCCCTCAGCACTGACCCTCCGACAGTGCGGCACTCCCTCAGCACTGACCCTCTGACAGTGCAGCACTCCCCCAGCACTGACCCCCTGACAGTGTGGCACTCCCTCAGTACTGACCCTCTGACAGTGCAGCACTTCCTCAGCACTGACCCTCTGACAGTGCGGCACTTACTCAGCACTGACCCTCTGACAGTGGAGCACTCCCTCAGGACTGACCCTCCAACAGTACAGCACATCCTCAGCACTGACCCTCTGAAAGTGCGGGACTTCCTCAGCACTGACCCTCTGACAGTGTGGCACTCCATCAGTACTGACCCTCCGACAGTACAGCACTCCCTCAGCACTGACCCTCCGTCAGTGCAGCACTCCCTCAGCACTGACCCTCTGACAGTGCGGCACTCACTCTGTACTGACCCTCTGCAGTGCGGCACTCCCTCAGCACTGACCCAATGACAGTGCCCACTCCCTCAGCACTGACCCTCTGACTGTGCGGCACTTCCTCAGCACTGACCCTCCAACAGTACCCACTCTCTCAGCACTGACCCTCTGACAGTGCGGCTCTCCCCCAGTACTGACCCTCTGACAGTGCAGCACACCCTCAGTACTGACCCTCTGTCAATGCAGCACTCCCTCAGCGCTGACCCTTCGACGGTGCACACTCCCTCAGCACCGACCCTCTAGCAGTGCGGCACTCCCACAGCACTGACCCTCTGACAGTGCGGCACTCCCTCAGTACTGACCCTCCGACAGTGCGGCACTCCCCCAGTACTGACCCTCCGACAGTGTGGCACACCATCAGTACTGACCCTCCGACAGTGCAGCACATTCTCAGCACTGACCCACTGACAGTGCCCACTCCCTCAGCACTGACCCTCTGACTGTGCGGCACTTCCTCAGCACTGACCCTCCAACAATACCCACTCTCTCAGCACTGACCCTCTGACAGTGCGGCTCTCCCCCAGTACTGACCCTCTGACAGTGCAGCACTCCCTCAGTACTGACCCTCTGACAATGCAGCACTCCCTCATTACTGACCCTCTGACAGTGCGGCACTATCTCAGCACTGACCCTCTGACAGTGTGGCACTCCCTCAGCACCGACCCTCTGACAGTGTGGCACTCCCTCAGCACTGACACTCTGACAGTGCGGCACTCCCTCAGCGCTGACCCTTCGACGGTGCACACTCCCTCAGCACCGACCCTCTAGAAGTGCGGCACTCCCACAGCACTGACCCTCTGACAGTGCGGCACTCCCTCAGTACTGACCCTCCGACAGTGCGGCACTCCCTCAGCACTGACCCTCTGACAGTGCGGCACTCCCCCAGTACTGACCCTCCGACAGTGTGGCACTCCATCAGTACTGACCCTCCGACAGTGCAGCACATCCTCAGCTCTGACCCTCCGACAGTGCTGCACTCCCTCAGTACTGACCCGCCGATACTGCAGCACTACCGCAGCATTGACCCTCCGACAGTGCGGCACTTCCTCAGCACTGACCCTCTGACAGTGCAGCACTCCCCCAGTACTGACCCTCTGACAGTGCGTCACTTCCTCAGCACTGACCCTCTGACAGTGTGGCACTCCATCAGTACTGACCCTCTGACAGTGCGGCACTCCCTCAGCACTGACCCTCTGACAGTGCGGCACTCCCTCAGCACTGACCCTCCGACAGTGCAGCACATCCTCAGCACTGACACTCTGACAGTGCGGCACTCCCTCAGCACTGACCGTCTGACAGTGCGGCACTGCCCTCAGCACTGAGCCTCCAACAGTGCCCACTTCCTCTGTACTGACCCTCTGACAGTGCGGCACTTCCTCAGCACTGACCCTCCAACAGTACCCACTCCCTCAGCACTGACCCTCTGACAGTGCGGCACTCCCTCAGCACTGACCCTCTGACAGTGCTGCACTCCCATCAGCACTGACCATTCAACAGTGCGGCACTCCCTCAGCACTGACCGTCTGACAGTGCGGCACTCCCTCAGCGCTGACTCTTCGACAGTGCTCACTCCCTCAGCACTGACCCTCTGGCAGTGTGGCACTCCCCCAGCACTGACCCTCTGACAGTGCGGCACTCCCTCAGCACTGACCCACCGACAGTGCAGCACTCCCTCAGCATTGAACCTCTAACAGTGCGGTGCTCCCTCAGTACTGATCCTCCGACAGTGCAGCACTCCCTCAGTACTGACCCTCCGACAGTGCAGCACTCCCTCAGTACTGACCCTCCGACAGTGCAGCACTCCCGCAGAACTGACCCTCCGACTGTGCGGCACTCCCTCAGCACTGACCCTCTGACAGTGATGCACTCCGTCAGCGCTGACCCTTCGACGGTGCCCACTCCCCCAGCACTGACCCTCTGACAGTGCGGCACTTCCTTAGCACTGACCCTCTGACAGTGCGGCACTTACTCAGCACTGACCCTGTGACAGTGCAGCACTCGCTCAGTACTGACCCTCCAACAGTGCAGCACTCCTTCAGCCCTGACCCAATGACAGTGTGTCACTCCATCAGTACTGACCCTCCGACAGTACAGCACTCCCTCAGCACTGACCCTCCGTCAGTGCAGCACTCCCTCAGCACTGACCCTCTGACAATGCGGCACTCCCTCAGCACTGACCCTCTGACAGTGCGGCACTTCCTCAGCACTGACCCTCTGACAGTGTGGCACTCCCTCTGTACTCACCCTCTACAGTGCGGCACTCCCTCAGCACTGACCCTCCGACAGTGCGGCACTCCCTCAGCACTGACCCACTAACAGTGCAGTGCTCCCTCAGTACTGACCCTCCGACAGTGCGGCACTCCCTCAGCACTGACCCTCCGACAGTGCGGCACTCCCTCAGTACTGACCCACTAACAGTGCGGCACTCCCTCAGGACTGACCCTCTGACAGTGCGGCACTCCCTTAGCACTGACCCTCCGACAGTGCAGTACTCCCTCAACACTGACCCTCCAACAGTGCAGCACTCCCTCAGCACTGACCCTCTACAGAGCGGCACTCCCTCAGGACTGACCCTCTGACAGTGCCGCATTCCCTCAGCACTAACCATCCGATAGTGCGGCACTCCCTCAGCGCTGACTCTTCGACAGTGCCCACTCCCTCAGCACCGACCCTCTGGCAGTGTGGCACTCCCCCAGCACTGACCCTCTGACAGTGCGGCACTTCCTCAGCACTGACCCTCTGACAGTGTGGCACTCCATTAGTACTGACCCTCCGACAGTGTGGAACTCCCTCTGCAGTGACCCTCCAACTGTCCCCACTCCCTCAGCACTGACCCTCTGACAGTGTGGCACTCCCTCTGTACTGACCCTCTACAGTGCAGCACTCCCTCAGTCCTGACCCTCCGACAGTGCGGCACTCCCTCAGCACTGACCTTCCGACAGTGCGTCACTCCGTCAGCGCTGACCCTTCGACGGTGCCCACTCCCTCATCACTGAACCTCCGACAGTGCGGCACTCCCTCAGCACTCACCCTCTGACAGTGCGGCACTCCCCCAGTACTGACCCTCTGACAGTGCAGCATTCCCCCAGGACTGACCCTCCGACAGTGTGGTACTCCCCCAGCACTGACCCTCTGACAGTGCGGCACTTCCTCAGCACTGACCCTCTGACAGTGCGGCATCCCCCAGTACTGACCCTCTGAGAGTGTGGCACTCCCTCTGTACTGACCCTCTACAGTGCGGCACTCCCTCAGCACTGACCCTCCGACAGTGCGGCACTCCCTCAGCACTGACCGTCTGACAGTGCGGCACTGCCCTCAGCACTGAACCTCTGACCGTGCGGCACTTCCTCAGCACTTACCCTCTGACAGTGTGGCACTCCCTCTGTACTGACCCTCAGACAGTGCAGCATCCCCCAGTACTGACCCTCCGACAGTGTGGCACTCCCTCTGTACTGACCCTCTACAGAGCGGCACTTCCTCAGCACTGACCCTCCGACAGTGCAGCACTTCTGCAGCACTGACCCTCTAACAGTGCGGTGCTCCCTCAGTACTGACCCTCTGACAGTGCGGCACTCCCCCAGTATTGACTCTCTGACAGTGCGGCACTCCCTCAGCACTGACCCTCTGATAGTGCAGCACTTCCTAAGTACTGACCGTCTGACAGAGCAGCACTCCCTCAGTACTGACCCTCTGACAGTGCGGCACTCCCTCGGCACTGAACCTCTGACAGTGCAGCGCTTCCTAAGTACTGACCCTCTGACAGTGCGGCATTCCCTCAGCACCGACCCTCTAGCAGTGTGGCGGTTCCTCATCACTGACCCTCTGACAGTGCGGCACTCCCTCAGCACTGACCCTCTGACAGTGCGGCACTCCCCCAGTACTGACCCTCTGACAGTGCAGCACTCCCTCAGTACTGACCGTCTGACAGTGCAGCACTCCCTCAGCACTGACCCTCTGACAGTGCGGCACTTCCTCAGCACTGACCATCTGGCAGTGCAGCACTCCCTCAGTACTGACCCTCCGCCAGTGCAGCACTCCCTCAGTACTGACCCTCTGACAGTGCGGCACTTCCTCAGCACTGACCCTCTGATAGTGCAGCAGTCCCTCAGCACTAACCTTCCGACAGTGCAGCACTCCCTCGGCACTGACCCTCTGACAGTGCAGCACTTCCTAAGTACTGACCCTCTGACAGTGCGGCACTCCCTCAGCACTGACCCTCCAACAGTGCGGCACACCCTCAGCACTGACCCTCTGACAGTGCGGCACTCCCTCAGCGCTGACCCTTTGACAGTGCCCACTCCCTTATCACTGACCCTCTGACAGTGCGGCACTCCCTCAGCACTGACCCTCTGACAGTGCAGCACTCCCTCAGTACTGACCCTCCGACAGTGCGTCACTCCGTCAGCGCTAACCCTTTGACGGTGCCCACTCCCTCATCACTGAACCTCCGACAGTGCGGCACTTCCTCAGCACTGACCCTCTGACAGTGCGGCACTTCCTCAGCACTGACCCTCTGACAGTGTGGCACTCCATTAGTACTGACCCTCCGACAGTGTGGAACTCCCTCTGCAGTGACCCTCCAACAGTCCCCACTCCCTCAGCACTGACCCTCTGACAGTGTGGCACTCCCTCTGTACTGACCCTCTACAGTGCAGCACTCCCTCAGTCCTGACCCTCCGACAGTGTGGCACTCCCTCAGCACTGACCTTCCGACAGTGCGTCACTCCGTCAGCGCTGACCCTTCGACGGTGCCCACTCCCTCATCACTGAACCTCCGACAGTGCGGCACTCCCCCAGTACTGACCCTCTGACAGTGCGGCACTTCCTCAGCACTGACCCTCTGACAGTGCGGCACTTCCTCAGCACTGACCCTCTGACAGTGCGGCATCCCCCAGTACTGACCCTCTGAGAGTGTGGCACTCCCTCTGTACTGACCCTCTACAGTGCGGCACTCCCTCAGCACTGACCCTCCGACAGTGCAGCACATCCTCAGCACTGACACTCTGACAGTGCGGCACTCCCTCAGCACTGACCGTCTGACAGTGCGGCACTGCCCTCAGCACTGACCCACTGACAGTGCGGCACTTCCTCAGCACTGACCCTCCAATAGTACCCACTCTCTCAGCACTGACCCTCTGACAGTGCGGCACTCCCTCAGCACTGACCCTCTGACAGTGCGCACTTCCTTAGCACTGACCCTCTGACAGTGCGGCACTTACTCAGCACTGACCCTCTGACAGTGCAGCACTCCCTCAGCACTGACCGTCTGACAGTGCGGCACTCCCTCAGCGCTGACTCTTCGACAGTGCTCACTCCCTCAGCACTGACCCTCTGGCAGTGTGGCACTCCCCCAGCACTGACCCTCTGACAGTGCGGCACTCCCTCAGCACTGACCCACCGACAGTGCAGCACTCCCTCAGCATTGAACCTCTAACAGTGCGGTGCTCCCTCAGTACTGACCCTCCGACAGTGCAGCACTCCCTCAGTACTGACCCTCCGACAGTGCAGCACTCCCTCAGTACTGACCCTCCGACAGTGCAGCACTCCCGCAGAACTGACCCTCCGACTGTGCGGCACTCCCTCAGCACTGACCCTCTGATAGTGATGCACTCCGTCAGCGCTGACCCTTCGACGGTGCCCACTCCCCCAGCACTGACCCTCTGACAGTGCGGCACTTCCTTAGCACTGACCCTCTGACAGTGCGGCACTTACTCAGCACTGACCCTCTGACAGTGCAGCACTCGCTCAGTACTGACCCTCCAACAGTGCAGCACTCCCTCAGCCCTGACCCAATGACAGTGCGGCACTTCCTCAGCACTGACCCTCTGACAGTGTGGCACTCCATCAGTACTGACCCTCCGACAGTACAGCACTCCCTCAGCACTGACCCTCCGTCAGTGCTGCACTCCCTCAGCACTGACCCTCTGACAGTGCAGTGCTCCCTCAGTACTGACCCTCCGACAGTGCGGCACTCCCTCAGCACTGACCCTCCGACAGTGCGGCACTCCCTCAGCACTGACCCTCTGACAGTGCAGCACTCCCCCAGCACTGACCCCCTGACAGTGTGGCACTCCCTCAGTACTGACCCTCTGACAGTGCAGCACTTCCTCAGCACTGACCCTCTGACAGTGCGGCACTTACTCAGCACTGACCCTCTGACAGTGGAGCACTCCCTCAGGACTGACCCTCCAACAGTACAGCACATCCTCAGCACTGACCCTCTGAAAGTGCGGGACTTCCTCAGCACTGACCCTCTGACAGTGTGGCACTCCATCAGTACTGACCCTCCGACAGTACAGCACTCCCTCAGCACTGACCCTCCGTCAGTGCAGCACTCCCTCAGCACTGACCCTCTGACAGTGCGGCACTCACTCTGTACTGACCCTCTGCAGTGCGGCACTCCCTCAGCACTGACCCAATGACAGTGCCCACTCCCTCAGCACTGACCCTCTGACTGTGCGGCACTTCCTCAGCACTGACCCTCCAACAGTACCCACTCTCTCAGCACTGACCCTCTGACAGTGCGGCTCTCCCCCAGTACTGACCCTCTGACAGTGCAGCACACCCTCAGTACTGACCCTCTGTCAATGCAGCACTCCCTCAGCGCTGACCCTTCGACGGTGCACACTCCCTCAGCACCGACCCTCTAGCAGTGCGGCACTCCCACAGCACTGACCCTCTGACAGTGCGGCACTCCCTCAGTACTGACCCTCCGACAGTGCGGCACTCCCCCAGTACTGACCCTCCGACAGTGTGGCACACCATCAGTACTGACCCTCCGACAGTGCAGCACATTCTCAGCACTGACCCACTGACAGTGCCCACTCCCTCAGCACTGACCCTCTGACTGTGCGGCACTTCCTCAGCACTGACCCTCCAACAATACCCACTCTCTCAGCACTGACCCTCTGACAGTGCGGCTCTCCCCCAGTACTGACCCTCTGACAGTGCAGCACTCCCTCAGTACTGACCCTCTGACAATGCAGCACTCCCTCATTACTGACCCTCTGACAGTGCGGCACTATCTCAGCACTGACCCTCTGACAGTGTGGCACTCCCTCAGCACCGACCCTCTGACAGTGTGGCACTCCCTCAGCACTGACACTCTGACAGTGCGGCACTCCCTCAGCGCTGACCCTTCGACGGTGCACACTCCCTCAGCACCGACCCTCTAGAAGTGCGGCACTCCCACAGCACTGACCCTCTGACAGTGCGGCACTCCCTCAGTACTGACCCTCCGACAGTGCGGCACTCCCTCAGCACTGACCCTCTGACAGTGCGGCACTCCCCCAGTACTGACCCTCCGACAGTGTGGCACTCCATCAGTACTGACCCTCCGACAGTGCAGCACATCCTCAGCTCTGACCCTCCGACAGTGCTGCACTCCCTCAGTACTGACCCGCCGATACTGCAGCACTACCGCAGCATTGACCCTCCGACAGTGCGGCACTTCCTCAGCACTGACCCTCTGACAGTGCAGCACTCCCCCAGTACTGACCCTCTGACAGTGCGTCACTTCCTCAGCACTGACCCTCTGACAGTGTGGCACTCCATCAGTACTGACCCTCTGACAGTGCGGCACTCCCTCAGCACTGACCCTCTGACAGTGCGGCACTCCCTCAGCACTGACCCTCCGACAGTGCAGCACATCCTCAGCACTGACACTCTGACAGTGCGGCACTCCCTCAGCACTGACCGTCTGACAGTGCGGCACTGCCCTCAGCACTGAGCCTCCAACAGTGCCCACTTCCTCTGTACTGACCCTCTGACAGTGCGGCACTTCCTCAGCACTGACCCTCCAACAGTACCCACTCCCTCAGCACTGACCCTCTGACAGTGCGGCACTCCCTCAGCACTGACCCTCTGACAGTGCTGCACTCCCATCAGCACTGACCATTCAACAGTGCGGCACTCCCTCAGCACTGACCGTCTGACAGTGCGGCACTCCCTCAGCGCTGACTCTTCGACAGTGCTCACTCCCTCAGCACTGACCCTCTGGCAGTGTGGCACTCCCCCAGCACTGACCCTCTGACAGTGCGGCACTCCCTCAGCACTGACCCACCGACAGTGCAGCACTCCCTCAGCATTGAACCTCTAACAGTGCGGTGCTCCCTCAGTACTGATCCTCCGACAGTGCAGCACTCCCTCAGTACTGACCCTCCGACAGTGCAGCACTCCCTCAGTACTGACCCTCCGACAGTGCAGCACTCCCGCAGAACTGACCCTCCGACTGTGCGGCACTCCCTCAGCACTGACCCTCTGACAGTGATGCACTCCGTCAGCGCTGACCCTTCGACGGTGCCCACTCCCCCAGCACTGACCCTCTGACAGTGCGGCACTTCCTTAGCACTGACCCTCTGACAGTGCGGCACTTACTCAGCACTGACCCTGTGACAGTGCAGCACTCGCTCAGTACTGACCCTCCAACAGTGCAGCACTCCTTCAGCCCTGACCCAATGACAGTGTGTCACTCCATCAGTACTGACCCTCCGACAGTACAGCACTCCCTCAGCACTGACCCTCCGTCAGTGCAGCACTCCCTCAGCACTGACCCTCTGACAATGCGGCACTCCCTCAGCACTGACCCTCTGACAGTGCGGCACTTCCTCAGCACTGACCCTCTGACAGTGTGGCACTCCCTCTGTACTCACCCTCTACAGTGCGGCACTCCCTCAGCACTGACCCTCCGACAGTGCGGCACTCCCTCAGCACTGACCCACTAACAGTGCAGTGCTCCCTCAGTACTGACCCTCCGACAGTGCGGCACTCCCTCAGCACTGACCCTCCGACAGTGCGGCACTCCCTCAGTACTGACCCACTAACAGTGCGGCACTCCCTCAGGACTGACCCTCTGACAGTGCGGCACTCCCTTAGCACTGACCCTCCGACAGTGCAGTACTCCCTCAACACTGACCCTCCAACAGTGCAGCACTCCCTCAGCACTGACCCTCTACAGAGCGGCACTCCCTCAGGACTGACCCTCTGACAGTGCCGCATTCCCTCAGCACTAACCATCCGATAGTGCGGCACTCCCTCAGCGCTGACTCTTCGACAGTGCCCACTCCCTCAGCACCGACCCTCTGGCAGTGTGGCACTCCCCCAGCACTGACCCTCTGACAGTGCGGCACTCCCTCAGCACTGACCCTCTGACAGTGCAGCAAACCCTCAACACTGACCCTCTGACGGTGCGGCACTCCCTCAGTGCTGACTCTTCGACAGTGCCCACTCCCCCAGCACTGACCCTCTGACAGTGTGGCACTCACTCAGCACTGACCCTCTGACAGTGCGGCACTTCCTCAGCACTGACCCTCTGACAGTGTGGCACTCCATTAGTACTGACCCTCCGACAGTGTGGAACTCCCTCTGCAGTGACCCTCCAACTGTCCCCACTCCCTCAGCACTGACCCTCTGACAGTGTGGCACTCCCTCTGTACTGACCCTCTACAGTGCAGCACTCCCTCAGTCCTGACCCTCCGACAGTGCGGCACTCCCTCAGCACTGACCTTCCGACAGTGCGTCACTCCGTCAGCGCTGACCCTTCGACGGTGCCCACTCCCTCATCACTGAACCTCCGACAGTGCGGCACTCCCTCAGCACTCACCCTCTGACAGTGCGGCACTCCCCCAGTACTGACCCTCTGACAGTGCAGCATTCCCCCAGGACTGACCCTCCGACAGTGTGGTACTCCCCCAGCACTGACCCTCTGACAGTGCGGCACTTCCTCAGCACTGACCCTCTGACAGTGCGGCATCCCCCAGTACTGACCCTCTGAGAGTGTGGCACTCCCTCTGTACTGACCCTCTACAGTGCGGCACTCCCTCAGCACTGACCCTCCGACAGTGCGGCACTCCCTCAGCACTGACCGTCTGACAGTGCGGCACTGCCCTCAGCACTGAACCTCTGACCGTGCGGCACTTCCTCAGCACTTACCCTCTGACAGTGTGGCACTCCCTCTGTACTGACCCTCAGACAGTGCAGCATCCCCCAGTACTGACCCTCCGACAGTGTGGCACTCCCTCTGTACTGACCCTCTACAGAGCGGCACTTCCTCAGCACTGACCCTCCGACAGTGCAGCACTTCTGCAGCACTGACCCTCTAACAGTGCGGTGCTCCCTCAGTACTGACCCTCTGACAGTGCGGCACTCCCCCAGTATTGACTCTCTGACAGTGCGGCACTCCCTCAGCACTGACCCTCTGATAGTGCAGCACTTCCTAAGTACTGACCGTCTGACAGAGCAGCACTCCCTCAGTACTGACCCTCTGACAGTGCGGCACTCCCTCGGCACTGAACCTCTGACAGTGCAGCGCTTCCTAAGTACTGACCCTCTGACAGTGCGGCATTCCCTCAGCACCGACCCTCTAGCAGTGTGGCGGTTCCTCATCACTGACCCTCTGACAGTGCGGCACTCCCTCAGCACTGACCCTCTGACAGTGCGGCACTCCCCCAGTACTGACCCTCTGACAGTGCAGCACTCCCTCAGTACTGACCGTCTGACAGTGCAGCACTCCCTCAGCACTGACCCTCTGACAGTGCGGCACTTCCTCAGCACTGACCATCTGGCAGTGCAGCACTCCCTCAGTACTGACCCTCCGCCAGTGCAGCACTCCCTCAGTACTGACCCTCTGACAGTGCGGCACTTCCTCAGCACTGACCCTCTGATAGTGCAGCAGTCCCTCAGCACTAACCTTCCGACAGTGCAGCACTCCCTCGGCACTGACCCTCTGACAGTGCAGCACTTCCTAAGTACTGACCCTCTGACAGTGCGGCACTCCCTCAGCACTGACCCTCCAACAGTGCGGCACACCCTCAGCACTGACCCTCTGACAGTGCGGCACTCCCTCAGCGCTGACCCTTTGACAGTGCCCACTCCCTTATCACTGACCCTCTGACAGTGCGGCACTCCCTCAGCACTGACCCTCTGACAGTGCAGCACTCCCTCAGTACTGACCCTCCGACAGTGCGTCACTCCGTCAGCGCTAACCCTTTGACGGTGCCCACTCCCTCATCACTGAACCTCCGACAGTGCGGCACTTCCTCAGCACTGACCCTCTGACAGTGCGGCACTTCCTCAGCACTGACCCTCTGACAGTGTGGCACTCCATTAGTACTGACCCTCCGACAGTGTGGAACTCCCTCTGCAGTGACCCTCCAACAGTCCCCACTCCCTCAGCACTGACCCTCTGACAGTGTGGCACTCCCTCTGTACTGACCCTCTACAGTGCAGCACTCCCTCAGTCCTGACCCTCCGACAGTGTGGCACTCCCTCAGCACTGACCTTCCGACAGTGCGTCACTCCGTCAGCGCTGACCCTTCGACGGTGCCCACTCCCTCATCACTGAACCTCCGACAGTGCGGCACTCCCCCAGTACTGACCCTCTGACAGTGCGGCACTTCCTCAGCACTGACCCTCTGACAGTGCGGCACTTCCTCAGCACTGACCCTCTGACAGTGCGGCATCCCCCAGTACTGACCCTCTGAGAGTGTGGCACTCCCTCTGTACTGACCCTCTACAGTGCGGCACTCCCTCAGCACTGACCCTCCGACAGTGCAGCACATCCTCAGCACTGACACTCTGACAGTGCGGCACTCCCTCAGCACTGACCGTCTGACAGTGCGGCACTGCCCTCAGCACTGACCCACTGACAGTGCGGCACTTCCTCAGCACTGACCCTCCAATAGTACCCACTCTCTCAGCACTGACCCTCTGACAGTGCGGCACTCCCTCAGCACTGACCCTCTGACAGTGCGCACTTCCTTAGCACTGACCCTCTGACAGTGCGGCACTTACTCAGCACTGACCCTCTGACAGTGCAGCACTCCCTCAGCACTGACCGTCTGACAGTGCGGCACTCCCTCAGCGCTGACTCTTCGACAGTGCTCACTCCCTCAGCACTGACCCTCTGGCAGTGTGGCACTCCCCCAGCACTGACCCTCTGACAGTGCGGCACTCCCTCAGCACTGACCCACCGACAGTGCAGCACTCCCTCAGCATTGAACCTCTAACAGTGCGGTGCTCCCTCAGTACTGACCCTCCGACAGTGCAGCACTCCCTCAGTACTGACCCTCCGACAGTGCAGCACTCCCTCAGTACTGACCCTCCGACAGTGCAGCACTCCCGCAGAACTGACCCTCCGACTGTGCGGCACTCCCTCAGCACTGACCCTCTGATAGTGATGCACTCCGTCAGCGCTGACCCTTCGACGGTGCCCACTCCCCCAGCACTGACCCTCTGACAGTGCGGCACTTCCTTAGCACTGACCCTCTGACAGTGCGGCACTTACTCAGCACTGACCCTCTGACAGTGCAGCACTCGCTCAGTACTGACCCTCCAACAGTGCAGCACTCCCTCAGCCCTGACCCAATGACAGTGCGGCACTTCCTCAGCACTGACCCTCTGACAGTGTGGCACTCCATCAGTACTGACCCTCCGACAGTACAGCACTCCCTCAGCACTGACCCTCCGTCAGTGCTGCACTCCCTCAGCACTGACCCTCTGACAGTGCAGTGCTCCCTCAGTACTGACCCTCCGACAGTGCGGCACTCCCTCAGCACTGACCCTCCGACAGTGCGGCACTCCCTCAGCACTGACCCTCTGACAGTGCAGCACTCCCCCAGCACTGACCCCCTGACAGTGTGGCACTCCCTCAGTACTGACCCTCTGACAGTGCAGCACTTCCTCAGCACTGACCCTCTGACAGTGCGGCACTTACTCAGCACTGACCCTCTGACAGTGGAGCACTCCCTCAGGACTGACCCTCCAACAGTACAGCACATCCTCAGCACTGACCCTCTGAAAGTGCGGGACTTCCTCAGCACTGACCCTCTGACAGTGTGGCACTCCATCAGTACTGACCCTCCGACAGTACAGCACTCCCTCAGCACTGACCCTCCGTCAGTGCAGCACTCCCTCAGCACTGACCCTCTGACAGTGCGGCACTCACTCTGTACTGACCCTCTGCAGTGCGGCACTCCCTCAGCACTGACCCAATGACAGTGCCCACTCCCTCAGCACTGACCCTCTGACTGTGCGGCACTTCCTCAGCACTGACCCTCCAACAGTACCCACTCTCTCAGCACTGACCCTCTGACAGTGCGGCTCTCCCCCAGTACTGACCCTCTGACAGTGCAGCACACCCTCAGTACTGACCCTCTGTCAATGCAGCACTCCCTCAGCGCTGACCCTTCGACGGTGCACACTCCCTCAGCACCGACCCTCTAGCAGTGCGGCACTCCCACAGCACTGACCCTCTGACAGTGCGGCACTCCCTCAGTACTGACCCTCCGACAGTGCGGCACTCCCCCAGTACTGACCCTCCGACAGTGTGGCACACCATCAGTACTGACCCTCCGACAGTGCAGCACATTCTCAGCACTGACCCACTGACAGTGCCCACTCCCTCAGCACTGACCCTCTGACTGTGCGGCACTTCCTCAGCACTGACCCTCCAACAATACCCACTCTCTCAGCACTGACCCTCTGACAGTGCGGCTCTCCCCCAGTACTGACCCTCTGACAGTGCAGCACTCCCTCAGTACTGACCCTCTGACAATGCAGCACTCCCTCATTACTGACCCTCTGACAGTGCGGCACTATCTCAGCACTGACCCTCTGACAGTGTGGCACTCCCTCAGCACCGACCCTCTGACAGTGTGGCACTCCCTCAGCACTGACACTCTGACAGTGCGGCACTCCCTCAGCGCTGACCCTTCGACGGTGCACACTCCCTCAGCACCGACCCTCTAGAAGTGCGGCACTCCCACAGCACTGACCCTCTGACAGTGCGGCACTCCCTCAGTACTGACCCTCCGACAGTGCGGCACTCCCTCAGCACTGACCCTCTGACAGTGCGGCACTCCCCCAGTACTGACCCTCCGACAGTGTGGCACTCCATCAGTACTGACCCTCCGACAGTGCAGCACATCCTCAGCTCTGACCCTCCGACAGTGCTGCACTCCCTCAGTACTGACCCGCCGATACTGCAGCACTACCGCAGCATTGACCCTCCGACAGTGCGGCACTTCCTCAGCACTGACCCTCTGACAGTGCAGCACTCCCCCAGTACTGACCCTCTGACAGTGCGTCACTTCCTCAGCACTGACCCTCTGACAGTGTGGCACTCCATCAGTACTGACCCTCTGACAGTGCGGCACTCCCTCAGCACTGACCCTCTGACAGTGCGGCACTCCCTCAGCACTGACCCTCCGACAGTGCAGCACATCCTCAGCACTGACACTCTGACAGTGCGGCACTCCCTCAGCACTGACCGTCTGACAGTGCGGCACTGCCCTCAGCACTGAGCCTCCAACAGTGCCCACTTCCTCTGTACTGACCCTCTGACAGTGCGGCACTTCCTCAGCACTGACCCTCCAACAGTACCCACTCCCTCAGCACTGACCCTCTGACAGTGCGGCACTCCCTCAGCACTGACCCTCTGACAGTGCTGCACTCCCATCAGCACTGACCATTCAACAGTGCGGCACTCCCTCAGCACTGACCGTCTGACAGTGCGGCACTCCCTCAGCGCTGACTCTTCGACAGTGCTCACTCCCTCAGCACTGACCCTCTGGCAGTGTGGCACTCCCCCAGCACTGACCCTCTGACAGTGCGGCACTCCCTCAGCACTGACCCACCGACAGTGCAGCACTCCCTCAGCATTGAACCTCTAACAGTGCGGTGCTCCCTCAGTACTGATCCTCCGACAGTGCAGCACTCCCTCAGTACTGACCCTCCGACAGTGCAGCACTCCCTCAGTACTGACCCTCCGACAGTGCAGCACTCCCGCAGAACTGACCCTCCGACTGTGCGGCACTCCCTCAGCACTGACCCTCTGACAGTGATGCACTCCGTCAGCGCTGACCCTTCGACGGTGCCCACTCCCCCAGCACTGACCCTCTGACAGTGCGGCACTTCCTTAGCACTGACCCTCTGACAGTGCGGCACTTACTCAGCACTGACCCTGTGACAGTGCAGCACTCGCTCAGTACTGACCCTCCAACAGTGCAGCACTCCTTCAGCCCTGACCCAATGACAGTGTGTCACTCCATCAGTACTGACCCTCCGACAGTACAGCACTCCCTCAGCACTGACCCTCCGTCAGTGCAGCACTCCCTCAGCACTGACCCTCTGACAATGCGGCACTCCCTCAGCACTGACCCTCTGACAGTGCGGCACTTCCTCAGCACTGACCCTCTGACAGTGTGGCACTCCCTCTGTACTCACCCTCTACAGTGCGGCACTCCCTCAGCACTGACCCTCCGACAGTGCGGCACTCCCTCAGCACTGACCCACTAACAGTGCAGTGCTCCCTCAGTACTGACCCTCCGACAGTGCGGCACTCCCTCAGCACTGACCCTCCGACAGTGCGGCACTCCCTCAGTACTGACCCACTAACAGTGCGGCACTCCCTCAGGACTGACCCTCTGACAGTGCGGCACTCCCTTAGCACTGACCCTCCGACAGTGCAGTACTCCCTCAACACTGACCCTCCAACAGTGCAGCACTCCCTCAGCACTGACCCTCTACAGAGCGGCACTCCCTCAGGACTGACCCTCTGACAGTGCCGCATTCCCTCAGCACTAACCATCCGATAGTGCGGCACTCCCTCAGCGCTGACTCTTCGACAGTGCCCACTCCCTCAGCACCGACCCTCTGGCAGTGTGGCACTCCCCCAGCACTGACCCTCTGACAGTGCGGCACTCCCTCAGCACTGACCCTCTGACAGTGCAGCAAACCCTCAACACTGACCCTCTGACGGTGCGGCACTCCCTCAGTGCTGACTCTTCGACAGTGCCCACTCCCCCAGCACTGACCCTCTGACAGTGTGGCACTCACTCAGCACTGACCCTCTGACAGTGCGGCACTTCCTCAGCACTGACCCTCTGACAGTGTGGCACTCCATTAGTACTGACCCTCCGACAGTGTGGAACTCCCTCTGCAGTGACCCTCCAACTGTCCCCACTCCCTCAGCACTGACCCTCTGACAGTGTGGCACTCCCTCTGTACTGACCCTCTACAGTGCAGCACTCCCTCAGTCCTGACCCTCCGACAGTGCGGCACTCCCTCAGCACTGACCTTCCGACAGTGCGTCACTCCGTCAGCGCTGACCCTTCGACGGTGCCCACTCCCTCATCACTGAACCTCCGACAGTGCGGCACTCCCTCAGCACTCACCCTCTGACAGTGCGGCACTCCCCCAGTACTGACCCTCTGACAGTGCAGCATTCCCCCAGGACTGACCCTCCGACAGTGTGGTACTCCCCCAGCACTGACCCTCTGACAGTGCGGCACTTCCTCAGCACTGACCCTCTGACAGTGCGGCATCCCCCAGTACTGACCCTCTGAGAGTGTGGCACTCCCTCTGTACTGACCCTCTACAGTGCGGCACTCCCTCAGCACTGACCCTCCGACAGTGCGGCACTCCCTCAGCACTGACCGTCTGACAGTGCGGCACTGCCCTCAGCACTGAACCTCTGACCGTGCGGCACTTCCTCAGCACTTACCCTCTGACAGTGTGGCACTCCCTCTGTACTGACCCTCAGACAGTGCAGCATCCCCCAGTACTGACCCTCCGACAGTGTGGCACTCCCTCTGTACTGACCCTCTACAGAGCGGCACTTCCTCAGCACTGACCCTCCGACAGTGCAGCACTTCTGCAGCACTGACCCTCTAACAGTGCGGTGCTCCCTCAGTACTGACCCTCTGACAGTGCGGCACTCCCCCAGTATTGACTCTCTGACAGTGCGGCACTCCCTCAGCACTGACCCTCTGATAGTGCAGCACTTCCTAAGTACTGACCGTCTGACAGAGCAGCACTCCCTCAGTACTGACCCTCTGACAGTGCGGCACTCCCTCGGCACTGAACCTCTGACAGTGCAGCGCTTCCTAAGTACTGACCCTCTGACAGTGCGGCATTCCCTCAGCACCGACCCTCTAGCAGTGTGGCGGTTCCTCATCACTGACCCTCTGACAGTGCGGCACTCCCTCAGCACTGACCCTCTGACAGTGCGGCACTCCCCCAGTACTGACCCTCTGACAGTGCAGCACTCCCTCAGTACTGACCGTCTGACAGTGCAGCACTCCCTCAGCACTGACCCTCTGACAGTGCGGCACTTCCTCAGCACTGACCATCTGGCAGTGCAGCACTCCCTCAGTACTGACCCTCCGCCAGTGCAGCACTCCCTCAGTACTGACCCTCTGACAGTGCGGCACTTCCTCAGCACTGACCCTCTGATAGTGCAGCAGTCCCTCAGCACTAACCTTCCGACAGTGCAGCACTCCCTCGGCACTGACCCTCTGACAGTGCAGCACTTCCTAAGTACTGACCCTCTGACAGTGCGGCACTCCCTCAGCACTGACCCTCCAACAGTGCGGCACACCCTCAGCACTGACCCTCTGACAGTGCGGCACTCCCTCAGCGCTGACCCTTTGACAGTGCCCACTCCCTTATCACTGACCCTCTGACAGTGCGGCACTCCCTCAGCACTGACCCTCTGACAGTGCAGCACTCCCTCAGTACTGACCCTCCGACAGTGCGTCACTCCGTCAGCGCTAACCCTTTGACGGTGCCCACTCCCTCATCACTGAACCTCCGACAGTGCGGCACTTCCTCAGCACTGACCCTCTGACAGTGCGGCACTTCCTCAGCACTGACCCTCTGACAGTGTGGCACTCCATTAGTACTGACCCTCCGACAGTGTGGAACTCCCTCTGCAGTGACCCTCCAACAGTCCCCACTCCCTCAGCACTGACCCTCTGACAGTGTGGCACTCCCTCTGTACTGACCCTCTACAGTGCAGCACTCCCTCAGTCCTGACCCTCCGACAGTGTGGCACTCCCTCAGCACTGACCTTCCGACAGTGCGTCACTCCGTCAGCGCTGACCCTTCGACGGTGCCCACTCCCTCATCACTGAACCTCCGACAGTGCGGCACTCCCCCAGTACTGACCCTCTGACAGTGCGGCACTTCCTCAGCACTGACCCTCTGACAGTGCGGCACTTCCTCAGCACTGACCCTCTGACAGTGCGGCATCCCCCAGTACTGACCCTCTGAGAGTGTGGCACTCCCTCTGTACTGACCCTCTACAGTGCGGCACTCCCTCAGCACTGACCCTCCGACAGTGCGGCACTCCCTCAGCACTGACCGTCTGACAGTGTGGCACTGCCCTCAGCACTGAGCCTCCTATAGTGCCCACTCACTCAGCACTGACCCTCTGACAGCGCGGCACTTCCTCAGCACTGACCCTCCAACAGTACCCACTCTCTCTGCACTGACCCTCTGACAGTGCAGAACTCCCTTAGTACTGACCGTCTGACAGTGCGGCACTCCCTCAGCGCTGACCCTTTGACAGTGCCCACTCCCTTATCACTGACCCTCTGACAGTGCGGCACTCCCTCAGCACTGACCCTCTGACAGTGCGGCACTCCCTCAGTACTGACCCTCTGACAGTGCGGCACTCCCTCAGCACTGACCCTCTGACAGTGCGGCATTCCCTCAGTACTGACCCTCTGACAGTGCGGCACTCCCTCAGCACTGACCCTCTGACAGTGCGGCACTCCCTCAGCACTGACCCTCTGACAGTGCCCACTCCCTTATCACTGACCCTCTGACAGTGCGGCACTCCCTCAGCAATGACCCTCTGACAGTGTGGCAATCCCTCAGTACTGACCCTCTGACAGTGCGGCACTCCCTCAGCACTGACCCTCCAACTGTGTGGCTTTTGTAAACATTTCATCCTCTGCCTATTGTCAAGTAAATCTTTTTCTGTTTGATCTGCAGTCGTCAGATCTTACAGCAAATGTTCTGGGAATTATATGAGCGTGGGATTTATGCACATTATTGTTCAGTTGTTGCTGTCTGTTAAGTGTAATTCTGTGTTTGGCAGCTCTTGCTGAACAATTGTCTCTGTGCCGGGAGCTACCCTCGGAACCAACTTAAAATAATCATTCGGTTAAAACCATGACTGCAGATGCTGGAAACCAGATTCTGGATCAGTGGTGCTGGAAGAGCACAGCAGTTCAGGCAGCATCCTAGGAGCAGGAAAATCGACGTTTCAGGCAATAGCCCTTCATCAGGAATAAAGGCAGAGAGCCTGAAGCGTGGAGAGATAAGCTAGAGGAGGGTGGGGGTGGGGAGAAAGTAGCAGAGAGTACAATGGATGAGTGGGGGAGGGGATGAAGGTGATAGGTCAGGGAGGAGGGTGGAGTGGATAGGTGGAAAAGGAGATAGGCAGGTAGGACAAGTTCGAACAAGTCAAGGGGACAGTGCTGAGCTGGAAGTTTGAAACTAGGGTGAGGTGGGGGAAGGGGAAATGAGGAAACTGTTGAAGTCCATATTGATGCCCTGGGGTTGAAGTGTTCCAAGGCGGAAGATGACGCGTTCTTCCTCCAGGCGTCTGGTGGTGAGGGAGCGGCGGTGAAGGAGGCCCAGGACCTCCATGTCCTCGGCAGAGTGGGAGGGGGAGTTGAAATGTTGGGCCACAGGGCGGTATGGTTGATTGGTGCGGGTGTCCCGGAGATGTTCCCTAAAGCGCTCTGCTGGGAGGCGCCCAGTCTCCCCAATGTAGAGGAGACCGCATCGGGAGCAACGGATACAATAAATGATATTAGTGGATGTGCAGGTAAAACTTTGATGGGTGTGGAAGGCTCCTTTAGGGTCTTGGATGGAGGTGAGGGAGGAGGTGTGGGCACAGGTTTTACAGTTCCTGCGGTGGCAGGGGAAGGTGCCAGGATGGGAGGGTGGGTCGTAGGGGGGCGTGGACCTGACCAGGTAGTCACGGAGGGAACGGTCTTTGTGGAAGGCGGAGAGGGGTGGGGAGGGAAATATATCCCTGGTGGTGGGGTCTGTTTGGAGGTGGCGGAAATGTCGGCGGATGATTTGGTTTATGCGAAGGTTGGTAGGGTGGAAGGTGACCACCAGGGGCGTTCTGTCCTTGTTACGGTTGGAGGGGTGGGGTCTGAGGGTGGAGGTGCGGGATGTCGACGAGATGCGTTGGAGGGCATCTTTAACCACGTGGGAAGGGAAATTGCAGTCTCTAAAGAAGGAGGCCATCTGGTGTGTTCTGTGGTGGAACTAGTCCTCCTGGGAGCAGATACGGCGGAGGCAGAGAAATTGGGAATACGGGATGGCATTTTTGCGAGAGGTAGGGTGGGAAGAGGTGTAATCCAGGTAGCTGTGGGAGTCGGTGGGTTTGTAAAAAATGTCAGTGTCAAGTCGGTCGTCATTAATGGAGATGGAGAGGTCCAGGAAGGGGAGGGAGGTGTCAGAGATGGTCCAGGTAAATTTAAGGTCAGGGTGGAATGTGTTGGTGAAGTTGATGAATTGCAGGAGCACAAGGTGGTGCCAATGCAGTCATCAATGTAGCGGAGGAAGAGGTGGGGAGTGGTGCCGGTGTAATTACGGAAGATCAACTGCTCTACGTAGCCAACAAAGAGACAGGTATAGCTGGGGCCCATACGTGTGCTCATGGCTACCCCTTTGGTCTGGAGGAAGTGGGAGGATTCGAAGGAGAAATTGTTAAGGGTAAGGACCAGTTCGGCCAATCGAGTGAGAGTGTCGGTGGAAGGGTACTATTGGGGACATCAGGAGAGGAAATAAACGGAGGCCTTGGAGGCCCTGGTCATGGCGGATGGAGGTGTAGAGGGATTGGATATCCATGGTGAAGATGAGGCGTTGGGGGCCGGGGAAACGGAAGTCTTGGAGGAGGTGGAGGGCGTGGGTGGTGTCTCGAATGTATGTGGGGAATTCCTGGACTAGGGGAGATAGGACAATGTCGAGGTAGGTAGAGATGAGTTCAGTGGGGCAGGAGCATGCTGAGACAATGGGTCGGCCAGGGTGGTCAGGCTTGTGGATCTTGGGAAGGAGGTAGAACCGGGCAGTGCGGGGTTCCCGGACTATGAGGTTGGAAGCTGTGGGTGGGAGATCTCCTGAGGTGATGAGGTTCTGTATGGTCTGGGAGATGATGGTTTGGTGATGGGGGGGTGGGTCCTTCTGTGGTGCCTGTGTACATGGCGTTAATGACAGTTATTGGAATTCTGGGACCATTCCTCACAACCAAAACCATCTTCAGCCTGGTGAGGTTTTCTCATTCCCTGAGAGTTCAGGAGCCTTTTGCTCCCCTTTGCTTTCTCCAATGCAATCCCTCGGCAAGTCATTGTTGCCTTGCAATCTACTGAGCAGCTTCCCTCCTGAGGTACAAGTTTTTGTTATTCCTTGAATTTTGCTTTCTTGTCCTTCACCTGATCAGTGCACGACCTAAACCTTCAACGGTAATGTGGGACTTTAAAATGTATGTGATTGGCTGTGAACACTTTCTATTCTGTGAGGGACGCCTTCAAATGTATGAACCTCACTTCCCCATCAGTTGTTGTATTTGGGGCTAACTCTGGTGAACACATTCTTTGCAGGAACTGGGGCGAAGGCTGGGCCTTCATGCCCAATGACCGGGCCTTGGTCTTTGTTGATAACCATGACAACCAGCGAGGACAAGGAGCTGGTGGGGCGTCCATTCTCACCTTCTGGGACTCCAGGTAATGACCCAGTTACTGCGCTGTGCTCTTGCAAACCTCACCACTCACTGTCTTTACCAACGAAATGTCATCACATGGTGCTGTGCAGCAAGAATCCATTCAGTCTGACAATGTGCAGTCTCACCAAGCCCTTCCGAAAGACTTCACGTCGAGTTCCTCTCAGCCTTGTCTTTAAAAATAAACTTCATTTAAACATAGTGGAGAAAATAATAGCTCACTGCTGTCAAATCCACTGAAGCTGGTGACCCCTGTCCGAGCCTGTTAATTCCTTTCACCCTTTAGAGTCTGGAGCATTTTCCAGGAATTAACAATGACATTGCAGTTTCAGAAAGGAGCAAGAATGAAAATGTGGAACAATGGGCCACTTTTTTATTATTCATTCGTTCATAGTGATGTTGGTGTTGCTTTTATGACCCATCCCGAACTGTCCTGACTGGGGGCTGCTGCTGCTCCACCTTCCTGAGCCCTTGGTGGTTTATATTGTGCAGCTGCACCCACAGTTCTCTTACAGAGTGAGTGCCAGGATTTTAACCCAGAAGGTGGTGGTGAGCTGCCTTCTTGAACCACTGCAGTCCATGTACAGCACGGAAACAGACCCTTCGGTCCAACCCGTCCATGCCGACCAGATATCCCAACCCAATCTAGTCCCACCTGCCAATACCCGGCCCATATCCCTCCAAACCCTTCCTATTCATATACCCATCCAAATGCCTCTTTAATGTTGCAATTGTACCAGCCTCTACCACTTCCTCTGGCAGCTCATTCCATACACGTACCACCCTCTGTGTGAAAAAGTTGCCCCTTAGGTCTCTTTTATATCTTTCCTCTCTCACCCTAAACCCTCTCTCACCCTCTAGTTCTGGACTCCCCGACCCCATGGAAAAGACTTTGTCTATTTATCCTATCCATGCCCCTCATAAGTTTGTAAACCTCTATAAGGTCACCCCTCAGCCTCCGATGCTCCAGGGAAAACAGCCCCAGCCTGTTCAGCCTCTCCCTGTAGCTCAGATCCTCCAACCCTGGCAACATCCTTGTAAATCTTTTCTGAACCCTTTCAAGTTTCACAACATAGGAAGGAGACCAGAATTGCATGCAATATTCCAACAATGGCCTAACCAATGTCCTGCACAGCCGCAATATGACCTCCCAACTCCTGTACTCAATCCTCTGACCAATAAAGGAAAGTATACCAAACATCTTCTTCACTATCCTATCTACCTGTGACTCCACTTTCAAGGAGCTATGAACCTGCACTCCAAGGTCACTTTGTTCAGCAACACTCCCTAGGACCTTACCATTAGGTGTATAAGTCCTGCTAAGATTTGCTTTCCCAAAATGCAGCACCTCACATTTATCTGAATTAAACTCCATCTGCCACTTCTCAGCCCATTGGCCCATCTGATCAAGATCCTGTTGTAATCTGAGCTAACCCTTTTTGCTGTCAACTACACCTCCAATTTTGGTGTCATCTGCAAACTTACTAACTGTACCTCTTATGCTCACATCCAAATAATTTATGTAAATGACAAACAGTAGAGGACCCAGCACCGATCCTTGTGGCACTCCACTGGTCACAGGCCTCCAGTCTGAAAAACAACCCTCCACCACCACCCTCTGTCTTCTACCTTTGAGCCAGTTCTGTATCCAAATGGCTAGTTCTCCCTGTATTCCATGAGATCTAACCTTGCTAATCAGTCTCCCATCGGGAACCTTGTCGAACGCCTTACTGAAGTCCATATAGATCACATCTACCGCTCTGCCCTCATCAGTCCTCTTTGTTACTTCTTCAAAAAACTCAGTCAAGTTTGTGAGACATGATTTCCCACGCACAAAGCCGTGTTGACTATCCCGAATCAGTCCTTGCCTTTCCAAGTACATGTACATCCTGTACCTCAGGATTCCCTCCAACAACTTGCCCACCACCGAGGTCAGGCTCACTGGTCTATGGTTCCCTGGCTTGTCTTTACCGCCCTTCTTAAACAGTGGCACCACGTTTGCCAACCTCCAGTCTTCCGTCACCTCACCTGTGACTATCGATGATACAAATATCTCAGCAAGAGGCCCAGCAATCACTTCTCTAGCTTCCCGCAGAGTTCTCGGGTACACCTGATCAGGTCCTGGGGATTTATTCACCTTTAACGTTTCAAGACATCCAGCACTTCCTCCTCTGTAATCTTGACATTTTGCAAGATGTCACCATCTATTTCCCTACAGTCTATATCTTCCATATCCTTTTCCACAGTAAATACTGATGCAAAATATTCATTTAGTATCTCCCCCATTTTCTGCGGCTCCACACAAAGGCCGCCTTGCTGATCTTTGAGGGGTCCTATTCTCTCCCTCGTTACCCTTTTGTCCTTAATATATTTGTAAAAACCCTTTGGATTCTCCTTAATTCTATTTTCCAACACTATCTCATGTCCCCTTTTTGCCGTCCTGCTTTCCCTCTTAAGTATACTCCTACTGCCTTTATACCCTTCTAAGGAATCACTCGATCTATCTTGTCTATACCTGACATATGCTTCCTTCTTTTTCTTAACCAAACCCTCAATTTCTTTAGTCATCCAGCATTCCCTATACCTACCAGCCTTCCCTTTCACCCTAACAGGAATATACTTTCTCTGGATTCTCGTTATCTCATTTCTGAAGGCTTCCCATTTTCCAGCTGTCCCTTTACCTGCGAACATCTGCCTCCAATCAGCTTTCGAAAGTTCTTGCCTAATACCGTCAAAATTGGCCTTTCTCCAATTTAGAACTTCAACTTTTAGATCTGGTCTATCCTTTTCCATCACTATTTTAAAACGAATAGAATTATGGTCGCTGGCCCCAAAGTTCTCCCCCAGTGACACCTCAGTCACCTGCCCTGCCTTATTTCCCAAGAGTAGGTCAAGTTTTGCACCTTCTCTAGTAGGTACATCCACATACTGAATCTGAAAATTGTCTTGTACACATTTTAGAAATTCCTCTCCATCTAAACCTTTAACACTATGGCAGTCCCAGTTGATGTTTGGAAAGTTAAAATCCCCTTCCATAACCATCCTATTATTCTTACAGATAATTGTGGTTTTGTTCGCCGAGCTGGGAATTTGTGAAGGAGACGTTTCGTCCCCTGTCTAGGTGACATCCTCAGTGCTTGGGAGCCTCCTGTGAAGCGCTTCTATGATCTTTCCTCCGGCATTTATAGTGGTTTGTACCTGCCGCTACCGGTTGTCAGTTCCAGCTGTCCGCTGCAGTGGTCGGTATATTGGGTCCAGGTCGATGTGCTTATTGATTGAATCTGTGGATGAGTGCCATGCCTCGAGGAATTCCCTGGCTGTTCTCTGTTTGGCTTGTCCTATGATAGTAGTGTTAGAACCGGAAGCGGCAGATTCAAACCACTATAAATGCTGGAGGAAACACCACAGAAGCGCTTCACAGGAGGCTCCCAGGCACTGAGGATGTCACCTAGACAGGGGACGAAACGTCTGCAACACAAATTCCCAGCTCGGCGAACAGAACCACAACCACGAGCACCCGAGCTACAAATCTTCGCACAAACTTTGAATTCTTACAGATAGCTGAGATCTCCTTACAAATTTGTTTCTCAATTTCCCTCTGACTGTTAGGGGGTCTATAATACAATCCCAATCAGGTGATCATCCCTTTCTTATTTCTCAGTTCGTCTGAGGGGATGTTTGAGGATATGGTGTCAATCAAGCGGGCTGCTGTGTCATAGAGTCATAGAGATGTACACCACGGAAACAGACCCTTCGATCCACCCCGTCCATGCCAACCCGATATCCCAACCCAATCTAGTCCCTCCTGCCAGCACCCGGCCCATATCCCTCCAAACCCTTCCTATTCATATACCCATCCAAATACCTCTTAAATGTTGCAATTGTACCAGCCTCCACCACTTCCTCTGGCAGCTCATTCCATACACAGACCACCCTCTGTGTGAAAAAGTTGCCCCTTAGGTCTCTTTTATATCTTTCCTCTCTCACCCTTAACCTATGCCCTCTAGTTCTGGACTCCCCGGCCCCAGGGAAAAGACTTTGCCTATTTATCCTATTCGTGCCCCTCATAATTTTGTAAACCTCTCTAAGGTCACCCCTCAGCCTCCGACGTTCCAGGGAAAACAGCCCCAGCCTGTTCAGCCTCTCCCTGTAGCTCAAATCCTCTAACCCTGGCAACATCCTTGTAAATCTTTTCTGAACCCTTTCATTTCCGATAGGATGGTGTCAAGCTTTTTGAGTGTTGTTGGAGCTGCCCCCATCCAGGTAAGTGGGGAGTATTCCATCACACTCCTGACTTGTCCCTTGTAAGTGGGGCACTGGATTTGGGGAGTCAGGAAGTAAGTTACTCACTGCATTAGCCCAACATCAGTCAGAGAGAAAATAATGTAATTATTCTCTGGCAGGTGTGAAAAAGATGGTTGGAACATCATCATAGTATTAACTAGAAGCAACATGGATTTATGAATGGGAAATTGTATTTGAGAAATCAATGAGAGATTCCTGAGGTTGTAACTAGCAGGGCAGATACAGGGGAACAAGTAAGTGTAGTATATTTGAATTTTCAAAAAGGATATGATAATGCGTCATGCAAGAAGTTATTTCTCAAGATCAGGACTCGTGTTGTTTGGCTGAATTTTATTTGAATGAGTTGAGGATTGTCCATGGAGTCACCAAGCAGTTTCCATGCTCTCAAGGTGGAAACATGGCATTTGCAACATAATTTGGAGGTTACAAATTTATCCTTTTCATCATAAAGCTGGATATTGTTTAAAATATGAGAGTCTGCAAACCTGGCCTCTTACTGGAGAAAATGAAGTTTATTTTTTTCAAATTCAAAACAGTGGTCAATAGGGTTTTGGACGTGAAGGGGGCCCAGGGATATGGGGTTCATACAGGAAGGGGTTGAATCAGTTTCAGTTAGTCAAGGGTTAAATTTTCAATCATATTGGAAAAGTGAATGGGGACCACAGAAGACAGCAAATAGTACAGGAGCTGAAGCATCAATGAGACAGAGCAGGCCTTGGGTGAATGAACAGACGGCGCTTATAAACTTATGGAAATTTGACATATCCATGAAGACTCTGACTAATTTATATATGCCCCATAGAAAGCATTCTGTCCATGTGCATCTCGGCTTGGTATGGTAACTGCTCTGCCCAGGACTGTAAAAAACTACAAAGAGTTGTTAACACAGCCCAGTCCCTGACACACAGCTCAGTCCCTGCCACACAGCCCAGTCCCTGACACACAGCTCAGTCCCTGACACACAGCCCAGTCCCTGACACACAGCTCAGTCCCTCACACACAGCCCAGTCCCTGCCACACAGCCCAGTCCCTGCCACACAGCTCAGTCCCTGCCACACAGCCCAGTCCCTGCCACACAGCCCAGTCCCTGCCACACAGCCCAGTCCCTGACACACAGCCCAGTCCCTGCCACACAGCCCAGTCCCTGCCACACAGCTCAGTCCCTGCCACACAGCTCAGTCCCTGACACACAGATAAGTCCCTGCCACACAGCCCAGTCCCTCACACACAGCTCAATCCCAGACACACAGCTCAGTCCCTGACACACAGCCCAGTCCCTGCCACACAGCCCAGTCCCTCACACACAGCCCAGTCCCTCACACACAGCCCAGTCCCTCACACACAGCTCAATCCCAGACACACAGCTCAGTCCCTGACACACAGCCCAGTCCCTGACACACAGCCCAGTCCCTGCCACACAGCTCAGTCCCTGACACCCAGCCCAGTCCCTGACACACAGCCCCTCACACACAGCCCAGTCCCTCACACACAGCCCAGTCCCTCACACACAGCCCAGTCCCTCACACACAGCCCAGTCCCTGACACACAGCTCAGTCCCTGACACACAGCTCAGTCCCTGACACACAGCCCAGTCCCTGCCACACAGCCCAGTCCCTGACACACAGCTCAGTCCCTGACACACAGCCCAGTCCCTGACACACAGCCCAGTCCCTGCCACACAGCTCAGTCCCTCACACACAGCCCAGTCCCTGACACACAGCTCAGTCCCTGACACACAGCCCAGTCCCTGCCACACAGCCCAGTCCCTGACACACAGCCCAGTCCCTCACACACAGCCCAGTCCCTGACACACAGCCCAGTCCCTGACACACAGCCCAGTCCCTGCCACACAGCCCAGTCCCTGACACACAGCCCAGTCCCTGACACACAGCTCAGTCCCTGACACACAGCCCAGTCCCTGACACACAGCCCAGTCCCTGCCACACAGCTCAGTCCCTGACACACAGCTCAGTCCCTGACACACAGCCCAGTCCCTCACACACAGCCCAGTCCCTCACACAGCCCAGTCCCTCACACACAGCCCAGTCCCTGACACACAGCCCAGTCCCTGACACACAGCCCAGTCCCTGACACACAGCCCAGTCCCTGCCACACAGCTCAGTCCCTGCCACACAGCTCAGTCCCTGCCACACAGCCCAGTCCCTGACACACAGCCCAGTCCCTCACACACAGCCCAGTCCCTCACACACAGCCCAGTCCCTGACACCCAGCCCAGTCCCTGACACCCAGCCCAGTCCCTGACACCCAGCCCAGTCCCTGACACACAGCCCAGTCCCTGACACACAGCCCAGTCCCTCAGACACAGCCCAGTCCCTGACACACAGCCCAGTCCCTGACACACAGCCCCTCACACACAGCCCCTCACACACAGCCCAGTCCCTCACACACAGCTCAGTTCCTGACACACACCCCAGTCCCTGACACACAGCCCAGTCCCTGCCACACAGCTCAGTCCCTGACACACAGTCCCTCACACACAGCCCAGTCCCTGCCACACAGCCCAGTCCCTCACACACAGCCCAGTCCCTGACACACAGCTCAGTCCCTGACACACAGCCCCTCACACACAGCCCAGCCCCTGACACACAGCCCAGTCCCTCACACACAGCCCAGTCCCTCACACACAGCCCAGTCCCTCACACACAGCCCAGTCCCTGACACACAGCTCAGTCCCTGACACACAGCCCCTCACACACAGCCCAGTCCCTCACACACAGCCCAGTCCCTGACACACAGCCCAGTCCCTCACACACAGCCCAGTCCCTCACACACAGCCCAGTCCCTCACACACAGCCCAGTCCCTCACACACAGCCCAGTCCCTCACACACAGCCCAGTCCCTCACACACAGCCCAGTCCCTCACACAGCCCAGTCCCTCACACACAGCCCAGTCCCTCACACACAGCCCAGTCCCTCACACAGCCCAGTCCCTCACACACAGCTCAGTCCCTCACACAAACCAATTGTGCATCCTATTGACTCCATCAATTATTTTTGTTGCCTTGGGAAAGCAGCCAACATCCTCAAAGACCCCTCCCACCCCCCCGGTTATAATCTCTTCCAACCTCTTCCATCGGCTGAAGATACCAAAGCTTAAACAAATGTACCAGCAGATTCAAGAATAGCTTCTTCCTCGCTGTCATTAGACTTCTGAGTGGACCTTTCAAATTTTAAATTTAATGTTGATCTCTGCAGCTGGATCATTGCATTTCTCGCTCTGTTCTATTACCCACTTTGTGTGATATGATCTGTCTGTACTGCACACAAAACAAAGCTTTTCACTGTACCCAGGCACATGTGACAATAATAAATCAAATCAAATCAAAGGGTAGTGTGACACCTCAGAACAGTGAAGTCTGGGATTTGGAGGATGTCTGTTGGGATCTGCATGATGTTCTGTAAGCCATCAGAGTGAACTTTACACTTCACAGGGTTGAGGCTTTCTCTCTGTGTGTATAAAATAAACAATCACTGCCCCGTTTTCTTGAAGCTATCTTGGCAATTTATCAAGTTTACCCCAATAACAGTGCCCATAAAAGTCAAAACCATGTTGAAAATCAGTCATGACATGATGGAAATGCCAATGTGTTTGAGGAACCAAATGGCCAATCCATTTTTGATATTCTGTGCTGGAGAGAGAAGAGCCTCATGTTGTTCACGTTCCCCTGATAATTGTGGTGTGGTCTCTCTGTGATTCTCTGCAGGCTGTACAAAGTGGCTGTTGCTTTTATGCTGGCCCATCCTTATGGTCTGACCCGGGTCATGTCCAGCTACCGCTGGGATCGCTACTTTGTTAATGGGAAGGTAGGTCACTTCTGATCAATAACCTGCCACGTTAATGACTTGTAACTGCATCAGAAAGGAGGGATTGTTCACTGATGGTGGAGCATGAAACTCTTTGGGGGGTGGTGGGCTGTGGTATCGTCACTGGGCGAGATATTCAAAGTGCCAGGCTAACCTCTTTAATGAAAGGGTGTAACCAATATGGATTGCCAGAGAACTCCATCCAATTCATGAATGAACTTTAGGGAGGAAAATAGAACACGGAACATTCCAGAGCAGTCCAGGCCCTTTGGCCCTCGATCTTATGCAGACCTGTAGAACCAATCTGAAGCCCAACTAACCTAAATTGTTCCATTTTCATCCAGATGTCTATCCAATGACCATTCAAATGCCCTTAAAGTTGGTGAGTCTACTAATAGTTGGTGTGTTCCATGTCCCTACTACTCTCTGAGTAAAGAAACTACCTCTGACATCTGTCCTATACCTGTCCCCTTGTGTTAGCCATCGGCATCCGAGGAAAAAGGCTCTTACTGTCCACCCTATCTAACCCTCTGATTATCTTATATGTCTCAATTAAGTCACCTCTCAACCTTCTTCTCTCTAACAAAAACAGCCTCAGTTCCCTCAGCCTTTCCTCATAAGACCTTCCCTCCATACCAGGCAGCATCCTGGTAAATCTCCTCTGAACCCTTTCCAAAGCTTCCACATCCTTCCTATAATGCAGTGACCAGAACTGTACACATTACCAAGTGCAGCCACACCAGAGTCTTGTACAACTGCAACATGACCTCATGGCACCAAAACTCAATCCCTCTCCCAATAAAAGCTAATACACTGTATACCTTCTTCACAACCCTATCAATCTGGGTGGCAACTGTCAGGGATCTATGTTCCTGGGCAATACAAGAATACCAAGAATCTTACCGTTACCCCAGTACTCTGCATTCCTGTTGCTCCTTCTAAAGTGAATCACCTCACACTTTTCCACATTAAACTCCATTTGCCACCTCTCAGCCCAGCTCTGCAGCTTATCTATGTCCCTCTGTAACCTGCAACATCCTTCAGCACTGTCCACAACTCTACCAATCTTAATGTCATCCACAAACTTACTAACCTATCCTTCTATGCCCTCATCTAGGTCTTTTATAAAAATGACAAACAGCAGTGACCCCCAAAACAGATCCTTGTGGTACCCCACTAGTAACTGAACTCCAGGATGAATATTTCCCATCAACCACCATCCTCTGTCTTCTTTCAGCTAACGTATTTCTGATCCAAACTGTTCAATCCCCCTCAATCCCATGTCTCTGTATTTTGTGCAATAGCCTGCAGTGGGGAACTTTATTAAACACCTCACTGAAATCCATATACATACATCAACGGCTTTACCCTCATCCACCTGGTTGGTCACCTTCTCAAAGAACTATATAAGGTTTGTGAGGCACGACATACTAGATTAGATTAGATTAGATTAGATTACTTACAGTGTGGAAACAGGCCCTTCGGCCCAACAAGTCCACACTGACCCGCCGAAGCGCAACCCACCCATACCCCTACATTTACCCCTTACCTAACACTATGGGCAATTTAGCATGGCCAATTCACCTGACCCTGCACATCTTTGGACTGTGGGAGGAAACCGGAGCACCCGGAGGAAACCCACGCAGACACGGGGAGAACGTGCAAACTCCACACAGTCAGTCGCCTGAGGCGGGAATTGAACCCAGGTCTCTGGCGCTGTGAGGCAACAGTGCTAACCACTGTGCCACCGTGCCGCCTACCTTTCACAAAACCATGTTCACCATCCCTAATCAACATATTCCTTTCTAGATGATTAAAAATCCTGTTTCTCATAGACTTTTCCAACACTTCATCCACAACTGAAGTAAGTCTCACAGGTCTATAATTACCAGGGTTGTCTCTACTCCCCTTGAACAAGTTTAAACCCTCCTGAAGAGCATTAGCAAATATCCCCCTCTGGTTCAGGTGAAGACCATCGGTAGAGGTCCCACCGACCCCAGAAACAGCCCCAATTATCCAGGAATCTGAATCCCTCCCTCCTGCACCATCCCTGTAGCCATATGTTCAACTCCTCTCTCTCTCTCTCTCTCTCTCCTCACCTTGCTAGCATGTGACATGGGTAACAAACCAGGGATAACAACTCTGTTTATCCTAGCTCTAAGCTTCCATTCTAGCCCCCTGAATTTCTGCCTTAAATCCCCATTCCTTTCCTGCCTGTCATTGGTGCCAATGTGGACCACTGCCAACCTGACCTGGTCAGACTGACATGTGATACCAAATCCAGAGCAACATAGTTCATTCTCAACTGCCCCTGAAATGACCCAGAGAGTGAGTCATTTGTATGAATTAGCAAGGAGTCTCAGGGAAGGAAAGCTAACAGATGGAGTACTAAGCATTGAGATGGGCAACGACAGCAAAGCCAGCCAGGAAGACCCTCCAGTGTCTTCCCAACTCCATTGGTTAGAGGGTCAGTACTGAGGGAGTGCCGCACTGTCGGAGAATCAGTGCTGAGAGAGTGCAGCACTGTCGGAGGGTCAGTGCTGAGGGAGTGCCGCCATGTCAGAGGGTCAGTGCTGAGGGAGTGCTGCACTGTCAGAGGCTCAGTGCTGAGGGAGTGCTGCACTGTCAGAGGGTCAGTACTGAGGGAGTGCCGCACTGTCGGAGGATCAGTACTGAGGGAGTGCCGCACTGTTGGAGGATCAGTACTGAGGGAGTGCCGCACTGTTGGAGGGTCAGTGCTGAGGGAGTGCCGCACTGTCGGAGGGTCAGTGCTGAGGGAGTGCCGCACTGTCGGAGGATCAGTACTGAGGGAGTGCCGCACTGTCAGAGGATCAGTACTGAGGGAGTGCCGCACTGTTGGAGGATCAGTGCTGAGGGAGTGCCGCACTGTTGGAGGATCAGTGCTGAGGGAGTGCCGCACTTTCAGAGGGTCAGTGCTGAGGGAGTGCTGTACTGTCAGAGGCTCAGTGCTGAGGGAGTGCCGCACTGTCAGAGGGTCAGTGCTGAGGGAGTGCCGCACTGTCGGAGGATCAGTACTGAGGGAGTGCCGCACTGTTGGAGGATCAGTGCTGAGGGAGTGCCGCACTGTCGGAGGATCAGTACTGAGGGAGTGCCGCACTGTTGGAGGATCAGTGCTGAGGGAGTGCCGCACTGTCGGAGGGTCAGTGCTGAGGGAGTGCCGCACTGTCAGAAAGCCAGTACTGAGGGAGTGCTGTACTGTCAGAGGGTCAGTGCTGAGGGAGTGCCGCACTGTCGGAGGGTCAGTGCTGAGGGAGTGCCGCACTGTCGGTGGGTCAGTGCTGAGGGAGTGCCGCACTGTCAGAAAGTCAGTACTGAGGGAGTGCCGCACTGTCAGAGGGTCAGTGCTGAGGGAGTGCCGCACTGTCAGAGGGTCAGTGCTGAGGGAGTGCCGCACTGTCAGAGGGTCAGTGCTGAGGGAGTGCCGCACTGTCAGAGGGTCAGTGCTGAGGGAGTGCCGCACTGTCAGAGGATCAGTGCTGAGGGAGTGCCGCACTGTCAGAGGGTCAGTGCTGAGGGAGTGCCGCACTGTCAGAAAGTCAGTACTGAGGGAGTGCTGCACTGTCAGAGGGTCAGCACTGAGGGAGTGCCGCACTGTCAGAGGGTCAGTACTGAGGGAGTGCCGCACTGTCAGAGGGTCAGTGCTGAGGGAGTGCCGCACTGTCAGAGGATCAGTGCTGAGGGAGTGCCGCACTGTCGGAGGGTCAGTGCTGAGGGAGTGCTGCACTGTCAGAGGATCAGTGCTGAGGGAGTGCCGCACTGTCAGAGGGTCAGTGCTGAGGGAGTACCGCACTGTCAGAGGGTCAGTGCTGAGGGAGTGCCGCACTGTCAGAGGATCAGTGCTGAGGGAGTGCCGCACTGTCGGAGGGTCAGTGCTGAGGGAGTGCTGCACTGTCAGAGGATCAGTGCTGAGGGAGTGCCGCACTGTCAGAGGATCAGTGCTGAGGGAGTGCCGCACTGTCAGAGGGTCAGTGCTGAGGGAGTGCCGCACTGTCAGAGGGTCAGTGCTGAGGGAGTACCGCACTGTCAGAGGGTCAGTGCTGAGGGAGTGCCGCACTGTCAGAGGATCAGTGCTGAGGGAGTGCCGCACTGTCGGAGGGTCAGTGCTGAGGGAGTGCTGCACTGTCAGAGGATCAGTACTGAGGGAGTGCCGCACTGTCAGAGGGTCAGTGCTGAGGGAGTGCCGCACTGTCAGAGGGTCAGTGCTGAGGGAGTGCCGCACTGTCAGAGGGTCAGTGCTGAGGGAGTGCCGCACTGTCAGAGGGTCAGTGCTGAGGGAGTGCCGCACTGTCAGAGGATCAGTGCTGAGGGAGTGCCGCACTGTCAGAGGGTCAGTGCTGAGGGAGTGCCGCACTGTCAGAAAGTCAGTACTGAGGGAGTGCTGCACTGTCAGAGGGTCAGCACTGAGGGAGTGCCGCACTGTCAGAGGGTCAGTACTGAGGGAGTGCCGCACTGTCAGAGGGTCAGTGCTGAGGGAGTGCCGCACTGTCAGAGGATCAGTGCTGAGGGAGTGCCGCACTGTCGGAGGGTCAGTGCTGAGGGAGTGCTGCACTGTCAGAGGATCAGTGCTGAGGGAGTGCCGCACTGTCAGAGGGTCAGTGCTGAGGGAGTACCGCACTGTCAGAGGGTCAGTGCTGAGGGAGTGCCGCACTGTCAGAGGATCAGTGCTGAGGGAGTGCCGCACTGTCGGAGGGTCAGTGCTGAGGGAGTGCTGCACTGTCAGAGGATCAGTGCTGAGGGAGTGCCGCACTGTCAGAGGATCAGTGCTGAGGGAGTGCCGCACTGTCAGAGGGTCAGTGCTGAGGGAGTGCCGCACTGTCAGAGGGTCAGTGCTGAGGGAGTGCCGCACTGTCAGAGGGTCAGTGCTGAGGGAGTACCGCACTGTCAGAGGGTCAGTGCTGAGGGAGTGCCGCACTGTCAGAGGATCAGTGCTGAGGGAGTGCCGCACTGTCGGAGGGTCAGTGCTGAGGGAGTGCTGCACTGTCAGAGGATCAGTGCTGAGGGAGTGCCGCACTGTCAGAGGATCAGTGCTGAGGGAGTGCCGCACTGTCAGAGGGTCAGTGCTGAGGGAGTGCCGCACTGTCAGTTACTTCAAATGACTAGGACCTTGCTGTGTGCAAATTAGTTGCTAAACGACCTTCATTATGATAATGGCTACAATTTGGAAATAGTTTATCAACTTTGCGATCCCCTGATGTGGAGAAAGGTGCTACAGAAATGCAAGTCCTGTTTTTAAATTGTCAACAGCATCTCTTTTTGTATTGAATTGCTTTTAGATTTTGCTTATAAGTAGAAGATAAGTTCCTTTGATTGTGCGAAGTCTTCCAATAAAATTACTGTTAACAAAGAAATAAGGCAAATTTTATTTTAAGAGAGTTTGATGGAGTAAATCAGGAGAGAGTGTTTTCAGGGGCAGGAGGGTGAGGGAGCAGAGGGAGACAGATTGAAGGGAATTGGGGAGAAGCCCCAGGGGGATTATTTTACACAGTGAGTTGTTGGGGTCTGGAAGGTGCTGCCTGAAAGGGCGGTGGGAGCAGATTCAATCAGAACTTTCACACAGGAACCGGGAGGGGGGAATGGAGGAGGGGGAGAATATGCAGGGCATTGGGGAAAGAGGGAAAGAGAGGGAGAGAGCAATAAGAAGATTCTCATTCTCTCCTCAAATTCTCTTTCCCAAAGGATGTCAACGATTGGATGGGGCCGCCCAGCAGCAGTGACGGAGTGACAAAGCATGTGACCTTGAATCCAGACACCACCTGTGGGAACGGCTGGGTGTGTGAACATCGCTGGCGGCAGATCAGGTGAGCGCCTCCTTCCTTCCACGCGAACTCTCAATCGTCATTTCCCATGGCGTGCTGGCAGCTAAACTCACTCACTGTGGCGTGTGTGCAGGAACATGGTCATCTTTCGCAACGTGGTGGACGGACAGCCCTTTGCAAATTGGTGGGACAATGGAAGCAATCAGATCGCATTTGGACGTGGGAATAGAGGCTTCCTCGCAATTAACAACGACAACTGGTGAGTAACGTCAGGCAGGAAACTCAAGAATGTTCCCGCAGGCCGTAAACACCCACTAACACAGTGGTCAGCACTGCGGCCTCACAGCAACCAGGTCCCATTCCCGCCTCAGGCCACTGACTGTGTGGAGTTTACACGTTCTCCCAGTGTCTGTGTGGGTTTCCTCCGGGTGCTCCGGTTTCCTCCCACAGTCACAAAGATGTGCAGGTCAGGGTGGATTGGCCGTGGGAAATTGTCCCATAGTGTTGAGGGATGTGTAAGCTAGATAGTTTAGGCATGGGAAATGCAGGGTTATGGAGATAAGGTGGGAGGTGCTGGGTCTGGATGGTCGGTACAGACACGATGGGTTGAACACTGTAGAGATTCTCTGATTCTCAGCAATGAAGGTAATGTAACCATGGCACAGGAATGTAGCATCTACATACGATAAAGCATGGGACAGTAATGTAGAGGTGACCCAGTCAGGGAGTAATTCATTGGTAAATTGGACAAGATTCTTAAAAACACAAGAAATAGGAGCAGGAGTGGACCATTCAGCCCCTCAAACCTGCTGCATTGAACACACTCCTCAATGGGCTTCTAACTGGCCACACTCCCTCAAATCTCCGAGATCACAGTCCAGTCAACCCCAGATTTACAGGGATTCAATGATGGACAGTCCTTCAGTGCCCTGGCTGGAGGATTCCATGGATCCACAACCATCTGAGTGGGGAAATCCTTTCACAGCTCATTCCAAAATGATCGTCCTGTTATTCTGAGATTCCTCCCCCAACGTTTTAGCTTCCCCAGCTGGTGGGCTTGCTGACAAGGTGAGGGTGAGAAGAGCTGATGGGGGTGGGGAATGGGGAGAGCTGACAGGGGTGGGGGTGAAGATGGGGGCCCGGCTGGGTTGAGCTGATGGGGGTGGGATTGGTGATGCTGATGGTTGAGGGGTTGGGTTGGGGGAGGGGAGAGCTGGTGGGGGTGATGAGGGGGGTCAGAGTGGGGGTGGGGGTGGGGCAGGAGAGAGCTGGTGGGGGTGATGAGGGGGGTCAGGGTGGGGGTGGGGGAGGGGAGAGCTGGTGGGGGTGATGAGGGGGGTCAGGGTGGGGGTTGGGGTGGGGGAGAGGGGAGGTGATGGGGTGATGAGGGGGGTCAAGGTGGGGGAGGGGAGAGTGGTGGGGGTGATGAGAGGGGTCAGGGTGGGGGTGGGGAGAGCTGGGGGGGATGATGACGGGGGCCAGGGTGGGGGTGGGGAGGACTGGTGGGGGTGATGAGGGGGTTCAGGATCGGGGTGGGGAGAGCTGGTGGGGGTGATGAGGGGGGGTCAGGGTGAGGGTGGGGAGAGCTGATGGGGGTGATGAGGGGGGGTCAGGGTGAGGGTGGGGAGAGCTGATAGGGGTGATGAGGGGGGTCAGGGTGGGGGTGGGGAGAGCTGGTGGGGGTGATGAGGGGGGTCAGGGTGGGGGTGGGAGAGCTGGTGGGGGGTGCTGAGGGGGGTCAGGGTGGGGGTGGGGAGAGCTGGTGGGGGTGATGAGGGGGGCAGGGTGGGGGTGGGGAGAGCTGGTGGGTGGTGATAAGGGGGGTCAGGGAGGGGGTGGGGAGAGCTGGTTGGGGTGATGAGTGGGGTCAGGGTGGGGGTGGGGAGAGCTGGTTGGGGGTGATGAGGGGGTTCAGGGTGGGGGTGGGGAGAGCTGGTGGGGGGTGATCAGTGGGGTCAGGGTGGGGGTGGGGAGAGCTGGTGGGGGTGCTGAGGGGGGTCAGGGTGGGGGTGGGGAGAGCTGGTTGAGAGTGATGAGGGAGTTCAGGGTGGGGGTGGGGAGAGCTGGTGGGGGGGTGATGAGTGGGGTCAGGGAGGGGGTGGGGAGAGCTGGTGGGAGTGCTGAGGGGGGTCAGGGTGGGGGTGGGGAGAGCTGGTGGGGGGTGATGAGGGGGGTCAGGGTGAGGGTGGGGAGAGCTGATGGGGGTGATGAGGGGGGTCAGGGTGGGGGTGGTGAGAGCTGGTGGGGGTGATGAGGGGGGGTCAGGGTGAGGGTGGGGAGAGCTGATGGGGGTCAGGGTGAGGGCGGGGGTGGGGAGAGCTGGTGGGGGGTGATGAGGGGGGTGGGGGTGGGGAGAGCTGATGGGGGTGATGAGGGGGGCAGGGTGGGGGTGGGGAGAGCTGGTGGGGGGTGATGAGGGGGGGTCAGGGTGAGGGTGGGGAGAGCTGGTGGGGGTGATGAGGGGGTTCAGGATCGGGGTTGGGAGAGCTGGTGGGGGTGATGACAGGGGTCAGGGTGGGGGTGGGGAGAGCTGATGGGGGTGATGGTGGGGGTCAGGGTGAGGGTGGGGAGAGCTGGTGGGGGTGATGAGGGGGGTCTGGGTGGGGTTGGGGAGAGCTGGTGGAGGGTGCTGAGGGGGGTCAGGGTGGGGGTGGGGTGGGGAGAGCTGATGGGGTGTGATGAGGGGGTGGGGGTGGGGAGAGCTAGTGGGGGTGATGAGGGGGCAGGGTGGGGGTGGGGAGAGCTGGTGGGGGGTGATGAGGGGGGTCAGGGTGGGGGTGGGGAGAGCTGGTGGGGGTGCTGAGGGGGGTCAGGGTGGGGGTGGGGAGAGCTGGTGGGGGGTGATGTGTGGGGTCAGGGTGTGGGTGGGGAGAGCTGGTGGGGGTGCTGAGGGGGGTCAGGATGGAGGTGGGGGGTGATGAGAGGGGTCAGGGTGGGGGTGGGGAGAGCTGGTGGAGGTGATGAGGGGGTTCAGGGTGGGTGTGGGGAAAGCTGGTGGGGGGTGATGAGGGGGGTTAGGGTGGGGTTGGGGAGAGCTGGTGGGGGTGATGAGGGGTGTCAGGGTGGGGGTGGGGAGAGCTGGTGGGGGGTGATGAGGGGGGTCAGGGTGGGGGTGGGGAGAGCTGGTGGGGGGTGATGAGGGGGGTCAGGGTGGGGGTGGGGGGTGATGAGGGGTGTCAGGGTGGGGGTGGGGAGAGCTGATGAAAGTGACTGGTGTGGAATGATTTATCAGCGTCACCTATTCAGAATCTTGAACTTCTGATATTGGTCCCTGAGTGAATCAGCCCCCCCCCCCCCCCCCCCAAGGTTTGACCTGTTTTTGGGGAGGGGGGTGGTGGGGAGGTCAGATATTCAGACTCTGCCTATCACCTCATGAGTTTCCTCTTCCATTGCAGGAACATGGGAGTAACGTTACAGACTGGCCTCCCTGGTGGCACATACTGTGATGTGATCTCAGGACAGAAGGATGGTACTCGCTGCACAGGGATACAGGTCAATGTCAACGCTGATGGTACAGCGTCACTGCAAATCAGTAACACCGCAGAGGACCCCATGGTGGCCATTCACGTTGGTGCTAAACTGTAACCAGCACATCCCATTAAAAGCATGATGGAGGCAAATCTGTGCTGTCTCTTTACTGACCAAGGGCTAATAAGGGTCACTGTGCGACTGAGTGATTGCTGCAACATAGCCTGCATTTATGTAGTGCCTTTAACCAACTGGAACACCCTCAGTTTGTGGTGGGAGTACTCCAAGCCCCTCAGAGATGGGAATAGAGGTGGAGGTGGGAAATGGGCAGTTAATCGGGGGAAGTTATCTGAGATCTTGGGAAGGTTTTCTTGGGGTGAATAGAATTTTATTAGGATTTAGGATCAATTAGGTGCAGGAGTGGGGCATTCAGCCCCTCAGGCCTGCTCCCCCATTTGGTAGGATCATGGCAGTTTGTGATCTAATTTTCCCATTCCTGTCTAGCCCCAGTCATGTTTGACTCCTCTGTTCATTAAGAATCTACCCAACTTGACCCTCAAAATATTTAGTTACACAATCTCCACCATTTTCTGGCAAAGAGAACACTGCAGGGCCCGAGGGGGGGGGGAATACTCCTCCTCAAGCTCTGCCCTCAGTGGGAGACCCTTCATTATTAACCTGTGTCCCCTCGCTCTAGACCCTTGTACAGGGGGAAACATCCTCTCAGTCTCCACCTCAGGATCTGATAGGTTTCAATAAGATCCCTCACATTCTTCATTACATCAATGGATACAGGTCCAACCTGTCCATCCTTTACCCATCAGCGAATTTATCACCACTTTGAGATAACTCCCCAGAGGCCAGTTTCCCGTCACAAAGTCCCCCTTTATTTGCAGGTGGAGAGACCTTCACACCTGGTGCAGCTCCCTCAGAGTCAGCTCTCGGTGTGAGCTGTTCCTGTTCTGTTTTTAAAAATTCTTCCCCACTCTTTCACCGAACAGCGGTAGTGCTGATATTTCCCCCCAGCCCCCACGTTGTGGGTGTGCAGGTGTCAGACACAGTGAAGAACAACAAGTGGGTAAATCTTTATTTACATTCCACCACCAGGAAGAAAGCAAACACCCGAGTGGCCAGTGACAAACACTGCCCTTCCCAGAGGGTAATGCTGTGTGATCAAACAGTGAGGGGGAGGGCAGGGATTAAATCAAAATAGAGTTGGGGGGGAGAGATGATGCACTCCACTCCCCGCGGCACCCACCTCTCCCTGAACAACTCCAGGGTGTTGGTGGACACCGCGTGCTCCTTCTCCAAGGACACCCGGGCCCTAACGTAACCGCGGAAGAGGGGCAGGCAGTCGGCCCTAACGACCCCCTCCACGGCCCGCTGCCTCGACCTGTTAATGGCCAGTTTGGCCAGGCCCAGAAGCAGACCCACGAGGAGGTCTTCAGACCTGCCCTCCGTCCTACTTGCCAGTGAGGGTGTACACTGGTGGGGTTGTGTGAGGGTGTACACTGAGTGGGGGGAGTGTGAGGGTGTACACCGGGTGCGTGTGAGGGTGTACACTGGGGGGGTGAGGGTGTGCATGGTTATGTGTGAGTGAGGGTGTACACTGAGGGTGTGTGTGTGAGGGCGTACACTGGGATGTGTGTGTGTGAGGGTGTACACTGGGTGTGTGTGTGACGATGTACACTGGGGGGGTGAGAGTGTACACGGGTATGTGTGTGTGAGGGTGTACACTGGGGTGTGTGTGTGTGAGACGTACATTGGGGGGTGAGGGTGTACACGGGTATGTGAGGGTGTACACTGGGTGTGTGTGTGACGATGTACACTGGGGGGTGAGGGTGTACACGGGTATGTGTGTATGAGGGTGTACACTGGGTGTGTGTGTGACGATGTACACTGGGGGGTGAGGGTGTACACGGATATGTGTGTGTGAGGGTGTACACTGGGGGCATGTGTGTGAGGGTGTACACTGGGGTGTGTGTGTGAGAGACGTACATTGGGGGGTGAGGGTGTACACGGGTATGTGAGTGTGAGGGTGTACACTGGGTGTGTGTGTGAGACGTACATTGGGGGGTGAGGGTGTACACGGGAGTGTGAGGGTGTACACTGGGTGTGTGTGTGACGATGTACACTGGGGGGTGAGGGTGTACACAGGTATGTGTGTATGAGGGTGTACACTGGGGGGGTGAGGGTGTACACTGTGTGGCTGTGTGTGAGGGTGTACACAGGTGTGTGTGTGAGGGTGGACACTACGGGTGTGTGTGTGTGAGGGTGTACACTGGGGGGTGTGTGTGTGTGAGGGTGTACACTGGGGTATGCGTGTGTGAGGGTGTACACTGTGGGTATGTGTGTGTGTGAGGGTGTACACTGGGGGTGTGTGTGAGGGTGTACCCTGAGGTGTGTGTGAGGGTGTACACTGGGGTATATGTGTGAGGGTGTACACGGCTGTGAGTGTGTGAGGGTGTATGCTGGGGTGTGTGTGTGTGAGGGTATACACTGGTGTATGTGTGTGTGAGGGTGTACACTGGGGTGTGTGTGTGTGACAATGTACATTGGGGGGTGAGGGTGTACATGGGTATGTGTGTGTGAGGGTGTATACTGTGGGTGTGTGTGTGTGAGGGTGTACACTGTGGGTGTGCGTGTGTGTGAGGGTGTACCCTGAGGTGTGTGTGTGTAAGGGTATACAGGGTGCATGTGTGTGAGGGTGTACACTGGGGTAGTGTGTGTGTGAAGGTGTACACCGGGGTGTGTGTGTGTGTAATGTGAGGGTGTACGCTGGGTGTATGTGTGTGAGGGTGTACAGTGGGGTGTGTGTGTGTAACAATGTACATTGGGGGGATGAGGGTGTACATGGGTATGTGTGTGTGAGGGTGTACACTGGGGGGATGTATGTGAGGGTGTACCCTGAGGTGTGTGTGTGTGTGTGAGGGTGTGCACTGTGGGGTATGCGTGTGAAGGTGTACACTGGGGTGTGTGTGACAATGTACATTGGGGGTGAGGGTGTACACGGTGTGTGTGTGAGGGTGTACACTGTGGGTGTGTGTGTGTGAGGGTTACACTGGGGGGATGTGTGTGAGGGTGTACCCTGAGGTGTGTGTGTGTGTGAGAGAGGGTGTACACTGGGGGTGTGTGTGAGGGTGTACACTGGGGGTGTGTGTGAGGGTGTGCACTGTGGGGTATGCGTGTGAAGGTGTACACTGGGGTGTGTGTGTGAGAGGGTGTACACTGGGATGTGTGTGTGTGTGACAATGTACATTGGGGGTGAGGGTATACATGGGTATGTGTGTGTGAGGGTGTACACTGGGGTGTGTGTGTCAGGGTGTACACGGTTGGGGGTGTGTGAGGGTGTACACTGGGGTGTGAGTGTGTGAAAGTGTACACTGGGGGTGTATGTGTGAGGGTGTGCACTGTAGGGTATGCATGTGAGGGTGTACACTGGGGGAGTGTGTGCGAGGGAGTACACTGTGTGTGTGAGGGTGTACACTGGCGTATGTGTGTGTGAAGGTATACACTGTGGGGGGGGAGGGTGAGGGTGTACACTGGTCTGTGTGTGTACACTGGTTGTGTGTATGTGTGTGTGAGGGTGTACAGTGGGGTGTGTATGTGTGTGTGAGGGTGTACAGTGGGGTATGTGTGTGTGAGGGTGTAAAGTGGGGTGTGTGGGGTGGGGTGTGTGTGTGTGGGGGGAGTGTGTGGAGGGTGTGTGTGTGTGGGGTGGAGGGTGTGTGTGTGTGGGGTGGGGTGTGTGTGTGTGTGGGGTGGGGTGTGTGTGTGTGGGGGGAGTGTGTGGGGGGTGTGTGTGTGGGGGTGTGTTTGTGGGGTGTGTGTGTGTGGGGTGGGGTGTGGGGGTGAGTGTGTGTGTGTGTGTGGGGGGGAGTGTGGGGGGGTGTGTGTGGAGAGTGTGGGGTGTATGTGTGTGTGGGGGGGGTGGGAGTGTATGGGGTGTGTGCCTGTGTGGGTGTGTGTGTGTGTGGGGAGTATGTGTGTGGGGGGTGTGTGTTTTTGGGGGTGTGTGTGGGGGGGGTGTGTGGGGGGGGTGTGTGGGGGGTGTGTGTGGGGGGGGTGTGGGGGGTGTGTGTGTGGGGGGGGTGTGTGTGGGGTGTGTGTGTGTGAGGCGTGTGTGGGGTGTGTGTGGGGGGTGTGTGGGGTGTGTGTGTAGGGTGTGGGTGTGGGGGTGTGTGTAGAGTGTGGGTGTGGGGGTGTGTGTGTGGGTGGTGTCTGTGTGGGGTGTGTGTGGGGTGTGCGCATGTGTGGCGTGTGTGCGTGGGGTGTGTGCATGTGGGGTGTGGGGTGTGTGTGCGCGGTGTGGGGTGTGTGTGCGGGGTGTGTGTGTGGGGTGGGGTGTGTGTGTGGGGTGGGGTGTGTGTGTGGGCTGTGTGTGTATGGGGTGGGTGTATGGGGTGGGGTGTGTGTATGGGGTGGGTGTATGGGGTGGGGTGTGTGTGTGGGGTGTGTGTGTGGGGTGGGGTGTGTGTGTGGGGTGTGTGTGTGGAGTGGGGTGAGTGAATGGGGTGTGTGTGTGGTGGGGTGTGTGTGGTGGGGTGTGTGTGTGTGGGGTGTGTGTGTGGGGTGTGTGTGTGGAGTGGGGTGAGTGTATGGGGTGTGTGTGTGGTGGGGTGTGTGTGTGTGGGGTGTGTGTGTGGGGTGTGTGGGTGGGGTGTGTGTGTGGGGTGGGGTGTGTGTGTGGGGTGTGTGTGGGGTGTGTGGGTGGGGTGTGTGTGTGGGGTGGGGTGTGTGTGTGGGGTGTGTGTGTGGGGTGTGGGGTGTGTGTGTGGGGTATGGTGTGTGAGTGTGGGGTGTGTGTGGGGTGCGTGTGTGTGTGGGGTGGGGGTGAGTGGGGGATGTGAGTGTGGGGTGTGTGTCTGTGGGGGGCGTGTGTGGGGGAGTGTGTGTTGGGGTTGTGTGTGTGTGTGTGGGTTGTGTGTGGGGTGTGTGTGTGGGGGGGAGTGTGTGTGGGGGTTGTGTGTGTGGGGTGTGTTTGTGGGGTGGGGTGTGCGTGTGGGGTGTGTTTGTGGGGTGGGGTGTGTGGGGTGGGGTGTGTTTGTGGGGTGGGGTGTGTGGGGTGGGGTGTGTTTGTGGGGTGGGGGTGTGTGGGTGGGGTGTGTGCGCGTGTGGGGAGGTGTGTGGGCGTGTGGGGTGTGTGTGGGGGATGTGTATGGGGTGTGCGTGTGGGGTGTGTGTGTGTGGGGTGGGGTGGGGTGTGTGTGTGGGGGTGGGGTGTATGTGTGTGTGTGGGGTGGTGTGTGTGTGGGGTGGTGTGTGTGTGTGGGGTGGTGTGTGTGTGTGGGGTGGTGTGTGTGTGGGGTGGTGTGTGTGGGGGGGGGTGTGTGTGTGTGTGGGGCGTGTGTGTGGGGGGGTGTATGTGTGTGGGGTGTGTGTGTGTGGGGCGTGTGTGTGGGGGGGTGTATGTGTGTGGGGCGTGTGTGTGGGGGGGTGTATGTGTGTGGGTGTGTGTGAGGAGGTGTATGTGTGTGGGATGTGTGTGGGGCGTGTGTGTGGGGGGGTGTATGTGTGTGGGGTGTGTGTGAGGAGGTGTATGTGTGGGGGGGTGTGTGTGGGGAGGTGTTATGTGTGGGGGGGGGGTGTGTGGGGGGGTGTATGTGTGTGTGGGGTGTGTGTGTGTGTCTGTGGGGGGATGTGTGTGTCTGTGGGGTGGATGTGTGTGTGGGGTGGGGTGGGGTGTGTGGGGGGTGTGTGTGGGGGTGTGTGTGTGTGAGGAGGTGTGTGTGAGGGGGTGTGTGTGTGAGGGGGTGTGTGTGTGGGGGGGTGTATGTGTGTGTGGTGTATGTGTGTGTGGTGT